>NC_090269.1:182272211-182582961 GCF_040414725.1 Anabrus simplex
TTTCCTTGAAAATTATTTTTAGTGTATGGGACAAATTTGCTTTTAGTTTGGGTGAAGTGAGATTCTCTAGAAATTTCGCTTTTTAACTGTAGGCCTATTTCTTCAGTCTGTGTTGCAGTACTCGTAGATTGTAGCCTTGCTGTATTTTGGTTATGGGGATGATCAGTAGTAGAAACCTCTAATTCTTCACCAAATGGAAAGGGGCAAATGTCATCAATAACCTCAAAAGAATTCTGGCTACTCGCATGAGGTACCGGTACACAGACACTGCTATCCTTGCCTCCTGGAATTAACAGTAACTGTCTCTTGTCATGTCTCTCTTTTCGTTTCACTGCCCTCCTTTACTTTTGTCCATGCAAACACCGAAGGCACAGCTGTCTTTTGCAAGGTCTTCTTAAGAGGTATATTGCCTCCTGAAAATGAACACATGGTGGTATGTTATGGAATTGCAGATCGAATTTTGGGATTAAGATTTAATGTTAAATAAAAGTAGCTATGACTTCTGCAGCTCTTTCTAATATATAGGACAATAACTGTAGGCCTACTACACATGCCTGTTATATGTACGGGATTAAAGGTTAGAATTAAATAGGAAATTCCTGAGGCGATTAATTAAGTACCAATCAGGCATTTAAGGGACCTTTAGTTTCTAAACTATGTTACTGATGATTGAATTACATGTCCTACCTCGCCAAGTAGAGCTTATATAATCCTTAGGTGCGAAATGTTCGAAACAAACAACACTGCTGTCAGTTGGATTCCATTTAATCCGCCGAATTTGTTTTATCCATTGTTTTCTCAAACTGGGATCCTTTGGAAACCTATGCCCTCCTCTGTTTCTACACAGTGGTACACAGCAGCACGTACTTGGCATTATTCACGCTTGTAAATGTCATAAACTATAAAATTTACTTAACATTCGCCATTAGCCGCATTACGTATGGGACCTGTTGTGGTTATGCTGCACTCTGGTGACAACTTTTGACAGATACACGCCCATTGACGAGGGGAGTGGATAATTGTATTGTATTAAGCTGGAGTACAGGCATCGGCGAGGAGAGTTGTACAATGGGCATTGAAAAAAGAGATGATTGATATCAGCATCTACAGATCCACAATGACATAGGGGATGCGGTTGTAAGCGAAATCGAAATTTATATAGAGGTTTAAGGGAATGATTAAAGCGAAGACGTATGATATTGATGATATGACGACGAGTGTAGGTGGCGTGTTGATATCAGAAAGTAGTAGGTAGTATGGGTTGGAGACTATGATAGAATTTGCCCTTCTGACATGCAGATGTTGTCCATGTGTTTTGCCATATTTGTCGTTGTTGTGACTTGAGGAGAGATATGAAATCTGTGGCTGGAACAGAAAATGTAGCTGGGTTCGCTAAGCGATCGGCTCGTTCATTGCCTGGTATGTTCTTATGTGCAGGTATCCAAATGAGGGTTATTTGGACACCTAATTGGTGTAAATTGAAGAGGATGTGTTTGACATTATAAACATACCAGTTCAGCGTAAACTTGTTAGATTTTAGTGTTTGGAGCACGGAGAGAGAGTCAGTGAATATATTAGTAGATTGTACGGGTTTGAATGTTTGATGTACAGTAATGTTTGTCGTAGGGCAAGGAGTTCAGCAGAAAAAATAGAAAAGTGGGACGATAAGTGAAACAATTCAGCATACTGAGTCTGTTCGTAATAAAAAGCAGCGCCGACACCACAAGAATTTTTCGATCCATCAGTATAAAAATTGGGACAGGCATTAGTGGATGAAATGCGAACTTCTTTAGAATGTAGAGGAAAAAAATGAAAGCCGGTAAGGGAGCATAGCAAAAGAAGATTCTTTAGAATGAATAATAGTAGGAGTATATTGAATCACGTCGTATGCCACAGAATAGTATGGTAGCATATGACTACGAATAATAGTAGATTTAAAAGGGGAGACAGACTCAAATGCCCAAATTAATGCAGGGGCTCGGTAAGGATGTGTGATAGGTGTTGAGAATGATTGAGCGAGTAATTGTATTTTGGGTAGAAGGTTATTGGAGAGCACGAGAAGTCGTTTGAGGTGATACTTAGATGCTAGAAATCTGCGTCGAAGGAGAAGAGGAGGGTCACCAGTTTCAACTAATAAGGCATTAGTAGGTGTGGTAGACAACGCACCAAAACAAACTCGTAGTGCTTGATTTTGAGTTGTGTTGAGGGATTGAAGGGCAGATGGTGATGCAAGATCAATTATATGTGCACAGTAGTCGAAACGAGCACGGATGGTGGAGCAGTAGACTAATTTTGCTGTAGCAGGATCAGCTCCCCACGAACGACGTGTAATGGCTTTTAGGAGGTTAATATACGTGGCAGTACAGTTGCGTAGGTGTTGTATATGTTGGGAAAATTGTAATTTCCGGTCAATGATAATGCCAAGATATGTATGGTGGAACGTATGGGAATTTCATAAGTATCGAACAGTAAAGGCTCGGAGTTGTAAACCCGCTTGGTAGTAAAGATTACTGCAGAGCATTTATCGGGTGATAAAGAGAACCCATGAGTGTGTAACCAGGACTGAACTTGAATGAGCAGCCGTGTTATGCATTTGCGAGCAACATCTATGTCTTTATGGGAAAAGTAGAGAACTATGTCGTCGGCATACATAAGAAGTCGGGCAGATTGGAGGGCAAGTTGCTCGAGGCCGGATAAATATAAAGCAAACAGTATTCCACTGAAGATATCACCTTGAGGGACGCCGACAGTAGCTTGACGAGGGGATGGCGTAGTGAGAGGAGGTTTGAAGATTAGAGTGCGAGACGTTAACAGATGACGTAGAAGAGTTATGAAAGTGGTTGGGATGCCTTTCTGTGACAACACATCCCATAACATATTCAGGGGGACGGAATCAAAGGCACCTCGTATATCGAGGAAGACAGCAATAGTGTGTTCTTTTCGAGATTTAGCTAATAAGATGTCTATTGTAAGCATATTGATCGCATCCTGAGCATTTCGACCTTTACAGTAAGCATACTGATACTTGGGAAGGAGGGAATAATATTCTAAGTACCAGAGAAAACTTTGGAGCATGAGTTTAAGAAATAGTTTGCGTATACAAGATGGCAAAATTATTCCCCTAATATTGTGTGGGGAGGTCATTGGACGTCGAGGCTTTGGAACCGGGACTAGGAAAAAAGTGTTCCACTCGGGAGGAGGAGTCGTAGTATGTAACACAAAATTAAAGTACTGAACAAGCACTTGTAGGGCTTTGGTCGGCAACTGTTGTAACATAGCATAAGAGATATAATCAGGACCGGGAGTGGATGATTTGCAGGAGTTAAGAACGGACGTGAGCTCAGGGAGAGTGATGGGACGAGAAAGGACTGAACACTGACGAGTGGAAGCAGAGATAGCTGGAGTATAAGGTGGAAGTGCATGATCTGGAGTGAGGGACCTTAGAAAGTCATTCAGAATAGTCGGCAGGATTTGAGGGCGTGGGACGTGAGTGGAAGCCCGGGTGAGAGTACGGATAGCATTCCATAATTGCGATGCAGAAATATGGTTATGGAAAGAGGATATAAAAGTTTTCCAGGCCTGTCGTCGTTTTTGATTGAATACACGTCTGATATGAGCAATATGATGTTTGAGGTGAAAGTAGTGTGAAGGGATTAGAGTTTTACGATAAATTTTGAACAGTCTCTTGCATTTAAGGATTAATTGGTGACATTCACTGTCTCACCACTTTAATTTAGAGGCACCAGTCGTCATGGAGTTTGATGGTGGTGTAAAAGGATGGTATAGGTCCAGATACTGTGTTATTATTTTGAGCAGTGAGTGATAGGATAATTCTGTTACAGGGAAGGTCTCCAATTGGGTTACCATGTAGGAGTTAAAGCACGAAGCATTGAACTGTTTCATGGAACGTAGCGGAGCGATATAATGGTCGTTAAGTGGGTTTTTAGTAATATACCCGTGGCCATAAGTAATGAGGATAGGAAAGTGATCACTTGTATGAGTGTCACTGAGTACCCGCCACGTGGTTATAGAGGCAATAGAGTTGCGGCAAAGTGATAGATCGACTGCTCTAGGCAACGAATCAGGGGGAGTGAGCCTGGTAGAGGAACCATCGTTCAGAAGCAAGAGATTATGTTGAGTTACAGCATGTAAGAACTGTGTGCCTTTGGAGGTGTTGAGCGGGGCTCCCCACTGAGTATGATGAATATTGACATCTCCCAAAGACAACAGTTGGGTTTCAGGTGGAAACTAATTAAAAAATTTGAACCATTGGGCAAAAGAGATGTAGTTATCAGGGGGATTATACAAGTTTATAACATATGTGTTCTGATATATAAGACCTAGGGAATAGGTATTTGGTATTATGTATTGTAGATGTAATGGAGTGTACGATAACGAAGTATGTATCATAAGTGCGACACCATCAAATCCTGGTCCGTCATGGCGTTCGATAGAATATCCTGGAAAATAAAAGTTAGTTGTATGAGAAAACCAAGTTTCTTGCAAAGCAACTATATGAGGAGATGTTTCGTGCATGAGAATTTTGAATTCGTATTGCTTATTTTGGAGGCTCCTAGCATTCCATTGAAGGATGCGTACTACCATTATTAAAGATAAGGTGTAAACTTTCGCGAAGTTGACTAATAACTGGTAAGATATTGGGGTGATCTCCAATTAGTTGAGTAAGCTGCATGAGAAGATTGAGAACACACTGTTGAACATGTTCTCGCTGTGGGAGTGTAGTACCTGTTTGGGGATGCTGTGCGAGTTGCAGAGGAATTGACGGGCTCGATGTTGAGGGAGTTGGCTGACTGGGTTGAATGGGGTATTGATAACTCAGAGATTGAGAGGGGCGAGAGGATGTAGTGGATTGCACTAGCTGGAGATACCCAGCTCTATCATATTCGGGAGAAGGTTTAGGTGGCAAATCCTTAATAATCACTTGTGTGAATTTGCGTTTGCGAGGGGCGTCTGGTATTGGAGAAGGATGTTGAGAGGGTAAGGGAGGAAATTGTTGAATGTTATTATACTCAGAATAAGTAGGTGGAAATAGTCGAGCAGAAGCTTCTGAGAAGGAGATGTTATCAGGCACATGAGTTTTTTGATTTCCACTTGCTTCTGATGAACAGCACAATCTGATGAACCCGTTTCGTGTTCCCGATTGCAATGTACACATAATTTGACATTAGCAAGGCAATCTGAGGTAGGATGATTCAAACCACAGTTGCGACAGCGAAAGTTAGTGGACTGGCAGTTGCGTATGGTGTGTCCATAACGCTGGCATTTGGAACAAATAATGGGGTAAAATATAAAGGGATTGACTTCTAACATTACATGATAGATTGAAACATATTTGGGCAACGTTTTGGAGCAAAAAACAATCTTTACGGAGCCGGTAGGTAGATATACTGCCTGACCATCTTGGAGGGATTTACGGCGTAGGCGATGAACAGAATGAACTTTGACGTCACTCTGAAGTAAAGTAAGAATATCGGATTCAGTTAGATCTTTCTCAACAGCGCGTATAATGCCTACGCGGAAGATATTGGAGTGAGGAATAAAGGCATGCACCTTGTGTGTATCAAGGAACTTATTCTGCAAAAAGTCATTAGCATGATTAGGAGAGTGAAAGTTTACCTGAATCCTGTTACGGCCTTTATACTGGATGGATTTAACAGGAAAGTTCCTTTCATGGAGTAAACGCCCTATAGCCATAGGGTGTAGGTTGCCAATGTTATTACCTTGTTTGGATGAAACAAAAACAAGATATGGGCCTGGGTGGTTTAATGGGTATAAATTACATGCACTAGTATTAGGAGGTTGAGCAGGAAGGGGACGGTTAGTATTGCATTGGGTCGAAGTATGTAACGAAGGGGAAGGAGTAGAACTATCATTCACGTTTGTATCTATTTTCACTTCTTCTTCCCGTTCAACATTACTATTTGACGCGGGATGAAAGTCCCGAGTACCTCCACTATCAGAACTCATGCCACCACTTCACAATCACACGCAAGCTAGCACTCGAACGCAGGAGTAAGTTCTAGAAACTTCAGACACCGAACACGCAACCTCGAACACAACGAATCGTACAGTACGATGTCGCGGACGAGACTACTTCTTGATATTTGATAGGGCTCGGTATTTGTTCTGTTCTGTTCGTGAAGTTGAGTTGGGCTCGTTATTTCACCCAGTCACAATACTGTATTATACACTGACTGACAGTGACAATGCAACACCAAGGAGGAGTGGTTCGAAAGGGATGAAAGTTGGGGAAAAAACAGAGACGGCACGGACGAATAATTGATGTTTATTTAAACCGATATGCAGGTTACACAATGCGCACGGCATCGACTCAGTAGGATGTAGGACCACCGCGAGCGGCGATGCACGCAGAAACACGTCGAGGTACAGAGTCAATAAGAGTGCGGATGGTGTCCTGAGGGATGGTTCTCCATTCTCTGTCAACCATTTGCCACAGTTGGTCGTCCGTACGAGGCTGGGGCAGAGTTTGCAAACGGCGTCCAATGAGATCCCACACGTGTTCGATTGGTGAGAGAATCGGAGAGTACGCTGGCCACGGAAGCATCTGTACACCTCGTAGAGCCTGTTGGGAGATGCGAGCAGTGTGTGGGTGGGCATTATCCTGCTGAAACAGAGCATTGGGCAGCCCCTGAAGGTACGGGAATGCCACCGGCCGCAGCACATGCTGCAAGTAGCGGTGGGCATTTAACGTGCCTTGAATACGCACTAGAGGTGACGTGGAATCATACGCAATAGCGCCCCAAACCATGATGCCGCATTGTCTAGCGGTAGGGCGCTCCACAGTTACTGCCGGATTTGACCTTTCTCCACGCCGACGCCACACTCGTCTGCGGTGACTATCACTGACAGAACAGAAGCGTGACTCATCGGAGAACACGACGTTCCACCATTCCCTCATCCAAGTCGCTCTAGCCCGGCACCATGCCAGGCGTGCACGTCTATGCTGTGGAGTCAATGGTAGTCTTCTGAGCGGACGCCGGGAGTGCAGGCCTCCTTCAACCAATCGACGGGAAATTGTTCTGGTCGATATTGGAACAGCCAGGGTGTCTTGCACATGCTGAAGAATGGCGGTTGACGTGGCGTGCGGGGCTGCCACCGCTTGGCGGCGGATGCGCCGATCCTCGCGTGCTGACGTCACTCGGGCTGCGCCTGGACCCCTCGCACGTGCCACATGTCCCTGCGCCAACCATCTTCGCCACAGGCGCTGCACCGTGGACACATCCCTATGGGTATCGGCTGCGATTTGACGAAGCGACCAACCTGCCCTTCTCAGCCCGATCACCATACCCCTCGTAAAGTCGTCTGTCTGCTGGAAATGCCTCCGTTGAGGGCGGCCTGGCATTCTTAGCTATACACGTGTCCTGTGGCACACGACAACACGTTCTACAATGACTGTCGGCTGAGAAATCACGGTACGAAGTGGGCCATTCGCCAACGCCGTGTCCCATTTATCGTTCGCTACGTGCGCAGCACAGCGGCGCAATTCACATCATGAGCATACCTCAGTGACGTCAGTCTACCCTGCAATTGGCATAAAGTTCTGACCACTCCTTCTTGGTGTTGCATTTGCTCTGTCAGTCAGTGTATTTGTACTAGTTCTACACGCGGACACAATTCCATTAAAATAGTACACCAATTCAGTTCACAATTTGTTCTGAGTACGAAGTACTTGAAGATTGAGGGAAGTAGACCATGCAGCGGACTCACAAAATGGTTTCAAAGCACTTGAAATAGTTCATGAAAAGGCGTATCACCTAGACAACTGAGAGTGAGGAAATATGTATACAAGACTAGGAGATATAGGAAAAGCACAGGGACACAAGGTATACTAATCTTCACGCTAGAGTGGCCGATCTCAGCGACTTCTACAAAACATACACACCGGGCCAACATGAAAGGGATAAACGGTAGCTATGTGTCTTGGTGAAAGAAGAGGCGTTAGGGAGGGCATAAGGCAAATGAGAAGATGATGAAATATGTAAGTAGTGTCAATGTATTGTGGGAAAGTGGGGTTAGAGTTTATTTTAGAGTGATCTAAGAACCGATTTAAGATGCGTATGATTGTGGGAGAGGGCTTGTATACGAGACATGCAATTGACGAGGGGAGTGGATAATAGTATTGTATTAAGCTGGAGTACAGGCATCGGCGAGGAGAGTTGTACAATGGGCATTGAAAAAAGAGATGATTGATATCAGCATCTACAGATCCACAATGACATAGGGGATGCTGTGGCTCGGTATTTAACTAACACCCAGTTCCAATACTGTATAAATGAAATACTTAAGAACTCTCATAACCACTTATTTATGATGAATAATAAACACTTTATCTCACAGATTTTAAAACTGGTAAAACTGTAAACTTCTTGGTTATTACCATGTAGGGACCGTACCTTAGCATGTGGAAGAATTGCAACTATTCAGAAAGTATTTCAATACAATAATCATTAGTAGGAGTGAAAATCTCGTTGCCTACGCTATGATACAAGGCCTTGAAATGCACTCGTGGAAACGGGTTGCTTCCTAGTTCACCATTCAGCCGCTACGATCGCGTTCTTGCCCCCATATATTCACACGGCCGCATATGTCAATAAGTAAATTATATCCTAAATAAAAACAACTGAATGGTTTTGCGAGTATTGACAGTACTTTATTTATAGAGCGGTGCTGCATTGGCTTGGATATGTCATTGAAGTTTCAAAACTTTCCTTTTGAGGGGGTTCTTATCAAGTTTCAAAACTTTCTCTCTTCTACTTGAGTGGCTCAAAGCAATGTTGTCTAAGAGAGGTCTCAGAAATTTTCATAGTAGAAAAAGAGGTGGTTTGTCGCCTTTGCACTTTCCATACTTACTTTCACTGTTGAACATGTCTTTCGAAAAAATATACGTACACCTTTAAGTAACTCTCTTCGGGGCAAGTACTGCGTAGCGGAGGTGACAAATTCCGTCGTTCAGTGCAGAAGTGCCACAGACGATGATTTTCGGTATCAGAGGGCTCCTCGATCTTGAAAACGAATAAGACTCAATGTTGGACTTTGAGTAGTAGCTGGGGAAGAGATATGTTCTAAACGGCCTTTACAGTCTGTTTTTTATTTTGCCACACGAACCATAATGTCATTTTATTCCGCTTGGCGTCTTAGCTGAAGAAGAGCTCGATGTT
The DNA here is from genome assembly GCF_040414725.1 of Anabrus simplex. NCBI lineage: Eukaryota > Metazoa > Arthropoda > Insecta > Orthoptera > Tettigoniidae > Anabrus > Anabrus simplex. Next base: position 182,281,412 of record NC_090269.1, read on the forward strand.
ATAGCTCGTTCGGTCTCTCGTCAATGCATAATGCAAATTTATACTCATGAGGTATTTTACGCAGGCCACAGTGGATTGGGTAGTCAAGATCTATGCCTGATACATTTCTCTCATGAATCTTTTTTACTTTCTCTGAGTGCATTTGAAGTTTTTAATATATGACAGGAAATCATGAATTAACCATCTGAGGCGTTCATCTTCAGTACTAAAAGATGCTTTTTTTAAATTGCCGGTGGCTTTACGTCGCACCGACACAGATAGGTATTATGGCCACGATGGGATAGGAAAGTCCTAGGAGTTGGAAGGAAGCGGCCGTGGCCTTAATTAAGGTACAGCCCCAGCATTTGCCTGGTGTCAAAATGGGAAACCAGGGAAAAACATCTTCAGGGCTGCCGACAGTGGGATTCGAACCCACTATCTCCCGGATGCAAGCTCACAGCCGCGCGCCCCTAACCGTACGACCAACTCACCCGGTTAAAATATGCTCGTTTGTTCTCATTCCTGGAATACGTCCCATGTGATGTGATGCAGACGTCATGCGCATCGAACAATTTCATAAAATGTTCCATAAAACAAATGGCTTATTTTAAACTGTATTTAATGCTCTCGGAACAAACCACCTCCATACTTTTCAAACCAGAGATTGTTTCAGGGGAAAATACAATATTTCTAGCTCTTGCTACATTCATTTTCGCCAAATATGTTGGGCAAATTATTTTCCTCATTGGTTTCCTAATTTAAGATTTCTGAGTCTGAAGATGCCTCTCAAATGATCGCCGGTCACGGAAGCATTGTTTACAAAAAAAAAGTCCAGTGACAAATTTTGTGATCGCTCGATTCATATGACGTAACTCGGATCAAAACTTAGGGACAGAGTCCTACTTCGATCAGCTTGAATTCGTATCTCATGCGTACTTCTTCTGTATAATGATTCGAACATTGAACATTCACTGGAATCTTGTGAAACGAAATTCCACTACCTTTAATTTCTCGTGAATAAACCATGACTGGAACTGCGAATGCTTAATATCAGACGAATACATAATACATTCACAACCAACTCAGTTAATGAACACGTTTAAAGGCGCGAACCTGGTAGACTGGGGGCAAGAAAGCGATCCTAGCGGTCCGGCATTGAACTTCAGTGTAACCACTTCCATAGCGTTTTACGGGCTCTATTTCCAGGCCTTGTATTATAACGTAGGCAACAGAAATTCTACATCATGTGGGTATAAGGCGAATAGACTTAGGAGTAAGCACGTGGACACAAGGTACTATACCTTCACTCCGAAGTGATCTATCTTGGCGTCTTGCTATTATGACATCCTGGATCGGGTCTTCAATTGGGAAGGACATAGGATATAACTCAACTACTAAAGGAGCTAGTACTGAGGATGGGATAACGCAAATCAGAGGGTTTTAATGTAGACATTACTCAATGTGTATGTGAAAAGTACCAAGAACGTGTGTTTTTACGAACGACGTGTTACCCTAAAGCTTACCTACTGAATTTTGATCTTTCTAACAAAAGAACAACGCACTATGAAACATGTGATAGATTCAATCCTAACTCAGTCCGGTGGTATTTGAAGATGCTCAAGTACATCAACCTCATGTCGGTAGATTTACTGGTACATAAAAGAACTCCTACGGAACAAAATTCCGGCATATCGGCGTCTCCCAAAAACCGTAAAGTTATAAGTCCAGGATCCGCCGGCACGGGCAAGCACGGGCTCCGCGGCTGCTGTTCGTGCTTCTATATGACGTCATGTATGACGTGTTTAGCGAGTTGATGTTTTGCAAACATGGCGGATAATTCGAAGGAACGTGTAGCAGCCGATAAATGTATGCATTTCTGTGGGTCCGTGGTAGAGTGTCGGCCTCCGGATCCCAAGATAGCGGGTTCAAACCCGGCAGAGGTAGTCGGATTTTTGAAGGGCGGAAAAAAGTCCATTCGACACTCCATGTCGTACGATGTCGGCATGTAAAAGATCTCTGGTGATACATTTGGTATTTACCCGACAAAATTAATTAAATCTCAGCCATAGACGCCCAAGAGAGATCCGGTTTACTCTAGGTCCGCTAGATGGCAGACAGAGTAAACCAGAACGTCGAAATTGACGAGCAGACAGCCAGATGGCGTCAAATCGAAATGTCTGCAAACGGTAGCTGAGGCCATACGATTATTATTATTAATGTATGCATTAATGGTCTGGTATATTTAGCTGTTTGAGACTACGTAACACAATTCACAGGCACTAGATTGGGTTACAACTTGACTAGTTGGTTCGTGAAATAGATATTAACGGCGCGATATGATGGGGCTGACTTGATTTCGCGAAAACTTCACGAATATTGAGTACGTCCGGCAAGTAGGAAAAGCATTGGTATGGTTTGGTTAGGTCCGGCTAGTGGCAAAACCATTGGTCTGGAAACAAGCAAAAGGTTAGGGCCGCGAAGCGGCCAACAGCCTCTAGCATCCCTTACGAAAGCAATTGTGATTCACCGAAAACCACTTTTTTTGCTAGTTGCTGTACGTCGCACCGACACAGATAGGTGGGACAGGAAAGGCCTAGGATAGGGAAGGAAGTGGCCGTGGCCTTAATTTAGGTACAGCCCCAATTTGCCTGGTGTGAAAATGGGAAACCACGGAAAACCATCTTCAGGGCTGCCGACAGTGAGCTTCTTGTCTAAGTTCATTCGCAAACCATCTCCGCTCAACTGTAGTCAATAACTAAGAATAACCTTGGATTCATTCACTGTTCAACATGTACGTATTCCTACAAATACCTCTTCAAATTATGAAGTGAATAAATATATAAATATATAACAAAATCCTTTTCACCTAGTTTATTGAAAAAGTAAAAAAAATAAATGATTGTACTTGGAATGAAGTTACAAAATTATTTACATGTCCAATCGTATTCACTGAATTCCGATACCTGATTAAAATATAGTAGATATTTCTTTAAATATTATTTACATTGTCATTGAAAAATATTATTATTTATCATTTAAGTATCTTTCAAATATAATTTAGAATTGATGGATCATCTTGCAGAATTATAAAAATGTTATGAAAGTATTATTTAAATACTAGTTAAATGTCAAGAATGTCAATTTCATATCATTCAAATGTCATTTAGAGTCCTTGAAACATCTTGAAAAACTGTTAAAATGTCTTCAAAGTATTACTTAAATATCAGTTAACTGTCCTTGATTTTCTCAAGATATCGGTTAAATATCTTTGGTTTTGGTTTTCTCAACTTCTTTTTTAACGTAAGCAACATGAGCGAGTTCCACTTAACATGGCTTAAAATTGCCATTCACTAACATATCAACGAAAATCAACTTAAAGGTAAGTATTATGGCTACTAAGTAAACTTATATATTCATAATATTCCTTGTAAATGTGTAGGATTAACCTAACGTAGCACTCGTGTGTCAACAAGCAAGTCATTCTCATGATATTGATATACCTTGATTCAAAAACAATCATCAATCCGCGAAAAATTTCGAGGAAAATTGTATATGAAGGTCACCTATTTACGGACGGTAGTTATCTAAATTATGAAGACGTTTCCTACTTCCAATTATAACTTTGACAGGAAATCAACTTGGAGATAGCCTAACATGTAAAATTCCTCTAGGAAAATATTAAGTTTCAACCATAAATGCGTTACTTCTAGGATATAATCTCGATGATCGTACACCATAAACAGCCTGAAGGTTCAATAAGCTCATACAGTCGTATTCATATTCCATTTAACCCAACATGATACGCTACCGTATATCTCACATAGCAAGAACAACAACTTTAACCTAACATCAGCATTACGCTTCATAAATATCACCAATTACTCATATAAACTCGTATTTCGCCGCATGCGCACCATACCTAACATAATTCCTCCTACTTCAATATTTCCATATATCCGATCAGTATTCTTGCCCACAATATCATCATGTCATTGACCATATCAATAATTTCATTCACTTAATTATTCGTTGCTCTACGAGTAGCACAATGTACGTCTACTCCATTAAACATAATGCAATAGCATGTTATAGGATTACGATATTAAATAACACAAACAATTATACATCTCCTGTAATAAAGGCATGTATTAAAATCTCAGGCTTTGTTACTCACGTTTGGTGACGATTAAACGTTATGTCATGTTCCTATGTCCTAGAGTACGATCTTACTTCTTTCTATATTGCATTATGGTTGATTTGCACTATGAAATATAGCTGAGACGGGCAACCCGTACTCAGCGGCATTCAAAGAGTTAGGCAAACGTTTGATCTCCCTGGCCACTTACGGGCCTAGCAGGGGGAGATTTATGACGGCAGTGGGCTTTAAAACGGAAGTTCGCATTCCCCTTCAGAAATCCTCACAGCTCTGTTGCCAATGCACCTCTTGTTAAATAGACGTCAGTCTCTCTTTTCAGCTCAGACAATTCACACTTGCTTTGTTCGCTGTCTGAAAGTTTTGGATTATTTCTTTGCTTCGTTAATTAATATTTGTGAAGTGTATTGTTTTTCACTTCGCTTCACGCAGTAATGTGGAGGCCGTGGGAATCACACCTGGAAATTATCGCATCAGAAAATCCTGAATTAAATCTGCCACTGCGGGCAAACGATCCTCAACCGAGCACCGGTAACAGTGATATTCGACCGTGTAGTACTGGTTCCGTGTCCGCGAGTGATACTCAGCCGGGTAGCAGTGGTTCCGCGCCCGCGAGTGATATTCAGGCGAGCAGCAGTGGTTCCGTGTCCGCGAGTGATACTCAGCCGGGTAGCAGTGGTTCTGTGCCCACGATTGATATTCAGCCGAGCAGCAGTGGTTCCGCACCCGCGAGTGATACTCAGCCGGATAGGAGTCGTTCCGCGGAGAAAAGAAAGGCGACTAAAACTTTAAGTAAGCAAAGTCAACGGCTGGTATGTAACGCATACGAATACGGTACGTTATGAAGAACAACGTTCGCAAGGGTTATATTTCTGAGACAGCTAAAATGTTGAAACTTAACAGGAAAACTGTAAGTAAAATAGTAAAGAGGCGACCTACAACTCCGAAAAAGTGTGGTAATAATAGGGTTATCTTTAATAAAATTGATTATTTTTGCTGTGACTTGGTGAGACGCGAGGTATATGCATTCTTTACTAAAGGTTAGTCACCAACCGTACAGGAACTGTTAAAACATTTGAAAAATGTGTGTGGCTTTCCTTATGAAAAAACTACTCTACGACAGCTGTTGAAAAAACTTGGGTTTTGTTTCCGTATTCTGAAGAAAAACAGATTGTAATGGAATCTGCTAGAATAGTAGCTTGGCGATATAAATTCATAGAGCGTCTCCGGAAGTTGCGTTCCGAGGGATGCAGGGTTGTCTATCTAGATGAAACTTGGTACGATACTCATGACATTGTGAAGAAAGGGTGGGATGATGGAACTTGTAATTGCATACTGAAAGCACCAACATCGCTGGACAAGCGTATTATGGTATTGCATGCTGGAGGCAGTGAGGGCTGGGTTGAGAATTGCCTTTATTTATCGGCTAAAAACATTGGAAACTGCAAAGCTGATAGCCATGACGAAATGACGGCTCAAGTTTTCGAAAACTGGTTTAGGTCTCATCTTCTAGAAAACCTACCACGTGACTGAAAATGTGTAATCGTGATGGACAACGCAAGCTATTATTCGCGGCAGCTGATTAGGTTTCCTTCCATGAACACTAATATTAAGGACATTATTAAGTTTATGGAGTACAATAACATTCTCGTGCCAAAACCTGTACCCATCAAGGCAGTTATGTTGCAGGAAATCAAATCAGCCAATATCCGTAAAAGGTACGCTGTAGAGGAGATCGCAGCCTCACGTGGTCACGAAGTTTTGCGACTCCCTCCATATCACTGTATTTTAAACCCCATAGAAATGACCTGGTTTCAGTTGAAGACGTACCGGTATGTTAGGAAAAATAACGTTACGCCAACTTTGAGTGCTAGTGTGTGTCAACTTCTTCGTGAAGGAGCTGGAACGATCGGTCCTGAGAGGTGGTCTGCTTGTGTTCGAAGCACCATTAAGACAGAAGAGAAGTACATGAAACACGACACGGATAGCAACCAAGATAGATTTGTAATTCACCTAGCAGACAATGACGAGGACGACGAATAGAGGTAAGGTAAATACTGCATTTGTTTTAAAAGTAGCTAAGTTTGCTGGCTATTTTTTGTACGAACTACATACTCCGATATTTATTATTATTATTATTATTATGATTATTATTATTATTATTATTATTATTATTATTATTATTATTATTATTATTATTATTATTATTATTATTATTATTATTATTATTATTAATCTGCTTACCCTCCAAGGTAGGTTTTCCCTCTGACTCAGAGGGATCCTACCTCTACCGCCTCAAGGGAAGTGTCCTGGAGTGTGAGACATTTGGTCGGGGGATACTACCGGGGAGAATGACCAGTACCTCGCCCAGGCGGTCTCACCTGCTATGCTGAACAGGGGCCTTGGTGGGGGATGGGAAGATTGGAAGGGATAGGCAAGGAAGAGAGAAGGAAGTGGCCGTGGCCTTAAGTTAGGTACCATCCCGGCATTTGCCTGGAGGAGAAGAGGAAAACACGGAAAACCACTTCCAGGATGGCTGAAGTGGGAATCGAACCCACCTCTACTCAGTTGACCTCCCGAGGCTGAGTGAACCCCGTTTCAGCCCTCGTACCACTTTTCAAATTTCGTGGCAGAGCCGCGAATCGAACCCGGGCCTCCGGGGGTGGCAGCTAATCACACTAAACAACTACACCACAGAGTCGGACAATTATTATTATTATTATTATTATTATTATTATTATTATTATTATTATTATTATTATTATTATTATTATTATTATTATTATTCCAGTCTCTAGTTCGTGATTTTGCTTTTCCTATGCCAGGCGATTTGGCCGTGCGGTAAGGGGCGCGTAGCTGTGAGCTTGCATCGGGGAGATAATGGGTTCACGCTCCACTGTCGGGAGCTCTGAAGATGGTTCACCGTGGTTTCCCATTTTCACACCAGACAAATGCTGGGGAAGTACCTTAATTAAGGCCACGGACACTTCCTTCCCACTCCTAGGCATTTCCTAGCCCATAATCGCCATAACACCTATCTGTGTCGGTGCGACATAAAACAAATTGTAAAAAATTATTGCACTTTTCATTTCTTTACTGAAAGCGAGACACTGATATTAGCAGTATAAAATTAATATTTTAATGGGCCTACTTTGGTATCAATTTACGTTTAGTCTTTGTCGAGTTTATTTGCCAATGCCTTCTTCCTGTTTTTTCTTTCTTTCTTTCTTTCTTTCTTTCTTTCTTTCTTTCTTTCTTTCTTTCAACATCTGCGACCACCGCATGGGTTAAGCACGAAACAAATTATTCTGCGATATTGGTTTGTGCTGTGGTTCATTATCAAGTTTTTATATTTATAGTTTGACTTTAGAATAAATTAAATGTTAACATGTTTAAATAATCGACGCAAAATATGACAACCTGGGTTTTGACAGAGCTCACTTTCCTTTTAAACGACACGCGCCTCTTGTGTCCAGTAGGGCTCTCTAAAGACTAGGTATGCTCGCCCGCCATTAGGGTTCATTCCTGCACTACGTTGGTAAGACAGTTGACCGCCCCAGTCTTGCATATCCCTCTTTTCTACTGTTCTCCAACCTAGAAAATAATGCTAAACTAACATAATTTAAAAATACTCATTATCAGTATTACTCAAACGGTTGCTCAACATACTGTAAATGTTAGTGGGTTATATTTCGTACATTATTGTGGAATTTTTACTCGAGACAGTGATTGTACGAATAGCATGGTCGTTGATAATTTGCCTTTTAACAAACAAACAAGGCATGTATTATCACTGGAGAAATATTAGAAAAAATAGCTTACTAATAAATCTGTTTATTATTATTAATAATAATAAGTAGAATAGGTTGTCCGTAAGCTATGCGCCGCGGTACCGTCAAATGAAATGAGGGATTCCGTGGTATTGATGTAGGCTACTGTCATTCTTAAATCGTGGAATTTGAGGTGATAATCGGTCAGTGTCGAAGATATATAAATTGTGATAGAAGATTTTGATACCATATAACCTCAGTCGGTATTTCATACTTGCGTAAAATTTATTTAGCATTATTTTCAATGTTAACGAAATAATAAGAAAAATATTCTTCGAACAACACGCTGAAATGTGATGTACGAAGACGAACACACCCAAGTAACTGGGATTTTTTAAGCTTATTTCTTTCTTCTAAAATTTAGTCCCTTTCCTTATTTACCAGTATTTAAAACCAGACCTTCTATGTGAAAAATAAACTTAATTTTTGGTTAGTGTTATGAATCTCATCAGCGTTATGCAGTTGTAATGAACAGAGAATTTTAGTTTCTTCAACCGAACATTCATGAAATAAATGTTATTACAAATTACATTCAGGAAGAAAATAGGAATAGAGTAACTACTTCTATAGCTGAATCTTCTCTTCCAACCTGAAGTACTGCACTGATAAAATCAGTTACCAATGACTTGTAAGGGGAGTTACCCACGAGCTGTGGAGAACATTGTAATTTTTTTACTTTTAAGTTAACAGTACATATTTTATAGAGATTCCTCTGGTTTGAGGAGAAGTAGTATGATTCATCAGCACGACTTACCTTGTAAAACTTCAAAGGGTCGCAACATTGGTTAATTTGCTCACGCAGCACATTTTTTTAAAAATATGAAATTTAAGTAATATTTTCAAACTTACTATCTCCTTTTATTACAGTATTTACAAAACAATAACATTCCATTCCTTGTTTATATTTTTCTCTTCTTTACCCAAGCAGGCCCATACATTTTACCCCGTTTCCGTGCTTTCTTGTTAAAGTCCACAACAGCATAGAATCGAATTTTGAAGAAGTGTCTAATAAAAAAAAAAAAATACAGCACGTTGGAAAACATATACTGGACATTTTCATTCGAAATTTTCTCCATTACAAGATTTCCACCATTTTGCAATATATAATGATTATAATCCCTATAGAAGACCTCACGGTTACAAATTCATATTTCATAACTTCATAACCTCGAAGCTGATGTTGGTTTCCACCTGTCACGTCTACAGTTTTGAAGCCAGATTGCTCTCCTAGAATTTTCAGGAGGGAATCTTAACAACCTGTATCGCGCAGTAGAGACATTACTACAATTAGGTGCAGAACAACCCACCATTATGTAATAAATATCCGCACAAATATTGCACAATTCTGTCATGCACGTGGTGACTAAAGCAATACGTTCAATGTGATGAAGCGAGCGTTTGTAGGAGAAACTACAGTTTGATCACATGGCCCATTGCGCACGTATGAACCAAAATGGCGGCTAAGCATACCCATCTTTTAGAGCCTTAGTGTCCAGAGGAAAGGAGCCGACTGTCAACCCTCATTATCACTAGGGCGGGCAGACTGTCAACCCTCATTATTACCAGGGTGGGCCAAGCTTTGAGATCAGAGGAAACCGCGTGGGTATGCTTTGAGCGTCAGGACTATACATATATCTCCATCACAACGTTGAAAATACTTATTTTCAAAGCTTTCTTCAAGTAAACAAACATTCCTATACATGGAGTATAAATTTGAGTTATCAAAGACTACCTAGATCCGTATTCCCACATGATTATATGGATTATTTTTCAAAGACACTATCCATGGAGTTTATATCTCGAAGACCACGACATTGACCTAGCTGTACACATATTTCAACTTAGACACACACTATTATTCATTCAAATCTAATGATTTAACTACGTAAAATAACTACATGGAACTTCACGTATCTTGCTTTCGCTAACCCACTGGGTTGGATTTCATCCTGGAACTTCTTCTTTGGCCAGCATCTCGCGTTCAAGTGCACGTCATTACTGGTTACTGGACTTGGGCCTCGGGCGTGCAGTACGGCTGGTCAGGGTTACTCCAGATTGCGATCCCATTTTCTTGATTTACTCTGCCATGGAATCTCCGATGATTATATGCGTCATAAACATATTAAAGGACGGCATTAGATGCATATTTCAATTAGGGACTGAATACTCTTGGGTATATTCTCTATCTCCCTAGCAAATAATTTTTGAAGATACAATATTTTATACGGTAATTGAAATGTTTTCTGCTTATCGTTAACTTTAAAATTGCTAGTTGGCGATCTCTAATTTTTATATAAGGGCTTCTGATCAACAGTTTCAAGCTTGACTTGGCGACTTCTACTGCGTGATCTGTCCTTCCTTCCTTGCTCTTCTTTCACGCCCAATATTTCCAATTCGTATTTGAGATTTGGCGAAATTTTCTTTACGTTTCATATATAGTCGTAATTGTATTAATAGCAATTCTCTTCTCCAACCATAATCTCTTCTCTTCTTGTATTGAATCTTGTCTGATACTTCGTTCCGATGTTGACTTCTCCTTTTTTCTTCTTCTTCTTGAAAGTTCGTGTGGTTGGGCCTTAGCCTACAACGAATAAAAGGCCTGCCCAATAGCCACTCATAGCTGTCCGCCCTGTCGATGCTATATTTGCCGCTAGAGGCACTGCAATTCAACCTCACATGAACACCTCGGTTGGCGGTATTTCTACACGTTGTATGCTTACTGGTGACGTCGTGTTGTTAAAATACGTCAATTATATTACAATGGTGTACTGTTGCGTACCGTTTTGTAAACAAGGCTCCAGAAATAAAGTTCCTGGAACTAGTTTCCATGAATTTCCTTGCCAAAAGCCAACTAGTGAATTATGGATTTAAGCAATGAGCGGACAAGGTATGGTACAGTAAATACGCAGACCATGTGACGGCAAAATTAGGTTACTTACTCTTATTGCTCCTGTTCTGATGATAATATTATCATCGATATAAAATCTCCTGGCCCGAGAGACGGTGTCACCGCCTAGGAAGCCCGCCTCCCTCTTCAGGGGAGGAATGAAAATATTTAGAAGTTACATGATCCGTCGATATCAGCGTATTATTTGGGAAGGTATAAGCAATGCCAGACACCTTGGGTGTCATGGCCATCGTATTTGGCACACAAATAGGAGTAGGTACTCAGGACTTGTAGGCTCTCTCATACTTTCATTATTTCAGTGGTATACTCTACATGAAACTCACATTGAGAATTGCCAGTGTCGAAACTCTGATTTGGACCTTGGAATACTCGAAAAGTGCAGCTGCCCATTCTTATCGCGGAGCGTAAGTTAATGTGCTCGTCTATGCAGACGGAAGAGAAGAATAGTTGTGGAATGTTAAGTGACATATAACATATAAGTAGTTCCTTTTTACCTTTCAGTCTTTCGTGAAAAATAACCAGAAAAGGAATAAATGGTCTACTATAAGCTTCTAAATGGTTTTCTTATTTTTCGGAACAAAATAAATTAAGTGTATTTTTTCCAACTTTTGCAACCGTTAGTGAACAAGGGAAGAGCCTCCGTGGCTCAGACGGCAGCGCGTCGGCCTCTCACCGCTGGATACCGTGGTTCAAATCCCGGTCACTCCATGTGAGATTTGCGCTGGACAAAGCGGAGCAACACTCTCCATTCTCATTTCGTAGCATCTATCAGTCATTAATATATTACTTTGGGAGTGGCGACCCCATCGTATTAATAGCCTATATATGCTTCATTCATTACATCCCTGATCCGGTCAATGACTGGAAAACAGGTTGTAGGTTTTCATTTTCAGTTAGTGAACAAATCGCACACGCGGATGAACCGGCAGCAACGAATCCTGAGTTAGCATGAAATTATTGCTAGTTGCTTTACCTCGCACCGACACAGATAGTTCTTATGGCGACGATGGGATAGAAAAGGGCTGGGAGTGGGAAGGAAGCGGCCGTGGCCGTAATTAAGGTACAGCCCCAGCATTTGCCTGGTGTGAAAATGGGAAACCACGGAAAACCATCTTCAGAGCTGCCGACAGTGGAGTTCGAACCCACTATCTCCCGGATGGAAGCTAACAGCTGCGCGCCCCTAACCGCACGGCCAACTCGCCAGGTAGCAAGAAATTTTCAAACAACTGAAAAGCATCGAAAAGGAAGCCGAAGGAGCACCATGCGTTTCTGTGTCGAGTGCTGCAATGGCATATATTGGAGGGTATTTGGTAAGAGTTGTCGAAGACCACATGTCATGTCAAGAGTGTGTTGACAAAATTAGTAGTATCCAGAGTCCATCTCCAGTAACGTCGTTAATAAAAATCAAAGACAGGGGTGGTCTCAGGTATCCAAAGCCACGTTTTGTTTAACTGCTGATGAAACTGGGGCACGTAACGGACGAAATGATATCGATAACGCTGGGCAGTCGAAAAATGGCACAAACATGAACCGAAATATTGTTGCCACATGTTGCTAAAAATCCTATTCTACAGTGTGGGAAAAGTGATCATCCTGAGGAACTAAGCAGATTAATACTGCAGACGTTTCTGCGCCCCTCCATCACTAACTACTAAGCATGACAGACGAGTATCGCCGAGAATACTTCTTGAGAAGAAAAACAATTTATGAGAAGAAAATAACAAGGAAAATGGTTAAAGTCGTTCCTTTTCACTAAAAATCTACGGTGCGGTAGTAAAAATATCTAGTGCAGAATTTAAATCCTTTTAAATGCCAGACTTACATTTTGATAGTTATGTGTGTTATCTGAAATGAAAATCCACAGCTGAATTGAACTCCCAGGGGTAAAAGGTGAACATTTATTATTTTCTACTTCATTCTGCTCAGTAATGTATATAACATACAGGAAGTATAGTGTAGAAGTAAATTTGTGCTGGTTTCAACTCCCGTTAGCAATGCCAGTGATTTGTGAGGTGGTATACTAGCGCTGCAGTGGTCAAGACACGCACTGCCAGGCGGACACTGTTTCTGAAGAGAGTACTGAGAGTGAGCAGGCTTTGTATTCCTTGCAGGCTAAGGTTGGACTCATGTGTTATCGTCCAGTCACGATTCTCCTTTTTTTAAGTGAATGTCTTTTCAGCTCGGGATAACAATACAATTTTTTTTACTCACGGCCGCATGGATTCTTTAGGTCTGATCGTCATAATTGTACTTCACGGCTCATTTGATTCGTTATGTCGGCATATTTTCCTTGTAATATACTCTTTTATCATATAATTTTCGTCATTCTACCGTGATGCATGGCAAATGTCAGCGATGTAACTGCCGTTCATGACGAAAACTGGGCAATGAAATGGTACAATTTGCTTCCCTGTCAAAGGTAAATAATGTACTGCTCGCAGTATATTTATTTCGTTCTCTCTTCTGTATTTAAATGGAGCTTTCATTGACCTGTTTGTATTAGAGCATCCTGCATAATTTTAATCACGCGCTTTTCTTTCTTTTATAGACTCTATTCCCGGTCTTCTTCATAATATAATTTTAAACTAGATGCGTTATAGACATTTCTGTATGTCCCAGATAAGTTCTCGACTACATATTCGTTGTTGCCTAACGCATTCCTTATTACGTATGGACCATCATACAAATGAATAAATTTAGCGAATATTCGTTCTGATACATTGGAATTAGGTGCTTTTCGAATCATTATTTTGTCATTACTCTTAAAAGGTAGATGGAACTTTTTATTTTGCACCCTCATTAGTCGTTTATTTGCTTGCTGTACAAGTTTGTCTGTCACCATCCGGTTGATCTCGACACTACTGGGTTTGGGTTCATCGTTTTCCCCTATGACTTTATCCCAGGGTCTTTTCGGTTGTTCATTCAAGTGTATCATACGGGGTATCTGGTTAGTTGATTCATGGACCGTATTATTCATGCATTCCTCAATTAAATTTATAACATTAATCCATTTCCAATGTCTTTCTGAACAATATATTCTACAATGTTTCGATACCTCCCGCATACAACGCTCTACGGGGTTTGCTGATGGGTGCCTAACTGAACAGATTATATGTTTAATCTGCAGGTTCTGCATCATTTCTTCAAACTCAGCTTACGTAAACTGGGTTCCTCTGTCAGTTAATATTTTTTTCGGCTTTTCCATTCGAGGTATTATGTTTCTACTTATTGATTTAAGTATTTGCTTAGTTGTAGCTCTTTGGATTGGCTGTAGTACTACGAATTTTGAAAATACGTCCATAGTAACTGTACCGGGCGGTACACCTCCATGCCGCTAGTTCAAATATTGCGCCAGTTGAAACTCCTCTACAGGAGAAAGCCTGAACTATAAAAAACTGCTTTAACTCAACAGTTTCTCCGAAGATGGCTCTGTGTGAATTTATATGTGTTTTTGTTTGTAATTGATCAAGAAGTGTGGACGTCCTCTACCAGATGTTTCTACTAAAAACTATGATTACGCACTCTGGGGCGAAGGAATGAACTTTCTTGAAGAAAGTTTGTATTCTTAAGTTTTCTCTTTACTACATTTTGTTCTTTTATTTTTTTGGGTTGGCAATATTAATCTTTCTATCCGCCAGTTCTGAACTCAGCCAATCCCGAATTTATTTAATTAATTTTTGACCAATAGTGTATGTCTTCTTCGATATGGATATGTAGCTCTAAGCTATCCAATAAAGTTGAGGGGGTGTGTCTATTCATTCTTGAAAGGTCTCGAATTTTCCACGAGGGTATAAAAACTGCTGATTTTCTTGTCTCGGGGCCACTTCAGTAACATCTGGCTTAGTGCGTGGATATGTAGCAGGGGTCGGGAAGCGCCTCTTTCTTCAAGCAGCAGCTCTTCAACAAGGTAATGGCCTGTTAACATCTTTATTTCTCGCTAGCCTAGCAGTTTAACTCTCGGGGAGGGTTCGAAACATTTAGTATGTAACCTACCTTTCAAATGTAAATTCCTTTCAGTCTATGTAAAAACTACAAATATCTTTTACTGTAAAGCGGGGATAGAGAGTGCTTTACCCTCTCGAACTCCCCATCATTTTGAAACTGAGATGACTACGTTTTATAACCGTTTCTTCTCTTCCTTAATATATTAAAGTTTTCTCACACGGGTCACCTCCTTAGCCTGGGATTAGCCCCTGTGTTTCGGCCTAGAGCCACTTAGGTTTTAAAGGTGTATTTTGGAGTGAAAGTTTACGCCTCCAGTTCCTTCTGTACTTTGGGCCAGTAACTCATCCTGATGTTTTGTTTTCTTCATGCAAAGGCCCTGTAGATTGGGTATTAGATACCCCTATTTCACTGTATGTGTGCCTTGAGGGCAGTTAGGAGTAAGGGTTGTTGTGGCCTTTGATAAGGCTTGTAAAATTGAGAACAGGTACGCTCTTTCTGGTATATTGGAAAGTGCCTCTAGGAGGCTTAATATTATAGTTAGGAGCAAGTGCTCCTTGGCATGATGGGGTTTTCTGCCCCTTTGTTTAATTCTGTACTTTGGTAAAATTGGGCTAATAGCTCAAGGATTGTAATTGTGGGGCTCGAAGCGCAGATCTTGTAATTATCCCCTAACACTTATAATTTCTTTGTACCTGATTTTGGCTTGTTGTTGACTTGTTAAGTTTTCAAATTTTATGTCACCACTGTTAAGTTTTGAAAATATAACCTTTGTTGAAATTTTAAGTCATCTTTCGCACTTGTAGTTAGACCCGTTCCAGCCTGCACCTTCTTTCACCTCTGCTGATCCACCAAAACACGGTAACAAGTGGTAGCAGAGCGTGATTGAATGGGTCTCAATTTAGCCCCATTTGACGGCTAAACATTGCTTTTGTTTCCAACTCTAACAATTTTCTCAGTCGCGGTTCTTTTTTATTTTTTCTAAATTTGTAAATTTGTAAAATTTGTAAAAGTTCTGTCATCATGCCCGGCCCTCCACCCTCCATCCCGGCTATTTGCGCAAGGAGGAATTGATTTATGAATTAACAATTAGAAATGTTCAATCTGGAGGCACGGTTGCGGCCGATACCTCGAAGCTCAAAGATTCCCTTGAATTGCCTATTTCCATCCCAACTTTGGGAGAGAAAGAGATTAACGACGCTCTCTCCACGATCACTGATAATACTACTGAGCTAGCATCTGTAGTTAGATTTTTTTTGAAGAAAGTGATCCTGCTCCAAACCAACTTAAGCGTGTGCAAGCTAGATTGTTTCATTTTTCTAAGAGAGTTAACGATCTGTTGTCTCTAAAGTTGAATGACGTTCAAAGGAAGGAAGCTAGTGTTGTTCTCGATAATATTTCTGATTTGTCCGGTAAGGTTAGCCTATTGTTAACTGGGGCAGTCCCTCCCAAAACCGACCAAACCGCTACGGTAAACGTAGTTAGCGAGGAAGACTCTCCTAAAGGAGAAGAAAATAGGAAATCAGTAGGAGTTGAACAAACCTCTGCCCCATTAGACAATGAGTCTGAACGTCGTACATCTTTGAATAACGCACATTCTGAATCAGCTTCTCCGCCACTTAGGCCTCTACCTACTATGTCACCTGCTTTCAGCAGTTTGCCCTCTCCTCTAGCAATGTTGCTCAGAGGTATTTCTAAGTTCTCAGTCAATTCCACCAGTGACGTTATTGCCTATCTTAGATTTTTTGTTGAGTTTCAGGATCATGCTCTTGTGTTTTCTCTTTCTCCATGTCAAATTCTGCAGATTATTTATCCCTATTCAATCGGTGTGCTATCTGACTAAATAGTTAGGGCAATTGCCAACAATCATCTATCGAAGACTTCCACGCCCATCTGTTAGCTAATTTTTTCCGGCTCGAGCTAGGTCATCACTAATCCAGAAGTACTCTTATAGAGTACGGCGGTTGGATGAAAACTTGGCAGACTTCATCCAAGATATTAAGTTCTACACTACGATGTTTGTTCTCCTTTTTCCTGAAGACCAAATCGTTCAGGCTATAGTGGAAGGAATTTCAACATTTTACAGGTCATACTTGTGTTTTGCGTCGCGTCCGCAAACTTTTGCCGAGTTGGAAGCTATGGCTGTCTCAGCGGAAGTAGTTAAGTACGCCGACACCTTACGTGTCGCGAAAGAACCCTCTCCATCCTCTAGTAATTTTCGGCCTCCACCTCGCCGACCCGTCACACCCCATAAATGTTACGCTTGCGGGTCGCCTGACAATCTCCGGAATACGTGTCCATTAATTAAATCTAGCGAGACAAGGAATGGAGCAGGGTCACCTCAAGGCTGTTTCAAATGCGGCGCCTTCTCTCATATTGCCAAAAATTGCACAAATTCGAATAGCACTCCCTCCTGCTCAACTTCGGGTGCAACCTCCACCAACAATCATAAGTGACTAGTGGCTCCGGCTGAGTCGGCAGATTCATCTTTTCAAGGCTCAGCCCAGGTTAAGTCCGACGAAAATTCAGGGAAAAGTCAGAGCTATTCTACATTACCATTTGAATGTCCCAGAGAATGTCTTAAGATTGCGGCGGATTCAACCGCACCTGTTCCCTTTCTTAAAATTGAATTGAATAATGAACCTGTAATAGCTCTATTAGATTCTGGCAGTGTTTGTTCTATTATTTCGGCTGAATGGTATTCGAAATTAAAATCCGTGTGTACATTTCCTGATTATTGTTCGTCTTTGGTTCAGTGCGTTTCGGAAAACTCCTCCCCATTAGAAATTGTAGGTTTTCTGTATGCAAAAATTAGATTTGCCAAATTTACTTGGAAATTTAAATTGTTTGTGGTTAAGCACTTGTCTTGCCCCATTATATTGGGAGAGGACTTCATGTCTCACTCTGGTCTAGTGCTCGACCTTCAGAGCAAGTTGTGCACTTTCAAATTTGCTAGTAATTCCAAAATCCCTTTATTAAAATGTAGTTCTGTGTCGTGTTCATCTGTTTCGCCTACCGAGGATGAGATGTTGTTAGACCTTAGACATCTACCTGAGGAGCAGGCAGAGAATATTCGTAAGTTGTGTCAGTCGTTTTCGGATATTTTCTCCGAGACTCTTAGTGTTACTGACCTTATCGAATACAAGATTGAGGTGACTGATACGATTCCGGTTCGATTTCCACCTTATAGGCTGTCTCCACCCAAAATGAAAGCTTTGAAGGAAATCATAGATCAGATGTTGAAAGATGGTATTATTCGGCCCTCTAAGTCGACGTATTCATCGCCTATTTTTCTTTTACCGAAACCCCAAGGTGGCTTCAGGCCTGTGATTGATTATAGGGCTCTCAATCGGAAGGTGGTGTTACAATCTGTGCCCCTTCCAGATCTTCACTCTTGTTTTTCATGGTTTCGTAAAGCTAAGTTCTTTACCATCTTAGATCTTAATCAGGCTTATAATCAGATACCTCTAGCAGAGGAATCTAAACACCTGACAGCTTTTGCCACAGGTTGGAACTTGTACGAATACAACCGCGTGCCTTTCGGGCTCCCCACGGGAGCAGCTGTGCTTAAGAGATCGCTGGATAGCGTCTTCTCCGACATCAAATTCGAGTACCTATACCATTATCTTGATGATGTCGTCGTATTTTCTGAGACCTTTGAAGAACACCTTGATCATCTGAAAGAGGTCCTTAATCGTCTTTGTAAGGCAGGGTTAAGCTGTCCAAAGTCGCTTTTGCTAAGCCTTCTATGTCATTTCTAGGGCACATTGTGTCGCCCGATGGTGTCGCTGTAGATCATTCTAGAACACAGGCCATCCTTGAACTCAAACCTCTCAAGGACATCAAAGGTATTGCTAGGTTCATTGGTATGGTGAATTTCTTCAGTAAATTTATTCCAAATTTCGCCAATAGAGCGGCGCACTTGAACTTACTTCGTAGGAAGGGCGTCAAATTTGAATGGGGACCTTGTCAACAAGCTGCTTTTGAAGATCTCAAATTAGCTCTGTGTAATTCCCCTGTTCTCGCCATGCCTGATTTCTCGAAGAAATTCATCGTCCAAACCGACGCGTCGTCGTCGGCGGTAGGCAGCAGTCCTTCTTCAAGAGACTGAATTAGGAAGCTGACCCATCGCCTATGCATCTAGGACACTATCGGCCCAAGAATCCAAGTATTCCATCTATGAACTTGAGGGTTTGGCTGTCTTGTTTGCTCTAGAAAAGTTCCGCCTCTATCTGGAACATGTCAAGTTCGACTTGGAGACTGATAACCAAGCATTAAGCTGGGTCTTAGGTAGGCCGCGTCGTACTGGTCGCATAGCCCGCTGGGCCATCAGAATTTCTGCCTTCCAATATGACGTTAGGCATATTAGAGGTACTGAAAATGCTGTGGCAGACGGACTAAGCCGTATGTTTTCTAATGATGTAGAGCCCCTTGAACAGGAAGACTGTTCTTCACTTCCCGAGTCCATACCTGCTGGCGTAAATGCCATACTAACGGATGCTCCCATGTTGTTTAGGGATCTTGAAAAATATCAACGTGAAGATCCGACGCTGGCCCCTATCATGGAAACCCTTTATTCTGGGGAACATGTCGTCCCTTATGTATTGAGGAATGGTGTTTTATGTTGCCCGTCGAGGCATGATCAAAAATGAGAGTTGTGGTTCCAGCTGTCCTCGTGCCCATGATCTTCAAGTACTATCATGAGCAGTCTAACCTAGTCAGCGTTCGTTGGCAGACGTATTGTGTGGAGGTGTCAGGAGAAGCGGCGTGGAATGTGAACGGTGCCCAGTAAAGTAATTCGAGAGGGAAGAGGAAGATGATTGGCGTGGATCAATATCGTGTGGCTATTGGAAGATGGCAGATGAAAGGGAAAAAGGAGATAGCTAGAAATAAAGGAAGTATAATGGAAACAAGAATGATGGACGAGATGATATTGGCGGCAGTGGTGATTATGATACTACTAGTTATAGGAGGAGTAGAGGTAAACCCCGGCCTGACTTCTAGTGGCAACATGAACTGGGAAGACGTAGAGGTCATTAGAAATGTGGTGAAAGAAGTGGTGGAAGAAGTACGGCCGTTTGATCAGATTAAAAATATGATGAAAGAGCAAATGAAAGAACTTGAGCATATAAGGCGGTGGATACAGGAAAAAACAGACGAGATAATGAGTAGAGTAGAAACCAACGAGAGAGAGATCACATCACTCAAGTCAAAAATAAGGGAGATGGAAGGAGAGGTGGTGAAGTTGCGAGCGGAAATTGAAGACTGCAACCGAGAACGGAGGAAGAAATGCCTATTCATATATGGAGTACCGGAAGACAAAGCAGAAGATAAAGTGACTGACAACATACAAAGTTGTGGAAGTCATCCAGAAAATGATGAGAATTAATTTTAGCGAAGTCGATATTGATGATGTAGAGTGGATAGGTAAAAACGGGGTGATAGACCGATAAAACTGAAGCTATTCTCCACCCTGATGGCAGAAGCAGTGATAAGAAGTGCAGATAACATGCGGAGCACAAAAATTCGGATTAAAGAAGACATTGATAGAGGAGTAAAGAATATAAACACTCTGAAAAAACATTTGGCCAGGGCTAAATTACCGGGGTTAAGAGCTCATATTAAGGGTCAAAAATTAGTAGTGACCAACAATACTTGGACTAGAATGTGGACTGCGAAGAAATTACGAGAAATGGAAGATGACAGGAATGACGAAGTGGTGGTGGGAAAGAGAGTGGAGGAAAGACAAGTCAAAGACTGTAAAGTGGGGGATGAAGGACATGGAGGCAAAGAAAGAAACAAGGAAAATAAGGTAAAAGAACCGAGCTCGCAGCATGAAGGAAGTAACTTGATAGATTTGTTAGCCATAGCGAACAGGGAGATAATGGCAGAGATGAGGAGTGTGATAAGGAAGGAAACCAGGGAGACCTGGTAATTAACGAGGGAGTCCAGGACGGAGGCCAGTGGGAGAGAAGATAGAAGGATACAGGGAGAAATTGTGGGAGTAGAAACACAGGACGAAACAAGAGCAAGCAAACGAAGTGAAAACACGAATGGGAAGCAAGAAGAAGAAGAAGAAGAAGCAAGAGGTGCCCTAGTGAGAGGGAGAAATCTGAGCCTAAGAGAGTTATGGTGCAAAAAGAACAGAGTAGACGAAAGCATAGTGACAAGAAGCAAAAAGTTAATGTGTAGTGAGAAGTAAATGGTTGTATTCACGATAATAGTGGAGTGTGTGCGTGTTATTCATAATTATGTTAAGAGCGAGTAAACGACAGGTGTGATAGAAGAGGCAAGTTTCCAGGCGATGAAGTGTGTAGTGAATGAGGAAGAGGGTGAGACAAATTGGTCAGATGATGAGAAAGATAATATCTGGTGCGGTTGGTTTATGAGCTGGGGTCCTAGTTATCCTAGTTATCATAGTTATAAGTGAGTGATCATGGCTTCATTTAAGGTGGTGAGTTGCATGGGTTCTAAAGTTAACAAATATAGTGAACTAATAGAGGTTGAAGAGTGATCAACAAGAAAGAAATGTAAAGTGTAATAAACTGCACATCGGCACTACAGTGGAGATAACACGTAGTCAGGTTAGCAATATAAGTAGAATATAAGAAAGGTCAGTGTCTAAGAGAGAATGTGCTGAGTGTGAACCCGGCCGGAAGTGGAACAGTCTGTGGTCTAGTGCAGACTCAGCCCGACACAGCACTATACTCTGCTCAGTTAAATGTTGCCAGTTTAAGTTTCACAATGCCATTAATGCCATACAGTTTATAGATGGAATTACCCTGTTGCAATAGTTCTTTTAATCCTCGTTTTATCCCTTTTCTTAATAGCAATATTGAGTTTTCACATTTTATTATTATTATTTTCAGTACTACTAGCTTTCGTTTATCCTTGGTCTTAATAGCAATATTGAGATTTTTTGAGGTTTTGTTTATATCTGAAAAGATAACATTGACTCATGGACATTTGATTATTATTATTTCCAGCAACTTTGTTTTTCCACATTTGGTGTTAGTTATGTTTACTATACGAGTATTATTTTATGTGTATAGCATCTTAAGCTGTCTAGGTTGGGCATAATTATTTTTCTCCCTTAATGGATCAATAAGGCCTCATCGCTGTAGATCTGGAAGAAATATAAAGGCTTTACTTACTATCATGAGACCCCATTAGGGGGGCATTTAGGTATCTTCAAAACTAGACAAAAGATCCGAGAAATGTTCATTTGGAAGGCTGTGGACGGAGAAATCCGTGAATTAGTAAAAGCTTGTAAATCTTGTTGGCTTAGTAAACTCACCATGTCCACTAAGCAAGGGCTTTTGTCTTCTCATCAAGCGTCGCGCCCCATGGAACGTCTTTACATCGACTACGTAGGACCCTTCCCCCAGTCAAAGGGGAATGCCAACAAGTTCATCCCTGTGTGTGATGATGGCTTCACTAGATTCTCATGGTTATTTCCTACTAAGCTGGCTACTGCTCAGTCCACCATTTCATGTTTAAATTCTATCTTCGCTTATTTTGGTTCGTGTCAATATATTGTGTCTGATAATGCTAAAGCTTTCACATCCAATCTCTTACGTAAATTATGTTTTGATGTGTCCATCTCTCATGTGACTACTTCTGCTTACTATCCAGAACCATCTCTAGCTGAACGGGTCAATCGTAATCTGAGGTCGGCTCTTATTGCCTATCATCACGACGATCATTCTAGGTGGGACACGTCCCTGCATTGGTTAGCTTTTGCTTTGAATTCGGCGGTTCATGAATCCCATAAATTTACGCCAACTTCTTTGATGTTCACGTTTGTTCCCAACACGCCGCTCTCTAACCTTTGGTCTCTTAGTGATATTCTACCTGAGACAATAGATCCTGATAACATTAAAGATCTTTGGAAGAAGGCAAAGGCCAATCTTAAAGTGTCTCATGAAAATGTTAGGGAAAGATATGATCGTGGATGGAGGCCCACCAATTTAAAAGTAGGAGACCAACTTATGGTCAAAAATTTTGTTCCCGCGGGCAAGCTTGCCCCCAGATTTCACGGGCCGTGCATAATTTTAGATTTTCCAGTTCACCTTGAGCCAACGGCGGGCGCAGACGTACGGAGTGGAGGGTCCCTGGAGTGGGAGAAGGTAGTGTAAGTGCGGAGTGCAGGATGGCAGCAAGGTGCTTACAGGCAATGATTGGTGTAGAACAGTACAGGGCGAGCATAGGAGGTTGGGAGGGAAGAAAGAAGAAAGAAGAAGTGAAGACAAGAGGATGTAAAATAGAACTGTATAAAATAGGAGAATTAATGCTTTCTGCAGCGGTGATTTTGATATTGCTTTGGATCAGTGAGTAGAACTGAACCCAGGTCCGACTTCCAGGGGAAATATGAGCTGGGAGGACATGGAAACAATAAAAAAATCGTAAAAGAGGTGGTCGCGGAGGCATGTCCCTTCGAACAAATCAAAAACATGATCAAGGAACAAACGAGGGAGTTTGAAAAAATGAAGGGGTGGTTTCAAGAAAAGGCAGAAGACACAGCTTCACAGGTAAGAAAAAATGGCGCGGAAGTTTCAGCATTAAGAGAGGAGATAGGGAGATTAGAAGAGGAGATGTCGAAACTGAAAACCGAAGTAGTTGCTAACACTCGAAATCGCAGAAATAAATACCTATTCATATATGGAGTGCAAGAGGGGAAGAAGGAAGATAAGACGAGTATAATTTATAAAGTAGTGGACATAATTCAGGGGAAAATGAAAATAAATTTCAGTGAAGTGGACATAGATGATGTGACAAGAGTGGGAAGATTTAGGGGTAATAGGCCTATCAAAGTGCAACTATTTTCTACATTGATGGCCGATACAGTGGTGCGTAATGCAGGTAACGTGCAGAGGGAAAAATATGGATAAGGAGGGACATGGGAACTGAAGCGTGAAGGACTGAAAGAATTCTTAAAAAACACATGATACGAGCCAGGCAGCAGGGGTTGAATGCAATCATCAGAGGACAGGAATTAGTGGTGTCAGGCAACAACTGGAGGAGAATATGGTCGTTGAATAGACTGATGGACCTGGAACGGAGGATGAAACAAGATGAAGAGGCAAAGAGAAGTGTGGAGAAAAATGGGGAAGATAAACGAGTGAAATACAATAGGCAAATGAAAGATAACGAGGGTAGAAGTATAATTATCGGAAGTATTACTGAAAAGTGTCAAGAGAGTCAGAGAGAGGTGCTAAGTGGAAGTGAGTGTATGAACAACGACAAGGAAAGAACAGTGGACGGACAGTGCAGTGGAGAGGCTGAAGAACAAACGGGTGATGGGGGCAAGGAGAGTGAGCAACAAGAAGCTGGGAGAGCTGAGCGTAGTGGTGTAGTGAGCAACAGAGGTGCCGAGAAGATTGATCAGCAGGAAGGTAAAACAATCATGAGTAAAGGAAGAAATAAGAACTTAAATGACTTCTGGGGAATAAATACAAGGAGCAAGATCAGAGGGAGAGACTTAGAAGAGAGAGAGGGAAAGTTAACTATATTGGAAAATAGGATGTGTGACTATTGAGGGGGTAATGAATAAATTAGGGAATAAAAAGGTACGGGAAGTAATAGAAAGTTTCGATATTGTGGCACTCTTGGAGACGTGGCTGGATTCAGGGAGGGAGATTTCATGGAAGGGGTTTGTGATAAAATATAAATATAGCAGAAAGGAGAAGAATAACGGCCGCGCTACAGGAGGGATGATAGTTTCAAGAAGGGAAGAAAATAGTGATTTGGTAGAGGACATAGAGACAGATATGAAAGAACCTATATGGCTGAGATTGAATATGGGAGGGGTTGAGGGAGAAAGGAAGAATATAAATCCAGCTTTCGTTTACTGCCATCCTAGTAGTTCAGCATATACAAATAAAGGCTTTTTTGAGGAGTTATTGGTGGACATTAGTAGAATAAGAGGGAAGTTCCTAGGAGAAGAGGATATGTTGTTATTCGGGGATTGGAATGCGAGGATAGGGGAGCAGAGCCCTGTATATAGTAGGGAGGATGGATTGTGTATGCGGAAGTGTAGAAGGAGTGAGGATAAAATTATAAACAGTTATGGGGAAAAGCTCCTTGAGATGTGCGCAGTGGGGAATTTGTTTATTCTGAATGGATGGATGGAGGGTGACAGTGGTGGGAAATTGACATATGTTACCGAGAAGGGAGGTAGTGTGATAGACATGATCTTAAGTTCGGAAGGAGTGATTGAAGATATTGTGAGAATGGAAGTAGGAGACTGGATTGAGTCACACCATTTCCCAGTGTGGTTTATGTTGAAAAGAGGGGAAGAGAAGGGTACAAGGAAGAAAGCTGGGACGAAGTATAATCACGGGAGTAAATATAATAAGTACAAATGGACTGAGGAAGATGGACGGGATTGGGATAGTGTAGTAAAGGAGGAAGTACAACTTCTGAAATATGGGTGGGAAGGTGCGTTAGAAGAGAATAAGATTGATAAATCCTTAGAATTGCTACTACATCCAATAATGATGATAGCGCAGAAGGTGCCAGGTGGAAAGAGAAAGAAGAAAGAGGGAGAAGCATGGTTTAATAGAGAGTGTGGAGAAATGAGGAGAAAGGTGTTGAGTGCGTTAGGAGAATACAGAAAGAAAGGTGGGGGCCAGGAAAGGGAGACTTTCTGCTATTTGAGGAAGGAGTATAAAAAGAAAATTTGTGAGGTAAAAAAGGCGTGGTTGAAGGAACAAGTTGAAACCATTAATAAGGAGTGTAAGTCTAACAACCTTGAGAGAGTATGGGATAAGTTTAATAGAATAATTAAGGGTGGAAGGAATATAGAGAGAGTGAGTATTGAGGAAGTTCAATGGGTGAGGCACTTTGAGGAATTACTGGGGGAGAAGGAGGAAGGAAGATGGAGAAGGGCAGGCGAAGAAGTAATCTGGAGATATAGGAGAGTGGCAATATATGAACTGGACAAGGAAATTACAAGAGAGGAAATCCTGGGAGTTATAAGTAGAGTTAGAGGAAAATCGACCGGAGGATGTAATGGGATAAATAACAAGTTCTGGAAACAAATTAGCAAAAATGAGACTATGATAGAGGGTATAGTTAAACTATTTAACAAGATCTATGAGGGGGTAAGTACCCGAAGGAATGGGAAATAGGAATTGTATGCCCAATATATAAAGGCAAGGGTAGTAGGAACAGTGTGAATAATTATAGAGGAATATCTCTGTTAGACTCCTTAAGTAAAATATACACTGGGGTGTTAGCGAACAGATTAAGCGGGTGGGCGGAAGAAAATGAACTATTGACAGATTTCCAAGGGGGATTTAGGAAAGAGAAGAGAACAGTGGATAATATAATGATAGTGACGACTGTCTTAGAAAAGTACAATAATATGGCTAGAAGTACGGTTTATGTGGCAGCAATAGATTTTCAGAAAGCGTTTGATAAGGTGAATAGAGAGGCCCTAATACAGAAATTGGGCAGGTTGGGGATTTCAGACAAGATGTTGAAGGCAATAGAGGGTATATATGGGGTTGTCAGGTTTTGTGTAAAATTGGGAGATGAGAGGCTGAGTAGACCCTTAGAGTCCAGGGTGGGTTTAAAAGAAGGTTGCAAGTTATCACCTATATTATTTATTTTATTTGTTAACGATGTTTTGGAGAGGCATGGGGCTGTGCCGGTAATTAATGGCCTGGAGGTACCGGGTCTGATATTTGCTGATGACGTGATATTGAGGACTCTAACTTAAGGGGGATGAATAGGGCTCTAAGTGCAGTGTCGTGGATTGCGAGGAAATGGGGCTTGAAAATTAATGGTAATAAATCTAAAATATTAGTAGTTCAGGGAAACAAAGGAGGAAAGATAGAAGGGAAATGGATACTACAGGGAGAAAGGTTGGAACAAGTTAATAAGTTGGAATATTTTGGTGTCATTTTTAACAGTAAAGGAACGTGGAAAGACTGATTACAAGGATGAAAAATAGAGGTTTGGCAGCCCTAGCATCAGTCAGAAACTTGATAGCCAAATACCCGAGTAGTGTTAAGATCGGTTATTTATGGGAGGGTATTGTATGGCGTAGAAGTATGGATGTTAGATGAGAGAAGAGGGGAATTAAGTAGTATTATCAGTAGTTTTGGAAAGATAATAATGGGTTTACCAAGGTGCACAGCTAATATAGGGGCGGAATTGATGTGTGGAGAGGATTTAGAATCAGAGGGTGTGAAAAGAATAGTTAAATACTGGATGAATTTAAAAATACAGGAAGGTGGGAGGGTATTACAGGCAGCGTATGAACAACAAAGGAAGAGCTTGTATAAGGGTGGATGGCTAGATAAAATTAAGGGATATTTGGAGATGATAGGATTAGGGCACCTTTGGGGGGAGGTATGGATGGAGACAGAAGTTAGAGGGGTGAAGATCCTTGTGAGGAGGATCAGAGATATAAATAGGCAGAAATTAATAGGAGAAAGTAGACTGAGAAATTCGTTGAATGTTTTGACGAAAATGGAGGTGATAGCAGGGATGAATATTAGATTCCATGATAGGTCAAAAAGGTATGGGATGATTTGTTGGATTTTAGGATTGCATAGGAATAGGGGGAGGCTGCAAGGGAGGGACAAGACTGTGTGTATACTCTGCGGGGCAGTAAATGATGATTTTCACTTATTAAGTGATTGTGAAGAAACGAGTAAGATAAGGCAAAAATTATTGAGTGCTTAGCAGAAGGAACTATTCGAAAGGGGGGATGAGCAATCAATTCTGAGATGGATTATTCAGCAGTGGGAAAGAGGGGGTGAGTTCAACAGGTATTTATGCGCGGTAAAATGTTATGTGAGAGCAGATTGAAGGAGGGTGAGTTAGAGTGATGACAGAAGTTGAAAAGGGATGTACAATGTGTAGTTGGTGGAGTGTTATGTATTGATGAATTATATGAGTGTTATGAGGGAGTAGAGTTAGGTGTGTGGAGGTTGAAATGTGGTGATGGAGAAGTGATGTAATTGGAAGTATAATGAAAAATAACCTGTGGAGTGTAATTTGTATTGAATGGTAGTTGGTAATAGTTTTTGTGTTTGGTATGTTGTTTATTTAATGCTAAATAAGTGAGTGTTGAGAGGGAGCAGAGATATGATGGTGGAGGTTGAAATATGGTGTTGGTGAAGAGATGGTATATGAGTGTTTGGTATTTTTAAGAGAAGATGGCTTAATATCTAGATGGATTATTTATGTCGGAATGTAGTGTGGAGAAGTGGTGTCATTTGGTATATTTAGGTTTGGGATATGTTGAAATATGGTGCTGGAGAAGTATAGAAAAGTGGTGGTGTATTTATTGCTGTAATAAATGATTAAAGTTAAAGGTAGTATTGGAGAAGTGGTGGTATAAGATGGTTGAAATGTGGTGATGGAGAAGTGATATGTAGAGTTATTGAGGGCTTGGTATTTATGATTACGTGTAATGATTTAAGTTATGATGTGTCATATTGCTGAAATGAGGTGTTGGAGAAGTGGTGGTATAAAATGGTTGAAGTTATTGAGGACTGTGTTATATTGCTGAAATGTGGTGTTGGAAGTTATTGAGTGCTTGGTATTTATGATTATATGTTATGATTAAGTTAGGAGGTGTTATATTGTTGAAATGTGGTGTTGGAGAACTGGTGATATAAGTTGGTGGATGGTAGAAGGTGAGTGTTATTGTCGAAGAAGTAGAGGTGGTATATGTTGAAATGTGGTGTTGGAGAAGTATGGAGAAGTGGTGGTTTACTCATGAGTAAGTTGTAAGTGAAGGCGGTTTGGTATTTAATCTGATTATATATTACTGATTTTTTTGGATATTGCTGAAATGTGGTCGTGGACAGGGCGGAGATGGATAAGTTATTGAGGGCTATTGCTGAAATGTGGTATTGGAGAAGTGGTGGTATAAGATGGTTGAAATGTGGGAATGGAGAGGTGATAGGTAGAGTTATTGAGGGCTTGGTATTTATGTGTTATGATTAAAATTATGATGTGTTATATTGCTGAAATGATGTGTTGGAGATGTGGTGGTATAAAATGGTTGAAGTTATTGAGGACTATTGTTGAAATTTGGTGAGAAGTGGTGTTATTTTACAAATTTTAGAGTTTGTAAATTTTGATTTGGTGGTGTGTCTGAAATGGAAACTGTGTCGAGTACTTAGTTAAGTATGTGGAGTTGGGTAAAGATTTGGGATTGCATGAAGGCAAGGTCTTCCTGTTTATGTTAGAGTTGGTGGGAATGCAAGTGCTGAAATGCTGAGTGTTGTTTGGAGTATTGATTAGGTGTGCTAGTGCTGATATGCTGAGTGTTGTTGTTTGGATTATTGATTAGGTGTATGTCAGGAACAATAATGTGACGCAAGTGCAGTGCGCAATAAGGACACTTGATGAGTATGTTTGAATGCTATCATATATATATTATTATTATTATTATTATCTTTATCATTATTTCTTTCTTGATTCTGGGGTTTTAATTCAACGGAATGAGGGGCATGGCACGAGGTTCTGAGGATGACTGCTGTGGTGACCCTATTTTGGGGGTTGTACGTTTCCGGAGTATCCAACGAACCTCATGGCATTTCCAGGGGATAAGGTAATTTCTTTCCTTACCCTTTTTTGTGATAGGAGTTGTCCATTATTATTATTATTATTATTATTATTATTGAGATTTGATTATTGTATTTATTGTTGTGAACGTGGTGGCTTACGATTAGGAGTGGAATGGTGAGAGGGTAAGCATTGTAATCTGGTTGGATCTTGGGGCCTTCAGGAGGTCTCCACGGGAAGGGCCGGTCGAGTCATCATTGGGTTGGCGGCCTTCCTCTCAGCAGGGGTGATGACTCGGCCGGACGGTAGGTTATTATGTGGTGTCTGTTCTGTTTGTGTTTGTTTATATGGTGGAGTGTGGTGGCTTAGGTTGGATTATTTTATTGTGAACATGTATTTGGGGCTGAACGCCTGTTATGTTCATGAATAAATGAATAAATGAATATGAATTTTAGATTTTCTTACGGCGGTCACATTGTTAGTGTGCAATCCAGCCACAGAGAGGATATTAAGGGTCCACATTTCTCAAATCAAACCCGTGTAAAATTTTGGGTTAACCTTGTCGTTTACATTCTTCCTGAACCCGAAGGTTATTTTTTTCTCTAAATCTTAGGACTTCTGCGCCTTGTTTTTACATTTGGTTTTTAATCTGCTCTGTATAAACATTGTAAAACCCTCTCCTAGGGTACTCTGCTGTCCTCTCCGTATGGCCATTACCTAGCTCCCGTCTCCTGCTAAACCACACCAGTGGCATTAAAATAAAAGGAACAAAATAAAAGTTTCCACGCCGCTGGCCCCTCAGCCCCAACTCATGACTGTACCCTAAAACCATTATGGTCCAACAAAATTCTGCCCCCGAGATCTTAAACTTTCAGTGCCCCCGCACCCGTGAGGCGTAGTACCGCCTCTGAGGTGGGGTACGGGCCCACTCCACTCTAGTGAGGTCAACCAGTGTACGGCAAGCTGGAGCCCTCCTTCCGGCCAAGGCTGATGTGCGGCGCACCACCTGCAAACTGCTCGAGGACTGTAAACAATCGTCGCGTCTGTGGCGTGCTGCAGCACGACTACCCCTCTCATAGTGCGGGAGAGCGGTATCTCAGGGTATTTAATGGGTCCGAGTGGTCTCCTCTGCATACAGACTGCGGCGGCATGTCTTGCCGTCAAAAATCAATCAGCATCTTATGTACTTCTTCAGCTACATGGACACTCTATTTATGCAATTAATAATTTTTTGCTTCAATCAACCTGTCGTGGACTTAGAAAAATTTTCTCCCATGAATTAATGTTTTGTTTCGCAATTCGGGTACTACAAAGAAACTCTAAGGCTGAACTTAAACTAGTCACATCCACCTATATCAAACAACATCTGACACCTCCGACTACTGAAATGTTATATTTTGTCTTCTAAATTCTTAAACTCATAAGCAAAAAACTTGGACATTCTTTTTAAAATATTTGTTTTATTCGGTGTCACCCCTTGGAAGGATTTTTGGGGTGGGAAGGTCTGTACCGGGCGGTACACATCCACGCCGCTAGTTCAAATATTGCGCCAGTTGAAACTCCTTTACAGGAGAAAGCCTGAACTATAAAAACTGTATTAACTCAATAGTTTCTCCGAAGATGGCTCTGTGTGAATTTTGATGTGTTTTTGTTTGTAATTGATCAAGAAGTGTGAACGTTCTCTACCAGATGTCTCTACTAAAAACTATGATTACGCACTCTGGGGCGAAGGAATGAACTTTCTTGAAGAAAGTTTGTATTCTTAAGTTTTCTCTTTACTACATTTTGTTCTTTTATTTTTTGGGTTGGCAATATTAATCTTTCTGTCCGCCAGTTCTGAACTCAGCCAATCCCGAATTTATTTAATTAATTTTTGACCAATAGTGTATGTCTTCTTCGATATGGATATGTAGCTCTAAGCTATCCAATAAAGTTGAGGGGGTGTGTCTATTCATTCTTGAAAGGTCTCGAATTTTCCACGAGGGTATAAAAACTGCTGATTTTCTTGTTTCGGGGCCACTTCAGTAACATCTGGCGTAGTGTATGGATATGTAGCAGGGGTCGGGAGCGCCTCTTTCTTCAAGCAGCAGCTCTTCAACAAGGTAATGGCATGTTAACATCTTTATTTCTCGCTAGCTCAGCAGTTTAACTCTCGGGGAGGGTTCGAAACCTTTTAGTATGTAACCTACCTTTCAAATGTAAATTCCTTTCAGTCTATGTAAAAACTACAAATATCTTTTACTGTAAAGCGGGGATAGAGATTGCTTTACCCTCTCGAACTCCCCTTCATTTTGAAACTGAGGTGACTACGTTTTATAACCGTTCCTTCTCTTCCTTAATATATTAAAGTTTTCTCTCACGGGTCACCACCGTAGCTTGGGATTAGCCCCTGTGTTTCGGCCTAGAGCCACGTAGGTTTTAAAGGTGTATTTTGGAGTGCAAGTTTAAGCTTCCAGTTCCTTCTGTACTTTGGGCCAGTAACTCATCCTGATGTTTTGTTTTCTTCATGCAAAGGCCCTGTAGGTTGGGTATTAGATACCCCTGTTTCACGGTATGTGTTAGGAGTAAGGGTTGTTGTGGCCTTTGTTAAGGCTTGTAAAATTGAGAGCAGGTCCGCTCTTTCTGGTATATTGGAAAGTGCCTCTAGGAGGCTTAACATTGTAGTAAGGAGCAAGTGCTCCTTGGCATGATGGGGTTTTCTGCCCCTTTGTTTAATTCTGTACTTTGGTAAAATTGGGCTAATAGCTCAAGGATTGTAATTGTGGGGCTCGAAGCGCAGATCTTGTAATTATCCCCTAACACTTATAATTTCTTTGTACCTGATTTTGGGTTGTTGTTGACTTGTTAAGTTTTCAAATTTTATGTCACCACTGTTAAGTTTTGAAAATATAACCCTTGTTGAAATGTTAATTCATCTTTCGAACTTGTAGTTAGACCCGTTCCAGCCCACACCTTCTTTCACCTCTGCTGATCCACCAAAACACGGTAACAGTAACGATTATGTATTTGTGTCCTCTAACAGCTGTTGGCAGTTTACCGAATATGTCCATTGCGAAAATTTCTCTCGGTGCTGTTGGTATTATAGCGATTGGTTCGTGCTTAGTTAGGAATGAATTGTATTTTGTTCTTTGACAAGTATCACATGTTTTGATCACGTTCCTGATGGTTTTCCTAATTCCTTTCCACGTAAATCTTTCCACTATTGTTTTCGTTACCTTTTCAATTCCCTCATATCCGATTATTCTGTGAGTATGCCATATGAGTCCTTTTTGTAATGATCTTGGTACCACTATTTTCAATTTATTGAAATCCTTATCAATATATTTCATTAGCATTCCGTTTTTTCTACATTTGGATTGCTTTCATCTTGTAAATTCCCGTTTTTTGAGTTATTATGCTCAATCCTTCTGATTTCCAATGTTAAATTTTTGTCTGCCCTTTGCAATAGTGCGATATCCCTTAGTTTTTTCAGAAATTCCTAATCCCGTCGTACCAATTCAATGTGCTGAACAACTTCTTCATTCTCCACCGGGTTTCTACTTAATGCATCTGCAAGAATGATGTCTTTCCCACTGCAGTGTTCAATTTTGATGTTAAACTGTTGCGTAAACAACAATCACCGTGGGATCCTCTCAATCGACATGGCCGCTTTCAGTCCAAACTGCAAGGCTTTGTGATCGGTTCAGATCTTTACTGGGTAACCGTATACTATATTTTTTATTGCTGCTGGGCATATACAATAGCTAGTAATTCTTGTTCAGTTGTCGTATAATTCACTTCGTGGTTTCGTAATTTTCTACTAGCAAATGCTAAATAGGTTCGATTCTTTGGGTCATCTGTCATTTCCTGATATAAGTAAGCACCTATTCCTACGTTGGATGCATCAGTCTCTATTATAAATTCTCTAGAGTAATCGGGATATCCCAGCTTTATGCTGTTAGCTAGTAATTTCTTCATTGAAAGGAACGCTTCTTCGGCCTTTCCATCCCATTTCCACTTGTTATTTGTCTTTAACAATTCCTGCAGTGGTGCGGCCGTTTCCGTATATCCTTTGCAATGGTTAGCAAAAACTTGCGTCATTCCTAAGAATTGCCTTACTTGTTTGATCCGCACTGAGCGAGGATTCGCATATTGCCTGAATTTTTATTGGATTTGGCTTTACCCCATCCCCATCAATAACATGTCCAACGAATAAAATTTGTTCTTGACAGAATTTTGATTTTTCTAAATTGATTTTCAAACCTGTGTTTTCCAAATCCATCAATAACGGATCTAGTTTGTCACAATGATCATCGAATGTTTCACTTGCGAACACCAAGTCATCTACGTAGCATGTCACGTATTCCTTTACTTCAGGCAACAGGTTTCTATCAAGGGCTCTTATCAATACAGCGCAACTGTTTTTCAGTCCAAAAGGTAGTGTCCAATACGCGTAGGTTTGATTGTTGAACATAGAACCGGTCAATAGCCTCGATTTCTCTTCTAGTAGTATATGATGAAATGACGAATAAAGTCCAGGGTTGTGAAATATTTCATATTTCTGAATTTCTTTAATATCTCTTTGATCTTTGTGACCTGATCATATTCTGGGATTAATTTTTCGATCAGTCTCCTAGCATCCAGACATATTCTTATATTTCCATTACTCTTCTTAACAATAACGATTTGGTACAGGTAAGGTGTTGTTGTTTTTTACAATTATCCCGTCATCCACCATCTCTTGAATAATTTTCTTTACTTCCTGAAAATACTTCTTTGGAATATCGTATATTTTTCCTTTGAATGGTGTCCAATCATTTACAACTATCTTGTATTTGAAATTTGGTGTCTGACCAGGTTTGTCTTTGAATACTTCAGAATGCTTCTCTATAATTGCGTACAACTTCAGCTTTTCTTTGGCCTCTAATTTGGTTTCAGCAGTTTTTTCCATAGACTTGGTTCTTCTTGTTCTTCATCAACCGCTAAAATCTTTTCCAAGCTTGGTATAATTTCCCCTCCGTTCTCAGTTTCACTCAGTCTCCGGTTTGGTTCATATTCATCCATTAGCCCCTGTACTTCCAATACTTCGAATTTCCTATGTTCTAGGTCTTGTATCTCTTTTCTTAGCTTAATCCTCTCTTTAGTTACCTTCCCATCATCCTCGGTTATGGGAAATCTTATTTCTTGCTTTCTTAGATTGATTGTCATCTCTGTAGTTGTCATAAAATCAATTCCGAGGATTACGTTGTATCTTATTCTGTTCATCACTATGAACGGGTGTTCGAATACTAGTTCGCCGGTCCTAATTTTCAAATATGTTTGTGCTTTGCATTCGACTGATTTATCGGGTATTTTTCCACGTCTCTTTGTCTGTGCAACCGGTATTATGGGCACCTTTTCTTTTCGCTTGATATCACCGAATAATGCTTTCGATATGACGCTGATACTTGCTCCAGAGTCGATTAGGCAGTGTCTTCAATCCATTCATTCGTACAACGACGATAGGTAAACGTGCTTTATTTTCTTTACTCTTCTCCAGCGGTTCATTTAACAATTCATCCGGATCTATGCCCCAAGATTCTATCTGTAGTATATACCAATTTCCAATTTTGCCATTTGTTTCATTCCAAGTACCATCTATTTTCTTTCCTAATCCAAAATTGGCGTTTTTTTATTCCGGATGTCCAACTCGTATGTTTGGGCATCTGGGATTAGTTTTTGTTCATCTCTCTTTTTCCTTTTAAACTCTTGGAGTTCCAAGCTTTCGGCTCCTTCTAAATCCCCATTTGTGTTTTGATTGTTAATCGCCTCTTCCCACTTCTTCTTTTCTTGGGTTTCTCTCCTTAAGTCTTGGCTATATCGTCTGTTCCTGCTTTCTCTATTGTTGTGATGATTTATTGCTGCTCCTCTATACATTGGTTTTCGTCTAAAGTTGCCTCAACTTCTGCCGTCTCTGTTCAGATTGTATGGTCGATGATAAGGCACAAATTTCTCATGCATTTGCCTTCCTGTCTCATGACCATTTTGTCTGCATTTACATTGGCCTTGTTTTCGTATCCTCCCTTCGTCATCACTACATTCTCTTTTCCTGGGAATCCTATCGGTATCTCT
The DNA here is from genome assembly GCF_040414725.1 of Anabrus simplex. Classification (NCBI taxonomy): domain Eukaryota; kingdom Metazoa; phylum Arthropoda; class Insecta; order Orthoptera; family Tettigoniidae; genus Anabrus; species Anabrus simplex. The sequence continues at coordinate 182,316,846 of NC_090269.1, forward strand.
TCGTTCAGGAAATGATTTCTTTTGATTGCATTCCCAGTTCAACACATTTATCTCCTCTTGGTTATGTGTATTCCTATTTATTTTTGGCACAGAGTGACTAGATGTCATTTCAAGTTGCCTCAATATGTTCTCCATCTCCACAGCTGATTTTACATTTGCTGCTGCCAATAGTTTCTGAGTTTCTGGAGGGAAATATTTTTGAATTGTTCTTATAGCCTCCAACTCACTAGGTGCCGAATCTAGGTCTTGGAACCTATGGAACTGGTATGCGAAGTATTCACTATACCTAGTCTGACCTATTGAAGAATATTTCCTCGAATATAGCTCTAGTCTAAGGTTCGGTTCGATTTCTGGGTTCGAAAATCTTTTTAAGAAGGCAATCTTGAATTCCTCATAATCGTGAAATGTGTATTTACACGCTTGATACCATACATTCGGATGGGCATCCAAATGCTTCTCAATTACTCTGAGCTTCTTTTCGTCGGGAATTCTATTCTCCCGGAAGTACTCTTCCATTTCTCTTAAAAATCTCTTCGGAGACATTGCTGCAGAGTCGTTGAAATACTTAGGTCTGTCATCGTAAGTTTTGATGATATTGATTATCGCTGGGCTTCCATTCCCATTATTTCCAATCATCATATCCTTGCAACTTCGTTCTGTTTCTCCACTTATCGTGGGTGTCTCTTCTCTTTCGCTGATCTGTATATCCACCATCCTTTGATCGTTTAATTGTTTTGATACTTCTGCTTTTGTTATCTGAATTTCCCCTCTGATATTCTGAATTTCTTCCTTCATCTAATCTATTCCTTGCTCTGTTCTAAGCATTCTTTCTTCTGCTTCGTTTTTATTATTTTTCACTGCTTCATTTATCATCTCCATTTTGTTCCCAATCTGGTCACGTGCTAGAATGAATTTATCCTCCATAGTTTTGTTTGTCGATACTACATTTTCATTTAACTTCTTCAACTCCTCATTATATTGACTCCATTTTCCCTGCGAATCTATCCTTATCGATTCCATATTCTCGGTAAATTTCTTGATCTCGTCCTCTTTCAATCCTTGGATACAATTCTTACTTTCCGTTAGCTCGTTTCTAATCTTATTTATTTCATCGTAGATCTCTTTGTTCTTGTCTTCCATTTTCTCCATCATTTCCGTTTGCAGATTATCTAATCTGGCTTTCATCTTGCAAACTTCTTCTTCAATTTTTCCAATTCCTGTTTTTATCATTTCCTCTTGTCGCTTCTCCATTCTTTTCATTTCTTCCATCTGGCTCTGATATTTTTCTTTTGTCTTTCCTCCTGCTTCAACATCATTTCTTGTTGTCTTTTCTCGTGTCCTTCCTCCTGCTTCATCATTTCTTGTTGTATTTTCTCGTGTATTTCCTCCTGCTTCATCATCATTTCTTGTTGTGTTTTCTCTTGTCTTTCCTCCTGTCTCATTATCATTTCTTGTTGTCTTTTCTCTTGTCTTTCCTCCTGTCTCAACATCAGTTCTCGTAACATTTCCATCATTCTTTTTGTTCCCTTTTCGTCTTCTCTAGATCCTCGGTTATGTTATTTATCTTCTCCTCCTTTTCTCTCAATTTCTCCTTCTGCTCTTCTTTAGCCTTTTCGAACTCCTCGATTATTCTGTTTATCTCCTCATCCTTTTCCTTCTGGTATTCCTCAACTTGTGACCTCAATTGATTAATAGTCGCCATTTTATGTCGATTATTGCTTGGCTTCGCTAAAGATTCTATTTTGCTAATTGTTTGTAGTTTGCAACCAGTAAAATATATCAGTATTTCAATTCAGTATGGGATCGACAATCTAGTCTCCCCCATATAACCAACCATTCCATCGACCCAGTTATTTAAGAAACTTGAGAAAACAGAAAAACATTCTTGATATTTCAGAACTTATTAAACTATCTGCTATCTCTACCTCAACGGAACAATCGTATCATGATCTAAATTAATATTAATAACTATCTCAACCAACTAATTATTTGAAATATCTTTGCTATTTTGTTTATTATCATTATCATCCATTTCTTCTTCAGCCGCCTTTCTCGATCACATGACTCCTTGCCTAACTCTCAATTTCTTCTTCTCTTGGTTTCCTTCGTATGTATCGAATCTCAACCATTTGCTTCCAAACTCTGCGACCTGATAATAATATAAATATCCAGACTTGACCTATCATTCGAATATTTCATCCCATCCGACATAAGTACTCCTTCGCCTCCACGTACCTTTACTCATTCAATCAAATACCACTTACTTTTCATGTTTTGATGTCAGCCATATATATCAATTCGGTGCAGGATACCTATCAGGGATAAAGATTGTGATAAAAAATACTTCCTCTTTCTTTTTTATCGTGGACTCAACTAAGGAAAATACACAGCTTCTTGTCTAAGTTCATTCGCAAACCATCTCCGCTCAACTGTAGTCAATAACTAAGAATAACCTTGGATTCATTCACTGTTCAACATGTACGTATTCCTACAAATACCTCTTCAAATTATGAAGTGAATAAATATATAAATATATAACAAAATCCTTTTCACCTAGTTTATTGAAAAAGTAAAAAAATAAATGATTGTACTTGGAATGAAGTTACAAAATTATTTACATGTCCAATCGTATTCACTGAATTCCGATACCTAATTAAAATATAGTAGATATTTCTTTAAATATTATTTACATTGTCATTGAAAAATATTATTATTTATCATTTAAGTATCTTTCAAATATAATTTAGAATTGATGGATCATCTTGCAGAATCATAAAAAAGTTATGAAAGTATTATTTAAATACTAGTTAAATATCAAGAATGTCAATTTCATATCATTCAAATGTCATTTAGAGTCCTTGAAACATCTTGAAAAACTGTTAAAATGTCTTCAAAGTATTACTTAAATATCAGTTAACTGTCCTTGATTTTCTCAAGATATCGGTTAAATATCTTTGGTTTCGATTTTCTCAACTTCTTTTTTAACGTAAGCAACATGAGCGAGTTCCACATAACATGGCTTAAAATTGCCATTCGGTTACATATCAACGAAAATCAACTTAAAGGTAAGTATTATGTCTACTGAGTAAACTTATATATTCATAATATTCCTTGTAAATGTGTAGGATTAACCTAACGTAGCACTCGTGTGTCAACAAGCAAGTCATTCTCATGGTATTGATATACCTTGATTCAAAAACAATCATGAATCCGCGAAAAATTTCGAAGAAAATTGTATATGAAGGTCACCTATTTACGGACGGTAGTTATCTAAATTATGAAGACGTTTCCTACTTCCAATTATGACTTTGACAGGAAATCAACTTGGAGATAGCCTAACATGTAAAATTCCTCTAGGAAAATATTAAGTTTCAACCATAAATGCGTTACTTCTAGGATATAATCTCGATGATCGTACACCATAAACAGCCTGAAGGTTCAATAAGCTCATACAGTCGTATTCATATTCCATTTAACCCAACATGATACGCTACCGTATATCTCATATGGCAAGAACAACAACTTTAACCTAACATCAGCATTATGCTTCATAAATATCACCAATTACTCATATAAACTCGTATTTCGCCGTATGTGCACCATACCTAACATAATTCCTCCTACTTGAATATTTCCATATATCCGATCAGTATTCTTGCCCAATATATCATCATGTCATTGACCATATCAATAATTTCATTCACTTAATTATTCGTTGCTATACGAGTAGCACAATGTACGTCTACTCCATTAAACATAATGTAATAGCATGTTATAGGATTACGATATTAAATAACACAGATAATTATACATCTCCTGTAATAAAGGTATGTATTAAAATCTCAGGCTTTGTTACTCACGTTTGGTGACAATTAAACGTTATGTCATATTCCTATGTCCTAGAGTACGATCTTACTTCTTTCTACATTGCATTGTGGTTGATTTGCACTATGAAATACATATATCTCCATCACAACGTTGAAAATACTTATTTTCAAAGCTTTCTTCAAGTAAACAAACATTCCTCTACATGGAGTATAAATTTGAGTTATCAAAGACTACCTAGATCCGTATTCCCACATGATTATATTGATTATTTTTCAAAGACACTATCCATGGAGTTTATATCTCGAAGACCACGACATTGACCTAGCTGTACACATATTTCAACTTAGACACACACTATTATTCATTCAAATCTAGTGATTTAACTACGTAAAATAACTACATGGAACTTCACGTATCTTGCTTTCGCTAACCCACTGGGTTGGATTTCATCCTGGAACTTCTTCTTTGGCCAGCATCTCGCGTTCAAGTGCACGTCATTACTGGTTACTGGACTTGGGCCTCGGGCGTGCAGTACGGCTGGTCAGGGTACCTCCAGATTGCGATCCCATTTTCTTGATTTACTCTGTCATGGAATCTCCGATGATTACATGCGTCATAAACATATTGAAGGACGTCGTTAGATGCATATTTCAATTAGGAACTGAATACTCTTGGGTATATTCTCTATCTCCCTGGCAAATAATTTTTGAAGATACAATATTTTATACGGTAATTGAAATGTTTTGTGCTTATCGTTAACTTTAAAATTGCTAGCTGGCGATCACTAATTTTTATATAAGAGCTTCTGATCAACAGTTTCAAGCTTGACTTGGCGATTTCTACTGCGTGATCTGTCCTTCCTTCCTTGCTCTTCTTTCACGCCCAATATTTCCAATTCGTATTTGAGATTTGGCGAAATTTTCTTTACGTTTCACATATAGTCGTAATTGTATTAATAGCAATTCTCTTCTCCAACTATAATCTCTTCTCTTCTTGTATTGAATCTTGTCTGATATTTCGGTCCGATGTTGACTTCTCCTTTTTTAAGTGAATGTCCTTTCAGTTCGGGATAACAATACAATTTTTTTACTCACGGCCGCATGGATTCTTTAGTCTGATCGTCATAATTGTACTTCACGTCTCATTTGATTCGTTATGTCGGCATATTTTCCTTGTAATATACTTTTTTATCATATAATTTTCGTCGATGCATGGCAAATGTCAGCGATGTAACTGCCGTTCATGACGCAAACTGGGCAATGAAATGGTACAATATGTTAATAATTATTACCTGACACGACACGTTTAGCTGATGATAAAATATCGAAGTGGCCTCAATTGAGTGAATATTCATAAAATTATACAGGAGCGACTGCTAGTCATGTTAGTGTTGAATGTGTACGAAGAGATGTATCAAAAATGCTTGACAAGCTCTTAGATCAAAAACATGTTGGAGCTGCTCACCACGCCGCGCAACTCACCATGCACCTCGCACCTCTAGCACAACCTACTGAGGCATTTCTCTTCGCCACTCTTCCCGCCGTTTAGTTCATTCAGGAAGACAGCGAAGTAAGAAATTGGAGCATATACAAAACAGTGCAATGGTGGAACTTTTTGGAGCTCAGTAATTTGCAAATTAATCAAAAAGCTCGCACTAAATATCCTTGCTGAAATATTTCTCCCACGTTCGAATATGAGAACTTGTTGAAAACATGCTCCCAAACATCTACAACGGGCACTAGGAATGTTTTGCAATACGCAAAAAACGGTTGGCTGGACACCCCTGTTATGGTGATGGATGAAAAGAGGGGTGAAAACAGGTCAAGAAAACAGCAAGGCGCGACCCTCAGACCAGTTGTTACCAAACAGTAGGACTGAAAGCAAGTTGTCAGAGTGGTCGAAAGGTGAAATTCGCGCAATTATCCGCTACAGTTTTGCTCGTGGATTAACTGCTGACCAGTGCCTGGAGGAAACGACTCCTGTGCTGTGCAAAGAATGTGCACATCGGACAACAATTATCCCTTGGTACAAAGAGTTCCAGACGGGACATTTTGGGGTTGAAGACAATCCTCGTACTGGGCGACCGTCTGAGCCAGTGACTGAGGAAAACATTGAAGCTTTGAGGAAAATGTTGCAGCAAGATAGGCGGTTGACATATCGGCAGGTAGAAGAGACCCTACATATCCTTGCACAAGTTATTCATTCAATTCTACACGACCATCTGCATGTTAGAAAGGTTTGTTCCCTTTGGGTGCCCCATTCACTTTCAGAGGAACAAAGGGCACATCGAGTGAAATGCCGAAAAAAGCTAAAAGAGTTGAAAATTGGACTTCGCGTAACGTCAATAGCATCGTTACAGGTGACGAAGCTTGGCTTTATTATTACGATATCCCAACAAAATCCCAGAAAAAGGTGTGGCTCTTTGAATATGAGGGTACTCAAAGTCAATGTCAGTGAAGAAAAAGATGATTGTAATAGTCTTCCTAAACGGGGCATCCTGACTCGGGTTGTGCTAGAAACAAACAGGACAGTTACTGCGAAGTGGTACAGTGAGACTTGTCTGCCTCAGGTCATCCAGGTCTCAAGCAGCTCCGTCCAAAGTCACGTCTCAACACTTGGCTCTTGCATCATGGCAATGCTCCAGCACATCGTGCTAATTTAACAATGGATTTTCTTGCCAGATCAGGATTAGCTGTGCTTGATCACCCACCATACAGTCCTGATCTTGCCCCATGTGACTTCGCTGAAGTGAAGATGAAGCTGAAAGGGCGGCGTTTCGCATTCGACGAGGAGCTTCTGACAGCGTGGGATCAAGAGTGTGAAAATGTAACCGAAGAAAAGTGACACAGTTGGTTCAGTGACTGGTTTCGACGTATGGAGAAGTGTATTGAGTGTGGTGGAAATTATTTTGAGAAAGACTAAAGCGATCACTCATATTGAAAAACTTTTCTAGTGCCCTTTGTAGATGAAGAGAAGGAGCTATTAAATAAGAAACTGCCGGTGGCGCGAAAAAGGGTGGAATACAACTACGGAATTCTTACCGCGAAATGAGACTATTGCACAAAGCAACAGAAACGTCATGGAACTGCAGAAGCTATTGTTAAAGTTATTTTATTTCTCCATACTACAGTAATTGGTAGAGAAAATAATAAAATGATATTGCAGAGATCCCATCTTCCAGAGTGATGTCCGAATTCGAACTTCAGAGAGGTGGGTTAGTGGTGCCATCAGATCGTGTTGTGCGTTTGCGTAACAGTGACACAAATATTTACCTTGTTGGTATCTGAAGACTACCTGGATTGTGAAAATCTCTCTCCTCTGTATCCAGAGCTGCTTTAGGAAGAGATGAAAATAAACAGTTCTGGTTTGAACGTGGTTATTGTGAGTGCAGCAATAATGGTCCGATAGATAGTTACCGGTATTTCTCTACATTTTCCTATGTCGTATTAAATAATTATAGAAAATAGATAAAGAACAAGAGTTTTATCAGTAGTGAGGATAATAACATTACGCGGAAGAAGCTGTCAACGCTCCACAGTAATTGAGCTTGTGAGTACTGTTCTTAAGGAATTTTGTTTTTATTTATGTAAAATGTGTAATTCTAAATTCAGTGAATACATTTACTGATGTGTGTATGTTTCTTAGTATCATTTTACGAAGAGTGTGCATTTATCATAGTGGCTACCTGGCCCAGGCGGTAAAAGCGTGCTCGGTTCGCCCGGAAGGACGTGAGTTCGAATCCCCGCCAGGAAGTCGCCAAGTTTAAGAAACAAGATTTTCACTTCCGGAGGTGCACATGGCCCTGAGGTTCACACAGCCTACACCAAAAATGAGTACCAGGTTAATTCCTGGGGGCGTAGAGTTTAACTCTACCCCATCAAGTGCTGAGGGTACGGATGTGGAAGCCTTTACCTTCCAACCCTCCAGGGCCTTCATGACCTGTATGGGGATGGCTTTGCATTTTTGTGCATTTATCATAATCACCGTGATGGACTAAATGTAGTGAATATGGGTGAAGTCATTCAAAGTCGGACACTCCCACTTTTCTCTCGGCCTTCGCTTGACAGATAGTCACAGCGTTGCCAAGCATACTTTCCGGCTTTAACTGTAGATAGCTCTGTTGTACTTTGTGGTTTTCGATACTGTTAAGGAAGTATTGTATCGTCACTTGCTTTTACGTGAAAGCTTAAAATAACTGTAAGTTAATTATTTAGCGTTTGAACGTGGTACCGTATAGGTTATGTATTTGTTTACCATTGTGTTTGAGTGGAGGTGTTATCTTCTTATTCTTCTTCTTCTGCTTCTTCTTCTTCTTCTTCTTCTTCTTGAAATGTTCATGGGCTTGTTATGTCACCCAGTTCCAATACTTATTGTTACGGAATTATCCGTGAAAGGCAGAGGTGAAAGAAGGTGCGGGCTGGAATGGGTCTAACTACAAGTTCGAAAGAAGAATTAAAATTTCAACTAAGGTTATATTTTCAAAACTTAACAATGGTGACATAGAATTTGGAAACTTAACAAGTCAACAACAAGCCAAAATCAGATAACAAAAAAATTACAAGTGATAGGGGATTATTTATGTCTTTGCTGGCAGGACCTAGTGTTTACAGTACACTATGTCTTCTGGTATGGGCTAGAGCAATTTTGTTACTTTCATTGATCTGTCTCTGTCTTATCCTTGGCTTTGACAATATGAAAGTGACTGAGGTGTGAGCGATGCTAGTAATGCTATTCCTTGTGCAGGCAGTCCCTGCAATGAATGGTGTGAAAACGTTGCTCATAGGGTGGGTTGATGCATGCATTTCAGTGGGCTTGGCAGACTGATATGTAATAGCAACTTCTGGCTCGGTGAGGAAAGCAACGGGAAACTACCTCACTCCTCATTTCCCTAGTACGCCTCTTCAGTGATGCCTAGGCCATCTATGACAGCTGATGGCAGAGCTGTTGAGGATCCAACCAGCCTTAGGGCTTAAGACTGAACATACATACACATACATACAGGGGATTATTACAAGGTCAGGGCTCGAGCCCCCCGATTACAATCCTTGAGCTATTAGCCCAACTTTACCAAGGTACAAAACTGAACAAAGGGTCAGAAAACCCCATCATGCCAAGGAGCACTTGCTCCTAATTACAAGCCTCCTAGAGGCACACAGAGATCAAATTTAGGAAAGAGCAGACCCGCTCTCAAAGTTCAAGCCTATCAGGAGGCCATAAGCAGACTTCACACTAACTGCCCTCAAGGTACACATATAATGGTACAGGGGTACCTCGTACACAATCTACTGGGCCTTCTCAGGAAGGAAAACAAAACGAGTTAAATAAATGGCCCAAAATACAAAATTGAATGGAGGCGATTACTTGCACTCCTACACTAAAGTTTTTATTTAAACCTATGTGGCGCTAGGCCGATAATATAGGGGCTAATCCCAACCTAGAGAGGCGACTCGTATGAGAAAACTTTAATACATTAAGGAAGAGAAGAAACGGTTATGAAAACGTAGTCACCTCAATTTCAAAATGAAGGGGAGCTCGAGAGGGTAAGGCACTCTCTATCCCCGCTTTACAGTAAAAGAGATTTGTAGATTTTACATAGACAGAAAAGGAATTTACATTTTAAAAAGATGGGTTACATATTAAAGGATTCGAACCCTCCCCGAGAGTTAGACTGTTGAGCTAGCAAGAAATAAAGATGTTAAAAGGCCATTACCTTGTAGAAGAAGTGCTGCTTGAAGAAAGAGGCGATTCCCGCCCCCTGCTACATATCCACACACTGAGTTAGATGTTATACTAGTGGCCCGGAGACAAGAAAATCAGCAGTTTTTATACCCTCGTGGAAAATTCGAGACCTTTCAAGAATGAGTAGACACACCCCCTCAACTTTATTGGATAGCTTAGAGCTACATATCCATATCAAAGAAGACATACATGATTGGCTGAGAATTAACGAAATTCGGGATTGGCTAAGTTCAACCCAGGCGGATAGAAAGGATTAAAATTGCCAACCCACAAACCACAGAACAAAATTTAGTAAAGACAAAACTTAAGAATACAAAATTTCTTCAAGAAGGTACATTCCTTTGCACCAGAGAGCATGATCATAGTTTTTTTTTGTAGAGACATCTGGTAGAGAACGTCCACACTTCTTGATCAATGACAAACAAAAACACTTCAAAATTCACAGAGACATCTTCTGAGAAACTGTTGAGTTAATACAGTTTTTTAAAGTTCAGGCTTTCTCCTGTAGATGAGTTTCGATTGGCGCAATATTTGAACTAGCAGCGTGGAGGTGTACCGCCCGGTACAGACCTCCCCACCCCAAAAGTCCTTCCAAGGGGTGACACAGAAGAATTTTTTTTTTCAAAACAAGATCCAAGTTTGTTGCAGATGGGTTGAAGAAGAATTTAGAAGAGAAAAAGCCACTCGAGGACTGTAAACAAACTTCGCATTTGCGGCGAGCTTCACCACGACTACCCCTCTTATAGTAGCGGGAGAGAGGTATTTCAGGGTACTTGAGGGGCCCGAGCGGCCTCCTCTGGACACAAGCAGCGGCGGCAGGTCTTGCCGTCAACATTAATCGGGCTGCTAATGTATTTCAACAGTTACATGGACACTCTATTCGACAATTAATAAATTTTGCTTCAATCAACTTTTGGTGGACTTAGAAAAATTTTACTTCCATGAATTAATGTTTTTGTTTCGCAATTCTGCTACTACAAAGAAACTCTAAGGCTACACTTAAACTAGTCACATCAATCTATATCAAATTATTTAAGCAGAATTGCGAAACAAACACATTAATTCATGGAAGTAAAATTTTTCTAAGTCCACCAAAAGTTGATTGAAGCAAAATTTATTAATTGTCGAATAGAGTGTCCATGTAACTGTTGAAATACATTAGCAGCCCGATTAATGTTGACGGCAAGACCTGCCGCCGTTGCTTGTGTCCAGAGGAGGCCGCTCGGGCCCCTCAAGTACCCTGAAATACCTCTCTCCCGCTACTATAAGAGGGGTATGCAGGGACGTGTCCCACCTAGAATTATCTTCATGGTGATAAGCAATCAGAGCCGACCTCAGATTACGACTGACCCGTTCAGCTAGAGATGGTTGTGGATAGTAAGCAGAAGTAGTCACATGAGAGATGGACAGATCAAAACAGAATTTACGAAAGAGATTGGATGTGAAAGCTTTAGCATTATCAGAGACAATATATTGACACGGACTCAAAGAAGCAAAAATAGAACTTAAACAAGAAATGGTGGACTGAGCGGTAGCCAGCTTAGTCGGAAATAACAAAGAAAATCTTGTGAAACCATCTACACACACCAAAATGAATTTGTTGGCGTTCCCCTTTGACTGGGGGAAGGGTCCTACGTAGTCGATATAAAGACGTTCCATGGGGCGCGACGCTTAATGAGAAGATAAGAGCCCTTGCTTAGTTAACATGGAGGGTTTACTAAGCCAACACGTTTTACCAGCTTTTACCAATTCACGGATTTCTCCGTCCATACCCTTCCAAAGGAACCTCTCTATGATATTTTCTCGAGTTTTAAAGATGCCTAGATGCCCTCCTAATGGGGTCTCATGATAGTACTTGAAGATCATGGGCACAAGAACAGCTGGAACCACTACGTTCGTCATCTTATCATGCCCCGACGGGCAACATAAAACCCCATTCCTCAATACATAAGGGACGCCATGTTCCCCAGAAGAAAGGGTTTCCATAATGGGAGCCAGCACTGGATCTTCACGTTGATATTGTTCAATATCTCTAAATAACATGGCAGCATCAGTCGGAATGGCATTAACCTCAGGTAGTATGGACTCGGGAGGTGAAGAACTATCAGCCTGTTCAGGAGTCTCTACGTCATTGGCAAACATACGGCTTAGGCCATCTGCCACAACATTTTCAGTTCCTCTTATATGCCTAACATCAAATTGGAAGGCAGAAATTCTGATGGCCCAGCGGGCTATGCGACCTGTACAACGCGGCCTACCTAAGACCCAACATAAGGCTTGGTTATCTGTCTCCAAGTCGAACTTGACATGTTCCGGACAGAGGCGGAACTTTTCTAGAGCAAACAAAACTGCTAAACCTTCAAGTTCGTAGATGGAATACTTGGATTCTTGGGCTGATAATATCCTAGAGGCATAGGCGAAGGGTCGCCTTACTATTTCAGTCTCTTGAAGAAGGACTGCTGCCTACCGCCGACGACGACGCGTCGATTTGGACGATGAATTTCGTCGAGAAATCAGGCATGGCGAGAACAGGGGCATTACACAGAGCTAATTTGAGATCTTCAAAAGCGGCTTGTTGACAAGGTCCCCACTCAAATTTGACGCCTTTCCTACGAAGTAAGTTCAAGGGCGCCGCTCTATTGATGAAATTTGGAATAAATTTCCTGAAGAAATTCAGCATACCAATGAACCTAGCAATACCTTTGATGTCCTTGGGAGGTTTGAAATCACGGATGGCCTGTGTTCTAGAATGATCTACAGCGACACCATCGGGCGACGAAATATGCCCTAGCAATGACAAGGAAGGCTTAGCGAAGGCAACCTTGGACAACTTCACCGTTAACCCTGCATTACGAAGGTGACTCAGAACCTCTTTCAGATATTTAGATGTTCTTCAAAGGTCTCCGAAAATACGACATCATCAAGATAATGGTATAAATACTCAAATTTGATGTCGGAGAAGACCTTATCTATCAGTCTCGTAAGCACAGCTGCTCCCGTGGGGAGCCCGAAAGCCACGCGGATGTATTCGTACAAGTTCCAATCTGTGGCAAAAGCTGTCAGGTGTTTAGATTCCTCTGCTAGAGGTATCTGATTATAAGCCTGATCAAGATCTAAGATGTTAAATAACTTAGCCTTTCTAAACCATGAGAAACAAGAGTAAAGGTCTGGAAGGGGCACAGATTGTAACACCACCATCCTATTGAGAGCCCTGTAATCAATCACAGGCCTGAAGCCACCTTGGTGTTTCAGAACAAGGAAAATAGACGAGGAATACGCCGACTTAGAGGGCCGAATAATACCATCTTTCAACATCTGATCTATGATTTCCTTCAAAGCTTTCAGTTTAGGTGGAGACAGCCTATAAGGTGGACATCTAACAGGGATCGAATCTGTCACCTCAATCTTGTATTCGATAAGGTCAGTAACACCAAGAGTATCAGAGAAAACATCTGGAAATGACTGACACAACTTACGAATACTATCAGCCTGCTCTTCAGGTAGATCTCTAAGATGTAACAACATCTCATCCTGGGTAGGCGAAACAGATGAACGTGATACAGAAGTACATTTTAATAAAGAGATATCGAATTAACTATCAAAATTGAAAGTGCACGACTTGCTCTGAATGTCGAGCAAAAGACCGGTGTGTGACATGAAATCCGCTCCTAGTATAATGGGGCAAGACAAGTGCTTAGCCACAAACAATTTAAATTTCCAAGTAAATTTGGCAATTCTAATTTTGGCGTACAGAAACCCTAAAATTTCTAAAGGACAGGAGTTTGCTGAAACGCATTGAACCAAAGACGAACAATAATCAGGAAGTTTACACACGGATTTTAATTTGGAATACCATTCAGCCGAAATAATAGAACCAACACTGCCAGAATCTAATAGAGCTGTTACAGGTTCATTATTCAATTCAATTTTGAGAAAGGGAACAGGTGCGGTTGAATCCGCCGCAATCCTAAGACATTCTCTGGGACATTCAAATGGTAATGTAGAATAGTTCTGATTTTTTCCTGAATTTTCGTCGGATTTAACCTGGGCTGAGCCTTGTAAAGATGAATCTGCCGACTCAGCCGGAGCCACTAGTCACTTATGATTGTTGGTGGAAGTTGCATCCGAAGTTGAGCAGGAGGGAGTGCTATAGGAATTCGGTCAATTTTTGGCAATATGGGAGAAAGCGCCACATTTAAAACAGCCTTGGGATGACCCTGTTCCGTTGTTTGTTCCATTGCATTTAATCAAGGGGCACTTGTACCGAAGATGGTCGGATGACCCACAAGCATAACATTTGCGGGGTGTTACAGTTCGGCGATGTGGAGGCCGAAAATTACTAGAGGATGGAGGGGGTTCTTTCGCGACCCGTAAGGTGTCGGCGTATCTAACACCTTCCGCTGAGACAGCCATAGCCTCTAATTTGGCAAAAGTTTGAGGACGCGGCGCAAAGCACAAATATGACCTGTATGATGGGGAAATACCTTCCACAATGGCTTGCACAATCTGGTCTTCAGGAAAATAAAGAGCAAATACCCTGGTGTAGAATTTGATGTCTTGGATGAAATCGGCAAGATTTTCATCCAGCCGCTGTACACGGTAATAGTACTTCTGAATTAGTGATGACCTAGCTCGAGCCGGAATAAAATTAGCCAGAAGGTGTGCATGAAACTCTTCAATAGTTGATTGGTCGGCAATTGCCCTAACTATCTTGTCAGATAGAACACCAATTGAATATGGGTAAATGATCTGCAAATTTCGACATGGAGAAAGAGAAAAAAAATGGGCATGATCCTGAAACTCAACGAAAAATCTTAGAAAAGCAATAACATCACTAGTGGAATTGACGGAGAACTTAGAAATACCTCTGAGCAACATTGCTAAAGGATGGGGCAAACTGCTGAAGCCAGGTGACATAGTAGGTAGAGGCCTAAGTGGCGGAGAAGCAGATTCAGAAGGTGCATTATTCAAAACAAAGGGTGGAACGGATGTGCGAACGGACTCGGTTTCTAATTGCACAGAAGTTTGTCGGACTTCTACAGTTTTCCTACTTTCTTCCCCGTAGGATAATTCTCCTCGCTTACAACGTTTACCAGAGAGGGTTGGTCGGTTTTGGGGGGACTGCCCCAGTTAACAATAGGCTAACCTTACTGGACAATTCAGAAAGGTTTTCGAGAACTGCACTAGCTTCCTTCCTTGGACTGTCATTTAACTTAAGAGACAATAGATCAGCGACCCTATTGTAAAAATGAAACAATCTAGATTGAACACGTTTAAGTTGATTTGGAGAGGGATCATTTTCTTCAAAAAACTAACTACAGATGCTAGCTCAGTAGTATTATCAGTGATCGTGGAGAGAGCGTCGTCAATCTCTTCTCTCCCGAAGTGGGGATGGAAATAGGCAAATCAAGGGACTCTTTAAGCTTGTTGGCATCTACTGCAACCGTGCCTCCAGATTGCGCATTTCTAATTGTTAATTCATAAATCAATTCCTCCTTGCGCAAATAGCCGGGATGGAGGACATCGCGAGGGGCGGGCATGATGAAAGAAATTTACAAATTTGGAAAAATCAAAAAATGCCAGCGACTGAGAAAATTGTTTGAGTTCAAAACAAAGGAAGTTTTAGCCGTCAAAAGGGGCTAAATTGAGACCCATTCAACCACGCTCTGCTACCACTTGTTACGGAGTTATCCGTGGAAGGCAGAGGTGAAAGAAGGTGCGGGCTGGAACGGGTCTAACTACAAGTTCGAAAGATGAATTAAAATTTCAATAAAAGTTATATTTTCAAAACTTAACAATGGTGACATAGAATTTGAAAACTTAACAAGTCAACAACAAGCCAAAATCAGATACAAAGAAATTACAAGTGTTAGGGTATTATTATTATAAATTCTGGGCTTCGAGCCCCACGATTATAATCCTTGAGCTATTAGCCCAACTTTACCAAGGTAAAAAATTGAACAAAGGGTCAGAAAACCCCATCATGCTAAGGAGCACTTGCTCCTAATTACAATGTTAAGCCTCCTAGAGGCACACAGAGATCAAATTTAGGAAAGAGCAGACCCGCTCTCAAAGTTCAAGCCTATCAGGAGGCCATAAGCAGACTTCACACTAACTGCCCTCAAGGCACACATATAATGGTACAGGGGTACCTCGTACACAGTCTACCGGGCCTTCTCAGGAAGGAAAACAAAACGAGTTAAATAAATGGCCCAAAATACAAAATTGAAAGGAGGCGATTACTTGCACTCCTACACTAAAGTTTTTTTAAACCTATGTGGCGCTAGGCCGATAATACAGGGGCTAATCCCAACCTAGAGAGGCGACTCGTATGAGAAAACTTTAATACATTAAGGAAGAGAAGAAACGGTTATGAAAACGTAGTCACCTCAATTTCAAAATGAAGGGGAGCTCGAGAGGGTAAAGCACTCTCTATCCCCGCTTTACAGTAAGAGAGATTTGTAGATTTTACATAGACAGAAAAGGAATTTACATTTTAAAAAGATGGGTTATATTAAAGGATTCGAACCCTCCCCGAGAGTTAGACTGTTGAGCTAGCAAGAAATAAAGATGTTAAAAGGCCATTACCTTGTAGAAGAACTGCTGCTTGAAGAAAGAGGCGCTTCCCGCCCCTTGCTACATATCCACACACTGAGTTAGATTTTATACTAGTGGCCCGGAGACAAGAAAATCGGCAGTTTTATACCCTCGTGGAAAATTCGAAACCTTTCAAGAATGAGTAGACACACCCCCTCAACTCAAATACTTCAGCCTCGTGTCGGTAGATTTACTGGCACGTAAAAAGAACTCCTGCGGGACAAAATTCCGGCACCTCGGCGTCTCCGAAAACCGTAAAAGAGTAGTTAGTGGGACGTAAAACAAATAACATTATTATTAATATTATTAAATAATTGTACGGTACTACACTCGCACCAAACTTCTATAAATTTGTATGCAGATGATGTTCTCAAAATTGCCGGATGGGCAAGGACTTGATGACTGAGTTAAGCAGAGAGTGAAATGGCATAAATATTGCTTCCAAAGGTACACGAGAATGTTCATTAGAAAGCGTAGCACATATAAAACCATTAGCGATAAAAATTACGTATATAATTCTCAGGATATATAGGAAACACAGAAGGACACAAGGTGCTAATCTTCACGCCACAGAGTTCCGCCTCTGCGACTTAGTACAACACGAACAAGACCGGATCAACATTTAAGGTGTAAAGTGGAAAAGTAGGTGTAACTACTGATGGCTGAATCATTAAAGGAATGGGGGACGCTGGACTGAGGAAAAGTAAAGAATTATCAAATGGTGTTGGGGACATAGAATTAGGAAGATTTTGTTGATATCAGAAGCAACTATCCAAACCTCGTAACACTGTGATAATATGACGTCAAATGAAGGAGGACCCGCAATCTGGAGGAAAGTATGACAATAGAAAATAGATACGAAGAGTGGGGTAAACGCAGGCGTGTTAGGGGAAGTAAGTCAAAAGATAGAATCGTCATATGAAGTATAAGAATATTTAGGCAAATATATTAAGAAATAATGGAGATGGTGGCGAATAACGTATCCAATGAACGATTAGAGATGTATATGAGATTCATCTAAGAACTGATTTAGGATACTGAGTATCGTGGGAGAGGGGTGGTAGACCAGACATGCAATGCACGTTGGTAGAGGGAGATTTAAATTTAGTAAGCTCGAATATAGGCGGCGTCGGGAGGAGTTATACAAAGGACATTGAAAGATGAGATGATAAATATCGATATCTGCTGATCCGCAGTCACAGAGGGGATGCTGTTGTAGACGAAATTTAAATTTATAGAGGGGTGTTCAAGCGTGATTAAGGCGAAGTCGTAAGATATTAATGATATGTCGACGGGTGTACATCGCTTTATTATACCAGTGCGTTGTACGTAATACTGGTTGGAGACTATGATAGAAAGTCCCCTTCAAGCGTGCAGATGCAGTCCATAAGTTTTGCCACGACCCCTTTGTTGGCATTTTAACAGAGAAAAGAAGTCAGATGCTGGAGCAGTAAATTTTTTGAGGGGGTGTAGTCAATATGGAATCCTCTTTGACCAATCGATCAGCTTGATCGTACCAGGTATGTTTTCGTGGGCAGGTATCCAAATGAGTGTAATTTGCATATCTAATTGGTGTAAATTATGTAGGATTTGTTTTACGTTATACACACACCAGTTTAAGGTAAATTTGTTGTATTTTAATGATTGTAACACAGATAGTGAATCAGTAAATATGACGGCAGAATATATCGATGATTTTTTATGTAGAGTAATGTTTGTCGTATTGACAGCAGTTCTGCAGAAAAAATAGAAAAATGTGACGCTAAATTATACAATTCAGCATGCTGAGTTTCTTCATAATAC
The DNA here is from genome assembly GCF_040414725.1 of Anabrus simplex. NCBI lineage: Eukaryota > Metazoa > Arthropoda > Insecta > Orthoptera > Tettigoniidae > Anabrus > Anabrus simplex. The sequence goes on from NC_090269.1 coordinate 182,334,813, forward strand.
AAGGCATCTCTGACACCAAAAGAATTTTTGCAACCGTCTGTATAAAAGTTTTTACTAGCATGAAAATATGAAATACGGACTTTTTTAGAATATAAGAGAAAATATGTAAGCCGATATGGGAGCATAGCAAAGGATGAAGCTTCAAAAAAATTGGAAGAGTGTACAGAAGTACGTCGTATTATACAGAGTAATATGGTAACACATTGCAACGAATGATATCAGATTTAAATGGGGAGACGGACTCATAAGCCCAAATTAATGCCGGGGCTCTGCAATTTTGTGTCAGAAGTGATGGGAATGAGTAAACAAGTAGTTGTATTTTGGGTACCATATTATTTGAGACAACTATAAGTCGTTTGAGAAGATATTTTGAGGCAAGAAATTTTCGGCGAAGCAGAAGACGAGCTTCAACCGTTTGTACTAATATTGCATTAGTGGGGGTGGTTTGTAAGGCGTATTGGGGGATTTACGGGCTAATTGGGACGGGAGATCAATTATGTGTGCACAATAATCAAAAAGAGCACGTATTGTTGCGCAGTATGCTACGCTTGCTGTGGCAGGATCAGCTCCCCAGTAACGACGTGCGATATCTCTTAGTAGTTTAATATATGTGGCAGTACTGTTTCGTATAAGGTGCAAACATTGGGGAAAATATAATTTGCGATCAATTATAATGCCAAGATATTTATGATTGGCGCGGATAGGAATTTCATATGTATCGCATTGTAAGGATTCTGAATTATAGACGCGTTTGTTAGTAAAAATTAAAGCAGAGCATTTATCGGGAGATAAGGATAATCCATGTGTGCTTAGCCAGTACTGTACTTTGATTAGAAGTTCAGTTTTGCAAATCCTAGCGATATCAACATCTTTATGGGAGAAATAAATTACTATGTCATCTGTGTAAATGAGTATTCCCCGCAGATTGTATGACTTGTAGTTCTAGGTCTGATAAATATAATGCAAATATAAGGTGACCAACCGTCCGGCATTTGCCGGACATGAACTCCTTTTCTCATGCTTGTCCTCTGTCCGACAGGCATTTATTATTTGCTATTAAATGTCCGGCTTTTTGCATATTGTATTCTTAGTGTAATAGATAAGAAAAATGTTCCACCGATCAATACATTTATTGTGGATGAATTACTACACTAGTACCGGTTTCGACCTATCTTGGCCATCATCAGCTTATAAATAATAATATTGTATTCTTAGTCATTCAGTTTCCTATTGTTTTCTCTGTTGCAAAGCTATTTTTGTTGAACTTTATCTCAGTCCATATTCTGGATACCCCTAACAGACTACGTCATTTACTCACTTAATAATAAATCATGTCCTAAGTTAGAGCTGTCTGAAGTACCTGTCACCGAAATTGTGACACCGCAGGACATGATCTAAACGTGCTCGGCCGGGGCCGGGGAATTCTCGGCGGGAATTCACCACTCATGTACTGCTGGCTGCGGTATTACGTAGTTTTGTTATTGTGCTAGTTGGATTCGGGCTTTCTGAGTGAGTTGAGTGTTTGTAGTTTTATTATGAAATTTGAATAATATCAGTACGTCATCACTCAAAAGTGGCGAGGCACAAAAGAGGAAATATAAATTCTCGGAGAAAATTGAAACAGAAGTACCCGTGTTTTAGAGAGGGACGTAACGAAAGTGAACCGAAATGTTATATTTGTGACTGTTACGTAACTGCTGGAAACAAAGGTGCAGGTGATTTCGAGAGATATATTGCTAGTGAAAAGCATATAAAACAATTAGAAGCAGTACTCCTAGCAGTAATATTGATCTTTTTTTCCGATTAAACATTCCCCACTAGACAGAAACGTTCGGGAAACCGAGGCAACATCGGCATATTGCACCGCTTTTCACCATCAGTTGTATAGGCCTATGGACTGCACATCAAAGTTGTAAGTGCTGTCTGCAGATTCTGAAATTGCTAACGAAATATCATACGCTAGAACCAAAACTGAAGCTATCATAAATAATGCAATCGCCCCTCATTCCATTGACATTATCACTAAAACAATGAATAATAGTATTCCTTTGTTCGGAGTGGGTACTGATGCTAGCAACCACAGAGCTTTGAAACTTTTCCTATTGTTACACAATATTTCAACTATAAAGAAAATGGCATTCAAACTGAAGTCTTAGAACTACAAACATGTCCTAATGAAGCTTCAGAGAAAATGTCCAAATATGTTTCCGAGACTTTAAAGAAGCATAATATTTCTGATAAATACATTGCTTTTGTAGTGGAGACAATGCAACTGTAAATTCTGGAGGGGTTAACCGTAGAGAAGGTAAAAACGCATTTTCAGCACTTAAAAGTAAATTAAATCAACATATAATCGGAGTTGAATGCCCAGCACATGTACTGCAAAATTGTTTGCAACGAGGTGCTGATGTACTGCCAGTTGATGTAATGAGTATAATTTTAAAAGTCTTCAATTTTTTTCATATCCATACAATTCGCACTGAACAACTCAAAGAATTCTGCGAGTTAGTTGACATAAATTACACTAGCCAACATGATTTTGCGGTAAAATAGAAAATATGTAATTCTTATGGAAATCGCTGCCCTGATTCCGAAAATGATGTTATTTTTCTCCTATCACGTCTAGTTTTAACGCAATTCGGTGTTTTAATATCTGCATGAATTCGTAAAATGTAATGTTGAGAGATGTTCTCGCGCAACTTTTTTTTAGAATACAATTATGTGATTTGATTTGTTATTGTTTGCATTTTATTATAGGTTTATTGCTGTCTAAATTTTCATTTTGTAGTTGGGGATATCCTGGTAAATTCATAACAAACTCCCCCAGATACGCAATAGACCGTGAGGTATGTAGGATTGAAAATAAGACAGTTGAGAGTTTATCTTTCATCTTAGACCACATGAATAATCAAACGTGTTAAAATCCCCAGCCCTTATGCAATGTTTATGATGGACTGATAAAGCATTTTCCTTTCAAAGATAACAGTCCGAAAGTATTATACTCAAGAAGACGAACTTGTATTTTGTACGGATGTTTCAAATCTTCTACGTCGATTGGGAGAGAAAAAGTATGATCCTAGTAACTGGCGTGTTTTTATTGACTCTTCCAAAATAAGTTTAAAGGCTGTTTTGCTTCATAATACAAATGTTCTGGCATCCGTCCACTTGCACACTCCACAAAAATGTCTGAAACATACGATACCTTAAAGTTGGTGCTTGAAAAAATTAAATATCATGAGCATGGGTGGCAAATTTGCGGTGATTTGAAGATCGTTGGATTGTTGCTGGGACAACAAAAGGGCTATACAAAATTTCCCTGTTTCGTATATGAATGGGATAGCAGGGCACGGGATAAACATTGGGATACAGTGAATTGGACAGAAAGGAAACAACTACAACCAGAATCCAAAAATGTCTTGAATGTAAGTCTTATTGACCGTGAAAAATTCTACTTCCAAACTTGCACATCAAATTTGGATTGATGAAACTGTATGTCGAGGCATTAGATAAAAGTAGCCTATGCTTCCAATATTTATCCCCTAAATTTCCCTCATAGAAGGCGTATTTGATGGACCACAGATTCGTAAACAGATGAAGGAAAAAACTGTCACAGACACGATGACCAAAACTGAGAAAGAGGCATGAAACTCATTCAAAGATGTAGTGACTAAATTCCTTGGCAACATTAGGGACCCTCAATACAAAGAAATTGTAAGGAAAATGTTGGTAAAGTTTAAGGAACTCGGTTGTAATATGAGCCTTAAGCTTCATTTCTTAGCTTCGCATCTGTATTATTTCCCTCTAAATTTAGGAGCTGTCAGTGAAGAACAAGGTGAATGGTTTCACCAGGATCTCAAAGATGCAGAACGACGCTATCAGGGACGTTGGGATGTGAATATGATGGCCGATTACTGTTGGTTGATTGCACGAGACGACCCTTCTGGAGATCATTCAAGAACTTCAAAAACCCGGAAATTCCACGGAAAACGGGAAAAGACGCAGGTGTGAATCTAACCTGCACATAATGTAAGTAACAAAACTATGTATGTTTAACCATGTAATGTTTATTCAAGGTACGGTTATATTAATTTAAAAGCAACTGTACATTCGAAACTCAATAGGCGCTTTATGCTTCAGTTTCACGAATTTCAATATACATTAAAAATATAACACATACTATCTACTTGCTTACGAAGCAGCATTTATGTGTATTCAGCGCATGAAAAATATGATTGCGTTTTGTAAGCTGAAATTTACATTAATAAATCAAATTTAATCAATACTAAATATCAACAATTTTACGTAAGAACAAAATAATATTTTGTAAAATTGCCACCAAACCAGACGTGATTCGCCAAAACTAATTTTTTCTCGAATTCTGCGTAAGGAAATTCATAAAACCCACCTAGTTTCGTTTTTACAGAAAAAAGTTTTATTTTGCAGGCTAGTGTTATGAACAGCTTTTGTGTCACAGCAAAACAAGGTGGTTCAGTTTGTTTCCTGCAGCAGAAAGAATACTAAAACTGTTTGCAGCTCTAAAGTCGTACTTTCTTTCTCAGCTTTCAAATTCTGCTCCTGCTTCAATTAGGTCCTTTTCTGAGCTTTAGCTGTGGTTCATTCCACTATATACATTTTTCACAACAAATTTTCATACATTGAAAGAGAATCGCTCTCTATAGAAGAAGTTTGTGATATATTACGTTCAACTCTGGCCACACTGAACGATAGGATGGAAAATAAATTCATACCTCTTAAAGTCAAAAAGTCTCTGAACTCCCTCACTGAAAATGGCTTCGATAGAGAATGCATTTCATTTGTAGAACATGTTGTTGCTTTTTATGAAACATGCATTCAATACCTGTTAAAGTGGTGTAACCCTATGATGGAAGAATTTAAGTGTTTCCAATGGATGAAGCTTCATAATATGAAAGACATTCATTTTGAAGATGTTCTTCCTTGTCTCGAGTATTTTCAATCTAAAGGTGTGGAGATAGACGATTCTAAATTTTTGACCAATTTTTCAATGTTCAGAATTACACTTGGAGTTTCAAAATTGATAAACATACAGCATTAGATAAGTAGTGGTGTGAGTTATTCAAATATAGCCCTGGCATTGAAACATTTAGTGAGCTGCTTAAAATCTGTCAGTTTTATTTGGCTATTCCAGGTTGCAATGCAACCGTTGAAAGAGCATTTTTCCTGGTTAATACACAGTGGTCAGAAGAAAGAAACCGTTTGCTGACCGAGTCGGTTAAGGGTATTATAATAGTGAAGTACAACTTTAAAAACATGTCATGTGGGGAGTTTTACAATTGTTTATTACAAGAAAATAATTCATCTTTGCTGTCGAAAGTGGGTGCAGTCGATAAGTATCAGCATAAAATAGCTACAACTTCAGCATCTTCATCAACATAACACTTATAAGGTATGTAATACTAAATTTTGTATGTGAATATTAAAATTCCATTTATCCTCCATTTTTAGAACATATTTAAAGTCCACCTTTTATCAATAGTCTGTCCTCTATTTGAAAATTTAGAGTTGGTCCCCTATGCAAAGAGGAGTCCACTACAGATATCTCCCTGTGGGAGCCCAACTGCAGGTTGACGAGGGGATTGTGCACTGAGAGGTGGTTTGAGAATAAGAGTGCGATAGATAAACAGAAAACGCAGAAGAGTGATGAAGGGAGTAGGGATTCCTTTCCGCGATAACACGTCCCATAACAAATGAAGGGGTACCGAGTCAAAGGCTCCTCGAATGTCGAGGAAGACAGCGACTGTGTGTTGTTTCCGAGATTTGGCTAATATCATATCTATGATAAACATATTAATCGTATCTTGAGCGCTCCTGCCTTTAGAGTATGCGTATTGGTATTTTGGCAGTAGGGAATTATACTCTAAGAACCAGACAAACCATTGTATCACTATCTTGAGGAATGTTTCGTGTATACAAGACTTTGCAACCGGAGGCGTATGTGAGTAAATATATTCCAAATGATATTCTCCAGAACATATGTACCCACACAAACCAGAGATACTTGTCAGACACTGGAAAATATCTCAACTGCACTGTAAAAGAAATCAGTGCTTTCATCGGTGTAACAATAGCCATGTCATATTTAAAATTTCCCAGAATACGAGTATCTATTTACTGGACAACAAAAACAATAATTCCAACAGTTGCAGATAACATAACCAAAAATAGATATTTTCTTATTAGAAATAACCTAAAACTCCGCGATAATGGCGAGGTTTCAGCAGAAGAAAAGAACAACAATAAATTCTGGAAAGTTCAAACCTTGATCCTGAGAGTTAAGAAAGGGTGCCGACTGAATCCAAGATCGTAACAAGTTTCTATTGACGAACAGATTAGCCTATTCCCTTCTGGGACCACATATCTGTTCGTCAGTTCATAAAAGGTAAACCGAATCCCTGTGGTTTTAAGAATTTTGTCGTGACTGCTCCACGTGGTATTCCTTTAGATTTTTTCCTGTATCAAGGAAAGGGAGACTCTGTGAAGGATGATGATAGACGCAAGGATCTGGACGTCGGAGGAAAGGCAGTTATGAAGTTAGCCTCGACAATTCCACCTGGAGTCGCGATATACCTATATGGACAGTTATTTTACCTCAATAAATCTCCTTGATGCTCTTCATATTCATGGTGAGGCACAAGGAATAGGCACTATCCATAAATGCAAGATATATAAAACTGCAACTTGAAGAGCGATCTGATCATGAAATGAGAAGGACGAGGATCCATAGATCAGGCTGTTAGGGGCGATGGACAGATGCCTATAGTGTAATGGATTGGCAACCACCCATTGAGGAGGGAACTAATCCAACAGATCGGTGCCGTCGCTGGTCCAAGAAAGATGAAAAATACATAACGTAACTCGACATTTACTTGTCAAATTGTCCAATAGCAACATGGGAGGAGTAGATTTCTTGGATCGAGTGATAAGATTTTACAGGATTTTGTGCACGAACAAGGAAATTGACAATTCGTATGCTAATGCACCTCATTGACTTTGCCGTTGCTGCATCATGGATAGAATACATATGAGACCAGGCAGCTTTACAGACTGCAACAAGAGACGTATTGGACTACATTTTTTGGCTAGTTGCTTTACGTCGCACCGACACAGATAGGTCTTATGGTGACGATGGGACAGGTAAGGGCTAGGAGTGGGAAGGAAGCGGCCGTGGCCTTAATTAAGGTACAGCCCCAGCATTTGCGTGGTGTGAAAATGGGAAACCACGGGAAACCATTTTCAGGGTTGCCGCCACTGGGGTTCGAACCTATCATTTCCCGAATACTGGATAATGGCCGCACTTAAGCTACTGCAGCTATCGAGCTCTGTATTGGACTACTTGCAGTTCAGAGAGAACATTGAGGACCAATTCATTCTTTGGAACCACCAGCTGATTATCCTGAGGAACCTGCACCAAAACGTTCTAAGGCAAGGGTTTCTCACTATTCAGGTAAATTAAGAACAAAGGACTTTCTTCACTTGCCAGAGTTTCCTTCTCCCGTGACAAAAAAACAGATGTCGGTTTCCAGGATGCTCTGTCAAAAAAAAACGCACGCATTCGCTGCTCAACGTGTAAAGTCTTCCTGTGTCTCCAGGAGGGCAGGAATTGTTTTCAACTGTATAATGAATTATAAAGTGGAAATCACGTGTTAGGCACAGTGCAACAACAAATTCGAAATCCTTTTTATCTGAAATATTTTCCTAAATACTTATTTTTGAATGTGAAGAAGACACCAAGATTTGATTGATACTCTTATCCAGATACGGTTGCTCACATTTTGTTAATTAACATTTAAATTTGCTTATAGGAATTAAAATATATCAATAAAAGGAAAGTTGGTAATAAAATATATATTGTACAACTTAGAACCCAATGTCCCCTACAGGGGAAAGGTCATATTGAGGAAAGTTAAGCTGAATTATTTTTATTAATTTATTTGTCTCTTTACGACTCTTAAGGTTGAGGATATGCTAAAAATGTTAAATTTGGAGAAAAATTCCCTGGTACTGAGGAGGTCATGCCTGAGACACTTTTCATGTAATTGTAGGCAATTATATTCACGAGTGCAAGACACGAGTGTGTAGAATTCTGCATAGAATTCCTTCTGCCATTGCAGCATTAACAAGGCATTACATTATTTTCCCCGAGAGGAAAAATCCCCGAAATTCGTTTAAAACATATCAATTATCACATTTACTCGGTGATGTAAGAGCCATAGATTGCACTCATATAAGATTAATATTTAATGTTTTAATATAACAGTCCATTCCTTCATTTTTCAAGCATACTCGCATACTTTCAAATTAAAATTTATGAGAACATTTGTCCCCCATTCATCATCATAACTCTTTTGTTGCCTCTTACCACATATATTTACGTCTTAACAACCTCTGCTAACCATAACCCATAATAATGTCAGCTATGTGTGACAAAATACTATTCCAACATACCGCTATGAGCGCTTTATGTAAGGAAGCAAAAGACACTCACTGCCAAACGCGTTAAGAAATCTCATGGTAATGTGTTAATAGTCTTTAACAATTGTTTCATAACAAATGTTCAAAAACTATTTCGTGAAACAGGACACTTTTAGCCGAGTGTTAAATTAATAACAGTTGTTAGTTAACATATGTTAAGTAAAATTTAACACACAGTTGGAGGAACCAGGCCTTTGAAGAGTAGCAAGCTTGTTGTCAACTTTGCAATGTGCTAGCTCCGTTTGAAGAAATTATTAATTCGCTGAGTAGAGAAGCATATATGACTGGAAGTTTCGTGATTGTGGTTGCCAGGTGCCATAAAGGTATTTGTGAAAAACTCGGGCAATGAAGAGTGGCAAGTTTGTTGTCATCTTTGCAATGTGCTAGCTCTGTATTAGTTGAGCAGTGGGGCTCCCAACCACATGAGTCAGCACTATTTTGCTGCGTCAGCACCCGAAGTCATCGACCCCTAGTAGTATACCTAGGCGGGTTCTGAACCCGTGGTCATTGACCCCTAGTATAGTAGAAGGGCTAGATCGATTTGCGGATTTAGCCTAAGAGAGCGAGCCTAGCCTCACAGTCGCATATTGAGGGGCCTAACCTCACTTTAACGGCTAGTTGCCCTTCCCGACGCCTAAGCGAGCGAGCCTAACCTCACATCCACCACCTTGAAGGTCTATCATTAGTTTTACGACAAGATGCCCTTCCTGACGCGAATTTCACAAGATGGCGGCTAGGGGCGCTTGCGCAAGACGGCTGCTATGCATAGGCTCTTTTGAGACCGCCTAGGGACGCTTGCGCAAGATGGCGGCTATCTAGTTCTACAAGGTGGCGACTATACACAGCTACTTTGGAGACGGTCTAGGGGCGCTTGCCCAAGATGACTCCTATACATAGGCTCATATGGGACTGTCTAAGGACGCTTGCGCAAGATGGCGGCTATCTAATTGCACAAGATGGCAGCTATACATTCGCTCATATGAGACGGCTTAAGGGAGCTTGCATAAGATGGCCGTTATACATAGGCTCTTATGGAGAAAGATGCCGGACATGGGCGATTGCACAAGATGGCGGCCATACAAGGGCTCTTATGGAAGAAAAAGACGGCCAACGGCGCTTGCGCATGATTGCGGCTATACGTAGGCTCTTGTGGAGAAAGATGCCGGCCATGGGCGATTGCACAAGATGGAGGCTATACATGGGCACTTATGGAGAAAGGTGACGGCAATGGGCGCTTGCGCAAGATGGCGGATATACACAGGCTTATATATGGATAAAGCTAGCTTGGAGGATACTGCGCAAGATGGCGGCTATACATTGGCTCTTATGAGACGGCTTAAGGGCGCTTGCGCAATTTGGCGGCTATACACAGGCTCTTATAAGACTAACTCCTGGAACCTGTGTCAGAGGTTACTGTGCAAGATGGCGGCTATAGGTAAGCTCTTAGGAGACGGCTTAAGGGCGCTGGCGCGAGATAGCGGCTATATACTGTACCATTATATCTAACAGCGAGAATGGATATTTAACGCAGTAAAAATTTTGCAGTAGGACGCCGCTTGTGAGGGCGTGATGCTATATACAGCGCGGGAATCGTGAAGGTGATTTCCCGAGGCAAAGCGTGGTCATGTGAGACGAAGAAAGAATATGTGAGGAAGAGAGAAAGAGAGATGGGATTCTGTCTGGGGGAGAGACCTGCCATCTTAACAGAGATTTTTAGCGGGAGCAGACAGGAACACCACATTACGGAAATTGAGTCGTAATTCCCGTAATTGAAGTTTTCTCAGGAAAATAAAAAGATGGAAATGATTGCTAGAATTTTACGAAGCTGTAGATACCTCTAGGTTTATTAACATAGAATGGGATCAATAAATATGTACCACGCAGAACCACCGTGCGAAGCTCTGTAGTGGCCACATTCCAGACTCAAGTTGTTTCACGGGACTTTCCCTGGCGTCCTTTGGTGTGTTGCCTCATATAAAAGCTGAGTGATATGGGGGGAGATCATCCAGTTGACGATCATATTGCTGCCAGCACGCGTCGCACGTCTGCCTAGATTGCGCCAGAAACCTTTTGTTCAGAACAAAGACAGTGTGTAATTATTACAGTGCGATAACTTTGATCCAGTGGATCGGTGACTTACAGAGCTACAAGTGGTGGATTTATAGGTGGCGCGATGTTCAGATACCTATCAGTGAGATCGCCTGTGGTTAATTGTATCAGCAACAAAAGAACGCCGTACTTATAGACTCTCATAATAGCGGTAGGGGCGAAGCTCCCGAGGTGCCGAGGAAGTGTGGACAATAGGCTAAGGAGGTCTATATTTATCCTCTGATAGACTGTTGAATCCAAATTAAGCGGGCTTAAAAACACAATAACCGCGTGGATAGTCTCTAGAGCAGAAAATAGTTTGTGGCATAGTGCACAAGTTAGTGAGTATTCAGTTATACGAGAATAGAGGACGAGGAATGTATATTGCAAAGTGTTAGCGCTGTATGTTAGCTCAACCTACATGAAGTCCAGAATGTTGCGTTGTGTTTAAAGTGAATATTTCATTGTAGTAAGAAGTCGAGATATTCCGAGGGAAGTGAGGTGCAAGAACTCCAGAACGTGGCTTCGAAGACGCTACCTTGAACGAGGCATCCCTCAAGAAGAAGACAACCATGGACCAGCGGGGCGCGAAGACCGGACTCCAAGAATCGACCCTGGCTGAGACCTTTACCGTGATGGGCTAAATCATGATAGCCTACCCGGAGGGAGAGAGGAGGAGATCAACATAATGAAATAAGTGGACCATGAAATACTAGACATATGGTGGAGTTAAGGTGTCACGCAGAGATAGTAGAATTAAACTTGTAAATATTAATATAGAATTTGATTGTGGCCCATCAGGCTGCATATTAAGATTGTTTTGATATATCTAAGGGTAAGAGTAGTTAGTTTTGTTTTTTCATCTTTACGTAAAGCAGACAATGATGTAACCTTGATAACACGGCAAAATGTTGAGTGCCATGCGGATATAAGTTGCTTGAGAGTGGTAGACGGGATATGTCTTTGTGTCGGTCGTTGGATACGTTTTCTTTTCTCTTGTATGATTAGGGTACTTGTATTATCATCCTTTCATCTTATGGGGAAGGGCAGACATATCTGCGTGATGTTAGGGGTGCATGCTAATCGTATTTCGATCTTAGGCATGGCTCTATTTATGCAACTTAAATGAACGTGATCTGTAACGCTGGAGGAGACATTAGTATTATTGGACGCTGTGCGACTCTGCCAGACAGGGCTTGAACCACAGACCTTAGGTGACTGTGACCTCGTCGTAAATTTGACGATATTTGAGTTATAGGGGTGTAGTACGATCGTAACTTTTTATGTTATAATTGGGGCCCGTGCTTGTTTGTCAGTGAAATCGGATACATAGTGTAAGATGTATTTTCTCACTTATTTTGTGGCTATTTTGCTTTGTCAAGCGTAGATAAATAAAAGCCCCTTTGTGAAGTTAGCTCTGGGAGCACGAGAACCAGTGATGCTGGGTCACAGCCGGTCGGTGTGTTTACAAATTTTTTTGCTTAGGGCGAGTCCCTCATGGCTAGACGAAGCAGGTCAATGCACGGCCCGCACTCTGGGGGTAGCACGGCCATCTTGGTGTAGCCCGCGGGAAGGTCATCTTTCCTTTGAAACAGAGATGTTTTCTGGGGACACTGTTACCTCATTCATTCGAACGTTTATCTCCTTTCCTTAATTTTTTTGTTGTTTCTGCATTTCTTATGGTTGCATATTTACCCTTAAGTTATCTTGCACGATATAATTATTGTAAGAGTCCATCTGTTGACACAAAGTTCTGCCTGGTGGACGTGGGTTCACGTCCGTGTAAATAGGAAATTGAGGGCGCTAGAGTAGGTTATCTGAGATTATTTTTATTACTTATTGTGCTGCTAATTGTTGTGTATATAAATATCCCGGTATGGGAGGAAACATTCATAATAGCGGTAATCTCTGCGGGTATCCTTGATTCTACCATCATATCATTTTATGTCGCAGGCATAGGGATGCGGTTTCCATGTGGGGAACACATCCGGTCTTTCTTGGTTCACAGATCGACAAACTTCAGCATAACGTCATCATCCAGATGGTATTTTCTTTGTTTTCCTTTTAAATTGTAGATGTGAGCCTTTGGGGCACTTATTTGGGCACTCCAGGTGCGATCATTGTAAATAAGTTGAGTTATGAATACAAACTTATGCTCAAAATTCTGATCACAGCGAAAGTGTTCCTCATTTCGTAGTTTAATGTAATTGTATGAGTTCCCCATGATCCTCTCATCATAAGAACCCAACTAGCGACCACTTCTGCCGACTGCAGCTGAGCTGGTGCCCGTATGCAAGAGAAGATGAGCAGGTAGGTATGATCCTGCAGTATTGATGTGCCCTGTAGGGTATATAGGAGAAAGCTAGCCCAGGGGCTACTACACAAGATGGCGGCTATACATAAGCTCTTATGGCCTCTTCCTCCTCCGAAGGGACACAGTCGCCGTCCTCCTCCGAAGGCACACAGCCGCCTTCCTCCTCCTCCTCCTCATCCATATAGCAAAAGGGCAAAAGGGCACCTCTTCCTAGCAAAAGGGCAAATGGTCTAAACGAACACCTCTTCCTCATCTGTAGGGCCAAAGGGCTCCTCTTCCAGGCAAAAGGGATCCTCCTTATCCGTTTGGCAAAAGGGCACCTCACCAAGCAAAAGAGCAAAAGGGCTTTTCTTCCGGGCAAGAGGGCTCTTCCTAATCTGTATGGCAAAAGAGCTCTTCCTCCTGGCAAAAGGGATCTTCTTCCTCGCAAAAGGGCTCCTCCTGGTAAAAGGGCAAAATGACTCCTTTTTACATCTCAATACCTCCTCCTACAGACAGATGCTTTCCTGAATTGAACGTCACATTAAAACACATATACTTACGTGATGTAGTGTTGTCCTCGTCACATAAGTTTTTCGGTTGAGGAGGAATCGGTAGGAGGAGGAGGCGGTAAGGAGAAGGTAATACTTTTTCAGCACGCAAAAATATTGTAGGATAAGCAAATGCTGCATCCGACAAGACAAAACAGGTTCAATCTACTTACAGAATGAAATTGCAAAAATATAGGCTTAACATGCTGTACGTTTTTATCAAACAAGACAAAACATATTAACTATTAAACAGAAAACTTTTATCGGTACTGTGCTATACGTTTCTATTCGTCAAGACAAGTTGCAATTAGCACACACTAGAATTGATTGTAGAACAAGACAAAACATTTTGGCTATTAGTGTTCAGAACAGAAAACTTATAACGCAAAACATTATAAGGTTAATCTCTCGGTTGATACAATCGCACTCCTATGCAATCAACGCCAAAATTGCAAATGTATATCTATATCAGACATAATTCTTCTTAATCACTGCAGATAAAATGATTACTACAGAGCAGAAGATACCTTTGTCCTATGGAGATGGATTTTGCACGCTTCGAACACATGCAACAGGAAAAATCTGTTAAGTTACCGTAACAGAAGTAATCATACTACTACTGTGCAGATAAAATGATTTTACTACTTACCAGTGGATACATTTGTCCTACATCATATTGTGTTAAGGAGAAAAATTATTGATTCAAACCGTGTTTCAACAAAATAAAAAATCATAGGATTGAAACTTTCTTTACAAGGGAGAGAAATAGAAGAGTACTTCCTCTTAATTCAATAATCACTACTATTATGCAGATAAAATGTGCTGTAAGAGGAATCGGAAATGTAGATTGTTAACTTACCTTGATTTTAGGGGCGACTTCTTACGCGACACTCTTTTTAAGTCGACGGGTGTTTTGAATTGATGTAACCTCGAAGGATTTACTTCTACGAATCCAACCCTCAGCCTCATAAACTACAACACAGCAGGACGGAATGCTGACATTTACACCATTTGTTTTTGTGTTTAGAACACTGAGTGACTGAATACGATGGAATGACTATGGCTATCCTCCTGGGTCTAGCATTTCAACACCCGCGGACTGATAAGGGAAAGGACGTTGGAGGTTAAGGGCTCTGTTTAGAATGGGGAGGGAATGAAATGATGTGGGTAGAGTTGAGGCTCTGGTCATGGGGGATTCTATTATTGGACATGTAGGGAAAATGTGTGGAGGAAAGAGAACCAGGATAGAGTGCTATCCAGGAATTAGGTTAATGCAGATATTGAGGAAAGTAGAAGAGAAGGAGGAGTGAACGGAGAAGGTGATAGTGTTTCACGTTGGTACCAACAACGTAACGCAAGCAGGTATATCTACCGACAAAATTAAGGATGTGTGGGATCCGGTGAATGCAGCAGGGGTGAAGTTTAAGGAAGCAGTTGTAATCGAGCTAGCGAAGCGAGAGATTGTACTGTATAGTGAGGAATGAGTGAGAAGATTGTATATTGCTGTAGATCAGTGTCGGGTGGCCATAGATCGATGGCACCGGCAAGTGAAATGTATGTGTACGGCTTAGTGCGAAGGTGCACCTACGACAATCTGGGCTCGAGGTAACTATCATGTTAGCAGCAGTAATTGAGCAAATTCTGCTCTTATATTTGTACCTGTTAAGAGCAATAGCACTCTTTTCTATGTAAATCAACACATTGATAATTACCTCAAGTTTGTACCTGAATTTCGGACTTCTAAGTCGCTGTTATTGTTATTGCTTGTTATTCTTTCAGATTATCTATCAATATTAAACAAAAAAGCAAGGGTAAGAAATAACATATCCGAATTTGTTGTGATAATTTCAGCTCTAGTTAATTCCTTGTCCAGCCATTCAACCTAGACGCTTCGTATCTCTCTGTGAAGCATGGAAACCCCGTATCACTTATTATCTCTATTTTAGTTATCAGTTTATTTCTTCTGTCACAACACTTCTGTTATTACCAATAATTCTTTGTACCCTTTCCTTTTGCTACAGAACGCAATTCTTGATTCATACCCACCTATTGTCTTGCATGTGCTTTCATTAATTCTGCCTTATTAGAGAAAGTGCGGACGGGAAAATCAGGAGCAATTTCAGATATAAACAATGAATTCTGGAAATAAGCAGGCAAGAACAGCTTCATCCTTGCAAATATAGTCAAAATAATTAACAAGATTTTTGACGGAGCAGGATTCCCTAAATCATGGAAAGAAGGAATCGTGTGTCCTGTATATAAGAAACATGGGGGAAAATGGAACCCAAGTAACTATAGAGGGATGACGTTGTTAGATTCTTTAAGCAAGATATATACAGGGATATTGGCAAAATGATTAATGAATTAGGCAGAGGAGTGCTCAATCCTGCCGAGATTTCAAGCAGAATTTATATAGGGAATGAGACATGTAACAACATAATGGGAGTAAAGAAAATAATAGGTAATATATTAAGAAGAAACGAGGCAAGATGTACATTACTGTAATCGATTTAGAGAAAGCGTTCGATCCGGTGAGTAGAACGGCTTTCGCCCACAAACTGGGGAAGACTGGAGTATCAGCAAAAATTGTAAGAACAATTGATAACGTATATTCGAAATTTGAATGTAGTTTCAAATTTAAAGATGGTGTAGTAATGGGGGAGATAATTTCAAAATTGGGTCTTAAACAAGGGTGTAAACTGTCTCCTATATTATTTTTATTGTTTACTAGAGGACCCGTGCTGCTCCGCAGTATTCGATATAAATAGGTCAAATAATTCGCCTTGATATGACGGTCGTAGTCATAATGTTTTTCCTGCCCTTTTCAATAGTTTTATGAATATTTAGTAAGAATCGGGTTATGGTATGCGGTACTTCGTAGTCAGAATTCATACATTCTGACATAAACATGCCATCTGTTTGATAAAAATCTATCTATATATTCCCTTTTTCATCCTGCAGTTCTTTATGTAAAGCTTGGTATTGTGTCGTAGAAGTCAATTGTATATTTAATCGCAGTTTTATATACAGAACAGTTGTGTTGTAAGCTCAAAGGTTAGTCTCCAAAAGAGGTTTCTTGCCAGGCAGAGAACTTTTAGAAAGATGAATGGCCTTCACTCTTTCTGGTGTAGGTAGGTTATCCTTTGTTAGGGGTTCCCAATTATGTCTAAGGCGTATGTTATTATGGGGGTATGTTTGTACGTAGACTTTTTACCCTTAACAGCATGTATGTAATTGGGAACACTCTGCCATCTGTTAAATATGTTTGAAAGCTGAGAGTGGTTAGAGAATCAAAGAGTATCTAGCAGGGAATAGTGTTCTTCCGTGATCAGAGGAAGTGTATACTCTCTGGCTTCATAGGTAGTAATCAAAAATGCAACAGTTCAGCTTTAGCCACGCTCAAGCGCGGACGTATTGCGTGGAGGGTCCCGGGAGTAGGAGTAGGGAGAGATAGTGTGGAGTGCTGGAAGTTTGTGTAGAGTTGTAACGAAAATGATTGGTGTTGAACAATACAGAGCAACTATAGGAAAATGGCAGGGGAGAGAGAAGAAAGAAGCGAAAACAGGTGGGTGTAAAATGTAAATGGAGATTAAAGGAGAATTATTGCTTGCAGCGGCGGTGGTTATGATGTTGGTATGGATTGGGGGGTGGAGCTGAACCCAGGTCCGACATCTAGTAGAAATGAGGAATGGCCAGATTATGAAGAATTCAGAAGCCTTGTAAAAGAAGTGGTTGAAGAAGCCTGCCCCTTTGAGCAACTGAAAAATTTGATTCAAGAACAAACCAGGAAGTTCGAGAAAATGAAGGCATGACTACGGGAAAGGACAGACGATATAACATCTCAAGTGAGGATTAATGCCGAAGAAGTGGCAACACTGAAAAAGAAAATAGGGCGATTAGAAGAGGAGTCGCAGAAACTGAAAGCAGAAGTGGAAGCTAACACTTTAAGCCTATTTATATATGGGGTGCCGGAGGAGCGGAGAGAAGACAGAGTGATTACAACCTATAAAGTGGTGGACTTAATACAGGGGAAAATGAAAAGTTAATTTTAGTGAAGTGGATATTGACGATGTGCAGAGAGTGGGAAGAATTAGGGGCAACAGGCCTGTCAAAGTTCAACTGTTTTCCACGCTGATGGCTGATGCTGTGATAGGCAATGCGGGTAATGTGCAGAGGGAAAAAATATGGATTAAGAGAGATGTGGGAAGAGAGGCGATTAGAAATGAAAAAATACTTAGAAAGCACAGGATTTTAGCTATGAATCAGGGGCTGAGAGCAACTATCAAAGGTCAAGAACTAGTTGTGTCAGGCAGCACCTGTAAGAGAATCTGGACTGTGAATAGTTTGATGGACTTAGAAAGGAAGATAAAACAAGATGAATAAAAAGAGAGATGTGCTGCGATCAGTGGGGCAGATAGGCAAAATTCCAAAAGTAACAGTGTACGGTGTGACCAGAAGCAGGTTGAGGTACCAAGTGATAATGTGACCAGAAACAGTGAAGAGGAAAGGCAGGAAAGTCAAGGCAGTAAAGTAAGGGAAGCGCAAGGGAAAAAGGCAAGTTCAGAGTCAACCTGGGGGAGTCTTGATCTGAGTAGGAGCAGAGAGAGGAGCAGAAGCTTAAGGGACTTGAAGGGAGCTGAAGTTGGTGGCAAAGGAAGTCAACAGAGTGAAGATAGCGATGAAACGGCGGCCAAGAGAGGTGGTAAAGAAGCAGGAAGGAATAAAAAATTGACAGACATGTGGGGTACAGGTGAGAATGAAGGGGTTGTGATTACTCGAAGTAAAAAACATTAGAGTATTGAATAGTGATGTCAGAAGTTGTAATTAGATGTATAAAGTGTAGTTGGTGTAGGGTTATTTATTGATGAAATATATGATTGTGGAGATTGTAATGCGGTGATGGAGAAAGGACGGTAGAAGGTTGTAGTAATTGGATGTATAATGAGAAGTTGGTGGAGGGTTATTTATTGGAATGTGGTGCGGGAGAAGTAATTAAGAAGTGGTGGTGTGTTTATTGTTGTATTAAATCATTAAAGAGTGAAGTTAAAGTATTGGCTGAGAGGTGATGATAGAGGTAAATAATGAGGTGTGTGTGGTATGATGAAATGGGGTGTTAGAGAATGTAGGATGAGGTGATGGTGTATGTACTGTGTATTATGTAAATTTATTTGTTGTGGAATTGGGGAGATGGAGGGGTGTGTGGTGTATTCATTGCTGTAAGGTGGAGGTGGAAAAAACGGGGAAGTTGTGACTTTTGGCTATATTGTATTTGCGAGAAGTGGTACGTAGGGGTCTGTATGAATTTGTGAGAGTTCGGCAAGTTGTGGTTTGTGGAAGAGATGGCAAATTCAATGAAGAGTACGGCGTGGTATTTGAATTAGACGAAGTATGGTTAAGCAAGGATGAAGCAAGGATGAAGTTGCAACAGGAGATGGGGAATGTAACACAGACACGGCTGTGAGGTAAGGTTGTCTGGACTTAGCAATTCGGAGTAGGTCAAGCAGAGGAACAATGGCGGTGATGGAATGTGTCGTGTCGACAAGGACAGTGGGTACAAGGTGTGGTCCTGCTCCGGGATTGCATATGTGGTATGCTATGTTTTTATTTAAGAATGTGCTGGCCTTTCTTTGTGTATTTTTTCTTCTTCTTTCTATGGGCAACGGTTCATTGAGGGAAATGACCGTGGGCCATTTGTTGTTTATATGTAGTTTAGTAAGTATAGAGAAATGATGGTGTAGATATTTAGGCTGGACATGTCATGAAAACACTGAGGATGACTACTGGGTGACCCTATCAGGGGGAGGCACATATCCGGAGTATCCGAAGGACTTCATGGCAGGTCCAAGGGGTACGTTTAGAAATGGAATGGTGAGAGGGAAAACATTTAAGGGTGGTCGTAATGGTAAGGGTTGGGTATTTTTGAAGTGATTAGTTAAGGATGAATTTTATGCTGGAAGGTGGTGTAGGAGAAGTATTGAGAAATGATGGTGTAGATGGCAAGGAAAGAGGGACAAGGGTGAGGAGGACTCACCCATAAGAAGTCGGGGTGGGGAAGGGCCCCAAGACAGATATACTTAGGCGGGACATGACATGAAAACACTGAGGATGACTACCGGGTGACCCTATCAGAGGGAGTCACATATCCGGAGTATCCGACGGACTTCAAGGCATGTCCAAGGGGTACGTTTGGAAAGGGAATGGTGAGAGGGAAAACATTGTCATCTAGTTAGATCTTGGGGCCTTCAGGAGGTCTCAACGGGAAGGCCGGTCGGGTCATCATCGGGAAGGCGGCCTTCTTCTCACCAGGGGTGATGACTCGGCCGGACAATAGGTTTCTTTTTATGTGCTGTTCTTTTCTTTTTGTCTTGCCTGTATATTAACTATGCCTGTTTTCTTAAAGTTAGTAGAAGTTGTGTGTGTGGCTAAAGTTGAACGCTGTTATTTTTCTCAGTCTATGGATCAATTGGGTATTTGTTTACTGTGATCTAGAGAAAAATAATAATAATAAAGTATAAAGAATAATAAAGAAAAGTGATCAAACATGGCTACATGAAATGACATTACTAAGGATAAAAATCACATATATCAGAATATTAATGAAAGTGTTAGTCGCTTAAGAACCTGCTAAGTACAGAATGTATTGTAGGTTAGGGTAAGCCTTCATCTCCAATTATTGGACTGATCATTTCATGACTTGATTTTATTGTTCCGAGGTATCTGTGGAACAGCAGAGGTGAAAGAAGGTGCGGGGGTGAACAGGTCTCAGGCTACGAAATTAAAGTTAATTTAAAATTTAACAAGGTTATATTTTCTTTGCAAAATCAAGAAATAATAAGCATGGCAGGTACAGAGTAGCAAGGCAACAAAAGTACAATTACAGTATTTACAGGATTTGGGCTTCGAGCCCCGAACTCACAATTCTTGAGCAATTAGCCCAGATTTACCCCAAAACAAGTTTCAACAGAGGGGCAGAAAACCCCATTCATGCCCAGGAGCACTTGCTCCAAATTACACAGTAAAGCCTCCTCGAGGCACGCAGAACCAAATTTCAAAAAGAGCAAACCGCTCTCTACGTTCAAGCCTATAAAAGGCCACACCCAACTCCACCTTCAAGTTGTCCTCTAAGGACATAAACACAGGGGTAAAATACCCAACCTACTGAGGCCTATTAAGTGAGAAAAGGTTAATTACATGGCCTCTAAAATACCAATTTGAGAGGAGGCGATCTGCACTCCTAATACATTTTGTTTAAAACCTAATCTGGATCTAGGCCGCTAATGCAAGGGCTAATCCCATACTAAAGAGGTGACTTTAGAATGAAACAATTTACATTACGTTAAGGAAGAAACGGTTGAGAAAAAAATAAGTTCACCTCAATGCAATATGAGTGGGAGCTCGAGAGGGTTAAGCACTCTCTATCCCAATATGCAGCTTAAGAGAGAATAGATACAAAGCGTCTTTACATTTCAGGGAAAGGTTACATGGTGGAAAAGCATCGGACCTGCCCCGAGAGTTAAAATGCTGACCTAGCAAGAAAAGAAGGTATTAAACGGCCATTACCTTTTTGTTGAACTGCTGCCCGAAGAAAGAGGCGCTTCCCGCCCCCTGCAATGTACTTTACACACCAAAAGATGTTACTGGAGTGGCGCGGAGACCCGAAAATCAGCAGTTTATATACTCTCGCGGAAAGTTCGAGGCGTTTCAGGAATGAGTACCCCCGCCCACAATCATTTCTTGGCTAGGGTTAAGCAACATATCCCCTTTGGGGAAGATACACCTGATTGGTCATAAATTAACTAAAGAAATTCGGGATTGGCTAAATTCAAAACAAGGGGAAAGAAAGGGTTAATATTGCCTACTTAAACCATGACTGCAAGAAATTTAACAAAGAACAAACTTATGAATTCAAATTTTTTCAAAAAAACAGTTCTTTCACTTCGCACTAGGGTGCACCATTGTAGTTCTTCAGTAGTGTCCTCTAGAAGAGAAAGTTCACACTTCTTACTACAGGCAAAACAAAAATACATCGAAAACGACCCAGTTCAGAAACTTCAAAATTTCCAAGTAGAGACATCTTCTGAGAAACTTGAAAATTACCACCTTAGATAAAGTTCAGACTTCCTCCAGTAGGGGAGTTTCAACTGGCGCAAAGTTTGAATTAGCGACGTGGAGGTGTACCGCCCGGTACAGACCTCCCCCCCAAAAAAAATTCCCTCCAAGGGGTAACACAGAAGAACAAACTTTTATTTCAACATAAGGTCCAAGCTATGATGTTGATATGGAAGTTAATTGCAGAAGTATTTACCAACAAATTTTCTTAAAATGAATGGATCCAGCTTCAAAATTCTTGTAGTCACTGTTGAAGTAATGTCTTTGTTTGTAGAAGTTGAATTCAGAAGGAAACTTTCAGTTTTTTAAAGTAGAGGAAAATTTTTTTAAGTCCACCAGACATTGCAGTAAAATCCGAAAAAAAAGGTAGTAATGTTGAACTGGAATGTCCATATAGCTGGATATGTACTTTTAACGTTGATAAGTTTGCGGCCAGACCAGCCGCCGCTGCTTGAGTTCAGAGGAGGCCGCTCGGACCCCTCAAGTACCCTGAGATACCGCTCGCCCGCACTATGAGAGGAGTAGTGGAGTTGAAGCACGCCGCGCCCGCGGCGAACATGCAGGTCGCGGGCCAGTTACAGGTTGTGCGCCGCACATCAGCCTTGGCCGGGAGGAGGACTCCGGCTCGCCGTACACAGGTTGGCCTCACTGGGGAAGGGCGGGCCCGTACCCTGCCTCAGGAGCGGTACGGCGCCGCGCTGCTGCGGGGGCACTGAAACATTAAAGCTCGGCGGCAGAATTTTGTTGGACCATCATCATTTTGTTTTGTGGGCACAGGCTTTGTGGAGAGGTTGAGGGGCCAGCGGCGTGAAGATATTCATGTCATGTATAAGCCACTGGGTGTTATGTTAGCAGGAGACGGGAGCGTGGTAATGGCCGTGGTAAGGAGAGGATGGCAGTTCAACTGATCGGGGGAGGTTTACAAAAAATAATTACACACAACGGAAACAGATTCCAAGGGCAGAAGGCCTTACGAGTGAAACCCCTCAAACAAAATATAACCTTCATATTTCTTTCAAATTTATATGAAGCAAGTTAACACAGAATTACACCGGTTTCACCTGTGACAGGTGAACCCTAAATATCCTCTCGGTGGCTGGATTACTAAATAACAACGTAACCGGCGTAAGGAAATCTAGAATAGTACACGGCCCATGAAATCTGGGGGCAAGCTTGCCCGCGGGAACAAAATTCTTGACCATCACCTGGTCGCCTACCTTCAAATTGGTGGGTCTCCGTCCACGATCATATCTTTCCCTAACCTTTTCATGAGACACTTTAAGGTTGGCTTTAGCCTTCTTCCAAAGATCTTAAATGTTATCCGGGTCTATTGTCTCAGGTAGAATGTCACTCAGAGACCAGAGGTTAGAGAGCGGCGTGTTGGGAACGAACTTGAACATCAAAGAAGCTGGAGAAAACTTATGAGATTCATGAACCGCCGAATTCAAAGCAAACGCTAACCAATGCAGGGACGTGTCCCACCTAGAATGATCTTCATGATGATAGGCAATAAGCGCGGACCTGAGATTACGATTAACCCGTTCAGCCAGAGATGGTTGAGGGTAATAAGCAGAAGTTGTCACATGAGAGATGGACCAGTCGAAGCAGAATTTACGAAATAAATTAGATGTGAAAGCCTTAGCATTATCAGACACAATATATTGACACGGACCAAAAGAAGCAAAGATAGAATTTAGACAAGTAATGGTGGACTGAGCGGTAGCCAGCTTAGTCGGAAATAACCAGGAAAATCTTGTAAAACCATCTACACATACAAAGATGAACTTGTTGGCATTTCACTTTGACTGGGGGAAGGGTCCTACATAATCAATATACAGGCGTTCCATAGGGCGCGACGCTTGGTGAGACGACAACAGGCCTACCTTGGTGGACATGGTGGGTTTACTAAGCAAGCAGGATTTACAAGCCTTTACTAGTTCACGGATTTCACCGTCCATACCCTTCCAGATGAACATTTCACGAATCTTCTCACGCCTAGATGCCCCCCTAATGGTGTCTCATGATAGTACTTAAAGATCATAGGTACAAGAACAGCTGGAACGACAACTTTCATCATCTTATCATGCCTCGAAGGGCAACATAGAACACCATTCCTCAGTACATAAGGGACGACATGTTCCCCAGAAGAAAGGGTTTCCATTATCGGAGCCAGCGTCGGATCTTCCCGTTGGTATTTTTCGATATCCCTAAAGAGCATGGGAGCATCTGTTAAGATGGCATTAACACCAGATAGCATGGACTCGGGAGGAGATGAACTATCGACCGGTTCATGGGTGTCGACGTCGCTGGAAAACATACGGCTAAGTCCGTCGGCAACGACATTTTCGGTACCTCTGATATGCCTGACATCGAATTGGAATGCAGAAATTCGGATGGCCCAACGGGCTATACGACCGGTACGACGCGGCCTACCTAAGACTCAGCTTAAGGCTTGATTATCTGTCTCCAGGTCGAATTTGACATGTTCCAGATAGAGACGGAACTTTTCTACGGCAAACAAGACTGCCAAACCTTCGAGCTCATAGATGGAATACTTGGCTTCTTGAGCCGACAAAGTCCTAGATGCATAGGCGATGGGTCGCCTCCCTAGTTCAGTCTATTGAAGAAGGACTCCAGCTACCGCCGACGACGACGCGTCAGTTTGGACGATGAATTTCTTCGAGAAATCGGGCATAGCAAGGACAGGGGCATTACAGAGAGCTAATTTAAGATCTTCAAAAGCGGCTTGTTGAGAAGGTCCCCACTCAAATTTGATGCCTTTCCTACGTAGAAGGTTCAAGGGCGCCGCTCTACTAGCGAAGTTAGGAATAAACTTCCTGAAGAAATTCACCATACCAATGAACCTGGCGATACCTTTGATGTCCTTGGGAGGTTTAAAATCACGGATGGCCTGTGTTCTAGAATGATCGACTGCCACACCATCAGGTGACACAAATGCCCTAGGAATGACATGGAGGGCTTAGCAAAAGCAACCTTGGACAACTTAACAGTTAACCCAGCCTTACGAAGGTGATTGAGAACTTCTCGCAGATGATCTAGATGTTCTTCAAAGGTCTCCGAAAATACGACGACATCATCCAGGTAGTGATACAAGTACTCAAATTTGATGTCGGAGAAGACCCTATCTAGCAGTCTAGTGAGTACAGCTGCTCCCGTGGGGAGCCCGAAAGGCACGCGGTTGTATTCATACAAATTCCAATCCGTGGCGAACGCTGTAAGATGTTTAGACTCTTCGGCAAGGGGAATTTGTTTGTAGGCCTGATTCAAATCCAAGATGGTGAAGAACTTGGCCTTACGGAACCATGAAAAACAAGAATGAAGGTCGCGAAAGGGCACAGATTGTAACACCACCTTCCGATTGAGAGCCCTATAATCAATGACAGGCCTGAAGCCCCCTTGGGTTTTCGGGACTAGAAAAATAGGCGAAGAATACGTCGACTTAGAGGGCCGAATAATACCATCCTTCAACATTTGATCAATAATTTCTTTCAGAGCCTTCATTTTAGGTGGAGACAGCCTATATGGTGGAAAGCGGACCGGAATCGAATCCGTGACCTCAATTTTGTATTCAATAAGGTCAGTAACACCAAGAGTATCAGAGAACACCTCTGGAAACGACTGACACAACTTACGAATACTATCAGCCTGCTCCTCAGGTAGATGTCTAAGGTCTAACAACATCTCATCCTGGGTAGGCGAAATAGATGAACATGATGCAGAATTACATTTTAACAAGGGGATTTTACAATTGGAAGCAAATTTGAATGTGCACGACTTACTCTGAAGATCGAGCACAAGACCAGTGTGAGAAATGAAGTCAGCTCCCAATATGATGGGGCAAGACAAGTGCTTAGCCACAACCAATTTGATTTTCCATGTAAATTTAAAAATACGAATTTTGACCTGTAAAGATCCTAGAATTTCTAATGGAGACGAATTAGCCGAAACATATTGGATCGCAGACAAACAATAGTCAGGAAGCTTACAAACAGATTTCAATTTTGCATACCACTCAGCCGAAATAATAGAACAAACACTGCCTGAATCTAATAGAGCTGTTATAAGCTCGTTATTTAACTCAATTTTGAGAAAAGGCACCGGTGCGGGGGTATCCGCCGCAATCCTAAGACATTCTTTGGGGCATTCAAAAGATGAATTTGAAGACTGAACTTTCCCTGAATTTTCGACCTGTTTACCAGGGGCTGAGCCTCGGGAAGATGGATTAGTCGACTCAGCCGAAGCCACTTTTTTTATTGGCATTGGTGGAATTTGCACCAGAAGTTGAGCAGGAGGGGGTGCTATCCGAATTTGGGCAATTCTTGGCGATATGTGAGAAAGCCCCACATTTAAAACAACCTTGTGATGAACCAGCTCCATTATTTGCCCTACTAGATTTGACCAATGGACATTTATTGCGAAGATGGTCAGGCGACCCGCAAGCATAGCAATTACGACGTGTGACGGGTCGGCGAGGTGGAGGCCGAGGATTACCAAAAGAAGGAGGGGGTTCTTTCGCGACGCGCAAGGAATCGGCGTATCTAACTCCTTCCGCTGAGACGGCCAATGCTTCAAGTTCAGAGAAGGTTTGCGGGCACGCCGCGAAACACAAATATGACCTATAGGATGGTGAGATACCTTCCACAATAGATTGTACAATCTGATCCTCAGGGAAGTGAAGAGCAAACACCCTAGCATAGAACTTAATATCTTGGATGAAATCTGCCATGTTTTCATCCAACCGCTGTACACGATAATAGTACTTCTGAATAAGGGAGGACCTTGCCCTAGCCGGGATGAAGTTAGCTAGCAAGTGGGCGTGGAAGTCCTCAATAGATGATTGCTCGGCAATGGCTCTTACTATTTTGTCTGAGAGAATACCAATTGCATAGGGATAGATGATTTGCAAAATCTGACATGGAGAAAGAGAAAAACAAGGGCATGATCCTGGAACTCAACTAAAAACCTTAAGATTGAAATTACTTCACTGGTGGTATTAACAGAAAACTTAGAGATACCTCTGAGCAACATTGCTAATGGATGAGGCAAGCTGCTGAACCCAGGTGACATAGTAGGTAAAGGATTAAGTGGCAAAGAAGTTAATTCAGAACGTACATTATTCAACGAGGTACGGCGTTAAGACTCGTTGTCCAATGGGGCAGAGGTTGTTTGAGCTGCAACAGTTTTCCTATTGACGTCTCCCTTAGGAGGCTCTTCCTCGCTACCTACATTCACCGTGGTGGGTTGATCAGTTTTGGGAGGAACTTCCCCAGTTAACAATTGGGTAACTTTACTGGACAATTCAGAAAGATTTTCAAGAACCATACTAGCTTCCTTCCTCTGAACGTCATTCAACTTCAGAGACAACAGATCGTTAACTCTATTTGAAAAATGAAATAGCCTGGCTTGCACACGCTTCATTTGATTAGGAGAAGGATAATTTTCTTTAAAAAAACTAACTACAGATGCTAGCTCAGTAGTATTGTCAGTGATCGTGGAAAGAGAGTCGTCAATTTCTTTCTCTCCCAAAGTGGGGATGGAAATGGGCAAATCAAGGGACTCTCTAAGCTTACTTGTGTCTACCGCAACCGTGCCTCCAGATTGCACATTTCTAATAGTTAACTCATAGATCAACTCCTCCTTGCGCAAATAGTTAAGATGGAGAACATCGCGAGGGCCGGGCATGATGACAGAAAAATTTTGAAAAAGGAAAAATCTAAAAATTTCTGCAACTGAGAAAATTGTTAGAGTTCGGATCAAAGCAATGTTTAGCCGTCAAAAGGGGCTAAATTGAGACCCATTCAACCACGCTCTGCTACCACTTGTTCCGAGGTATCTGTGGAACAGCAGAGGTGAAAGAAGGTGCGGGGGGTGAACAGGTCTCAGGCTACGAAATTAAAGTTAATTTAAAATTTAACAAGGTTATATTTTCTTTGCAAAATCAAGAAATAACAAGCATGGCAGGTACAGAGTAGCAAGGCAACAAAAGTACAATTACAGTATTTACAGGATTTGGGCTTCGAGCCCCGAACTCACAATTCTTGAGCAATTAGCCCAGATTTACCCCAAAACAAGTTTCAACAGAGGGGCAGAAAACCCCATTCATGCCCAGGAGCACTTGCTCCAAATTACACAGTAAAGCCTCCTCGAGGCACGCAGAACCAAATTTCAAAAAGAGCAAACAGCTCTCTACGTTCAAGCCTATAAAAGGCCACACCCAACTCCACCTTCAAGTTGTCCTCTAAGGACATAAACACAGGGGTAAAATACCCAACCTACTGAGGCCTATTAAGTGAGAAAAGGTTAATTACATGGCCTCTAAAATACCAATTTGAGAGGAGGCGATCTGCACTCCTAATACATTTTGTTTAAAACCTAATCTGGATCTAGGCCGCTAATGCAAGGGCTAATCCCATACGAAAGAGGTGACTTTAGAATGAAACAATTTACATTACGTTAAGGAAGAAACGATTGAGAAATAAGTTCACCTCAATGCAAAATGAGTGGGAGCTCGAGAGGGTTAAGTACTCTCTATCCCAATATGCAGCTTAAGAGAGAATAGATACAAAGAGTCTTTACATTTTAGGGAAAGGTTACATGGTGGAAAAGCATCGGACCTGCCCCGAGAGTTAAAATGCTGAGCTAACAACAAAAGAAGTTATTAAACGGCCATTACCTTGTTGTTGAACTGCTGCCCGAAGAAAGAAGCGCTTCCCGCCCCCTGCAATGTACTTTACACACCAAAAGATGTTACTGGAGTGGCGCGGAGACCCGAAAATCAGCAGTTTATATACTCTCGCGGAAAGTTCGAGGCGTTTCAGGAATGAGTACCCCCGCCCACAATCATTTCTTGGCTAGGGTTAAGCAACATATCCCCTTTGGGGAAGATACACCTGATTGGTCATAAATTAACTAAAGAAATTCGGGATTGGCTAAATTCAAAACAAGGGGAAAGAAAGGGTTAATATTGCCTACTTAAACCATGACTGCAAGAAATTTAACAAAGAACAAACTTATGAATTCAAATTTTTTCCAAAAAACAGTTCTTTCACTTCGCACTAGGGTGCACCATTGTAGTTCTTCAGTAGTGTCCTCTAGAAGAGAAAGTTCACACTTCTTACTACAGGCAAAACAAAAATACATCGAAAACGACCCAGTTCAGAAACTTCAAAATTTCCAAGTAGAGACATCTTCTGAGAAACTTGAAAATTACCACCTTAGATAAAGTTCAGACTTCCTCCAGTAGGGGAGTTTCAACTGGCGCAAAGTTTGAATTAGCGACGTGGAGGTGTACCGCCCGGTACATTTATGATTACTGAAAGTTGGCTGAACTTAGAGGCCTAGCAATGTCCCATGATTCACGGGTAAGGAATTCTGGAGAAACAAAACCAGAAATGAAACAAATCGGCCCAGTAGAACGGACGAACGAATTTGGCAAACCCGGTTTTAGTAAACACTTTTGATATATGGATTAATGATATTTTTCAATCGAAAGGGGTTCTCCATGTCTTGTGAATCAAGATATTCTAGGTCAAATGTTTGCGAGCGATATCATTTTACTCGCATTAACCTGTCAAAGTGCAAAATAATATTAATGAGATAGAAAACTATTGTAAAGATTAGAATTTAAATGTAAATCTACAGAAAACCAGAGTAATGGTTTGTAAAAAGGGTGTGAAGCTTTCTAAGAGCGAACAGTGCTGGATGGGTAAGACAAAGTTAGAAATGTTTAAAAAATGAATATTTAGGAACGATTACAAGCAGCAAGGGTAGATGGTCAGATCGAATAAAAAGAGCAAATTTGAACGCAGTAACTACTTTGGTCACTATACAAATACTGGATAAAAGATGCCTAAAATAGCACACAAACTACAGAAAAACGTACGGTATTTAAGTCAGTAGCCAAAGCTAAGGTACTGTATGGAGCGGAAATTTGGGGAATATATCATGGAATTGTAGCCTTAGAAGTAATCGTTAGCAAATTTCCCAAAATATATATGCGTTTGCCATACTGTACTGAAAATAGTGGAGTAAGGTTATGTGAAGCGGTGAATATACGGGCTGATACAGCGAAGCGAATTGTCAAGTATTGGTTGAGATTAAAAACGGGGGAAGTGGTGAAATTTTAGGCATAGCTTATCAGCACCTAATGTGAGATCTAAACGAATGCTACTAGGAGGATGGGGTGAAGAAGCTTCTAGAATACATAGGAATGGGATCTTACTGGTAAAGCAATACATCAAGGGATGACAGGAGATTGTATAATGTCATCAGAAGAGTGAAAGGTACAGAAAGATGAATAATAAGGACAGACTGCAACAGAAAGGGGACACTAATATAGGTTTGCAGAATAAGTGAAAATGTGACTATAAAGACGCAAATGTTAAAAAAGGGAAATGAGAGGAATAATTTGGTGGTTGATGGGAGTTTACAAATATTAAGATTTAAGAGAAGAAATGACGAAATGTAATTCACTTATAGAAGTGGAACGTCTGGTTGAGGACTGTAAAGAAACGATAAATATTAGAGAGAAATATATAGATGGGAAATTGTTGGATAAAATTCTAAATGAACAAGAACTTTACACACTTGCTAAGCTATTAAACAGAGAATTCAAAAACCTGGAAAAACGCCAAAATCTTCATATATAAAAGTTCAGCCTGCGTACGTTTCTGATTGCAACACTAAAAGTATTCGGTCCATGGACTTGAAAATTTGACAAAACCATGCATTCGAATACAAGAGTGTTTAAGAGTGTTTTGAAAGAAATCAGATTGGTAGTTTTTTAATGATGAGTAATATTATGCAATTAATTTAATTAGAAAGCTCCACCAAGACTGGAATCACCTTGATGGACGTATTGTCGCTAGGAGACGACATACGCTATGTCATTATAACCCGGTAAGAATTTCTGTATATATGACAATGGGAACACGCCGCCATGTTTTATAAAGGACCTTTCTTGTTAGATGGTTCATATAATAAGGCAACTCATTGCCTGTTAATTGGAAATAGGAATCCAACATGACGTGATCGAGATGTACTTTCATGTAACCAAGACCAACTACAACTTCTCAGACCGTAATATCAAAACCAAAATCGTGGAAATTATAGGGGGATCAGCTGCTTAATGTTCAAGATTAGGGAGTCATCAAAATAATTTTATTTTGACGCGAAAGCTTCGCATATTAGATTACTTTCCTTCAGGAACTCTAAGATTATGTCAGAAATATGTACGTAGTATACAATACTTGAAATATTGCAAAATAAAGAAGTATTACGAACGAATGCCTTACCTTAGCATCGTTTAAAACATGAATAACACAACACTGGTATAACGAAATAGGCAAGTAAATAAATACGACATGAAATAGATAAATTTTATCTAACAACCAGCTGGTCCAAGTTAACATAATTAGTAATAAAGGATTATAGCATTCCTCTTATTAAGGTACACGATGGTGGCAGATCTGGCGATATCCATTAATGCGATCCTAACTGAGCAGTTACAGAAATATTAAAGCAGAATTGATACGGTAGAAAATTCAAAGTAAGTTAAATGTGAGCATTTAGGATTGCTACTTCTCACTTCATCCACTATTTAAATATCAGTATTACATTCAGAAATAACGGTACTCATATGTAACATCTCTTATGCCACAATAATGTTATGATAATTTCTCATGGCTAAAGCAACTGTCTGCCTCTCGATAGGTGTGGAATACATGGAGTTTCTGGTCAAAGTAGAGCAAGATTTAGTAGCATTCTTAAGAACCTATCCTATCAAATATAGGATGAGATTGTCATGCTGTTAGTTCGTTTTATTAACTTATAAGCTTCTGGATATGTGTAAGAAATTGTAGCAGCCACTATCAGAAGCTCTGGGGGTTAGTGAACCCCAAGCTGAACTAATAATTCCAATATCATATCAAAGCAAATGATGTTTTCCTACATCTAACTATATCCATATCACTATCAGGAATCAAGACATCTTCTATAATATTCACTAGGATATAAATCCTAATGAAGGTGGAAACACAGACTAAAATTTTGTGTTAGTTTCAGCTTTCACCTTATCAAGAGAGAAGAAGACCGCTACGTGTTCGACAATCTTCGCCAGGATGTTTCAACTACCATCCGAGGGAGAAACCTACAAGATTAGTTATCTGGGCTTGGATGTCGACATGGAGAACTAAGATGTAGGCATTATCTAACATGGGGAGATAGCGACTGGAGGAGACTACCATCAACATGTGAGCGAGCAGATCCAGAACGTCGACGGAGAATCCACTTCCATCAGATATTTAAGTATCATTTTATAATGTTTTTCCTGTTCATCTTTGTAGAAATAATACTTATTCATTAGTGGTAGTATTTCTATTAGATTAGTATTTTTATGATATTTCCATTCCTCTTCCACATGGGTAGTGGTAGTGTTGTTACGTTGTAGAGTAGTTAGACTGTGTGTACCTTCTATTATAATTCTGAATGTCCCAACCAACAGCTTAGTGTACTATTTAAAAACCACTGACTTCACCAATAAAAGATGATTGTTTTGAGAAGATATTTTCAAATATTGAACACGTGTGGGACAGATTAACGGCATATTTAATATGTTGCATTTCAGTGTAAATTTCACCTCACGTATTTCATTGGATTTTATGCGAGTTAGTATCATCAGATTCATTGCCGAACTCAGATGTTTGTGGAAGTGATATCCAGCACTATAACAATAATAATAATAATAATAATAATAATAATAATAATAATAATAATAATAATAATAATAATAATAATAGTAATAAATGTACCGGTTGGTACACCTACACGCCGCACATTTGAATTTTCCGCCTTAAAGTACTCCTCTACAGCTGAAACTCTGAACTTTAAAACTGAATAAATTCAACCGTTTACCAGAAGATGTCACTGAGTTAATTTCGAATTGTTTTTGTTTACTAATTATCAAGAAGTGTGGACATTCTCTCACAGGTGTCTCTACCAAAATCTATGATCATGCACCCTGGTGCGAAGTGATGGAAGTTTTCTTGAAGATATTTTATACACATAAGTTTTTCTATAACTAAATTTCGTTCCTTCATTTGTAGGTTGGCAATATAAATCTTTTCTTTCCGCCAGTTTTGAACTTAGCCAACCCCGAATTTATTTAATTAATTTTGGACCAATCGTGTCCTTCTTCTTTTCATTTGATGTGTAATCTTTAACCGACCAATAAACGACTGTGGGTGTGTCTTAATCGTTCATGAAAGGTCTCGAATCTTCCCCGAGAGTATAAAACTGCTGATTTTCCTGGCTCCGGCCACTCGTACAACATCTAGCTTAGTGTATGGAAGAATAGCAGGAGGCGGGAAGCGGCTCTTTCATCCGCCAGCAGTTCTTCTACAAGGTAATGGCCGTAACATCTTTATTTTCTTGCTATCTCAGCAGTTTTTTTTGCTAGGGGCTTTACGTCGCACCGACACAGATAGGTCTTATGGCGACGATGGGATAGGAAAGGCCTAGGAGTTGGAAGGAAGCGGCCGTGGCCTTAATTAAGGTACAGCCCCAGCATTTTCCTGGTGTGAAAATGGGAAACCACGGAAAACCATTTTCAGGGCTGCCGATAGTGGGACTCGAACCTACTATCTCCCGGATGCAAGCTCACAGCCGCGCGCCTCTACACGCACGGCCAACTCGCCCGGTTCTCAGCAGTTTAATCCTCGGGGAAGGTCCGAAACCGTTTTGATGTAACCTATAAAATTTCCATGTAAAACTTTTGTGTTACTTTAACTGTAAATCGGGGATAGAGAGTGCTTTACCCTCTCTAGCTCCCCTGCATTTTAATCTGAGGTGACTACGTTTTCATAACCGATTTTCTTCTCATTCCTAATGTTTTAAAATTTTCTTATACGAGCCACCTCCCTAATGTGGGAATAGCCCCTGTTGAATTGGCCTAGCGCCGGCTAGCTTTTAACTAGTTTCATGTAGGAGTGCAAGTTCTCGCCTCCATTCCTTTTGTATTTAGGGCCGTTTAAATTAACCCCATTTTTTAAAATTTAAGGTCCAGTAGAATGGGTACAAGGTACCCCTGTTCATTTGTAAGTGTGCCTTGAGAGGCAGGCAATGTGAAAGTTGTTGTGGCCTTTAATAGGCTTGAAAGATTGAGAGCGGTCAGCTCTTTATGATGTTTCGAAAGGTGCCTCTAGGAGGCTTGATATTACTAGGTGGGAGCAACTGCTCCAGGTAATTACGGGTTTTTCTGCCCTTTGGTAAATTTTGGTTGTGAGCTGAGAGCTCAAGGATTGTGAAATTGGTGCTCGAAGCCCAGGATTTGTAAAGACCCCTTAACTCGTGCTTTCGTTTGTTAAGTTATAATTGTACCTGATTTTCTTCATTGTTATTTCACCTAGTGAAAATTTGTTAAATCTTGTTGTCTATTGAAAATATAACCTTTATTTAAATTTTTAATTCTTCTTTCGGACTTGTAGTTAGACCCATTCCAGCCCACACCTTCTTTCACCTCTGCTGTTCCACGGATCCCTCGGAATAATAATAATAATAATAATAATAATAATTGTTACGGAGATATCCGTGGTAGGTAGAGGTGAAAGAAGGTGCGGGTGTGAATGGGTTTCAAGCTACGAAATTAACGTGCAATGTAAAATTAATTTAAAATTTAACTAGGTTATATTTTCTTTTCAAAAACAAGAGATAACAATCATAACAGGTACAGAGTAGCAAAAAGTAGGTACAATATTACTGGATTCGGGCTCAGTGCCCTTACTTCATAACTCTTGGGCAATCAGCCCCGCCTTACTCCAAAAAAAAAAATTAGCCAAGGGGCAGAAAACCCCATTCATGCCCAGGAGCACTGGCTCCAAACATTACACATAAAGCCTGCACGAGGCATACAGAAACAAATTTCAAAGAGCGATCCGCTCTCAAAATTGTAAGCCTATCACAAGGCCACACCAAACTCTACCTTCAAGCTGTCCTCTAAGGACGTATTCACAGGGGTAAAATACCCAACCTACGGAGGTCTATTACATGAAAAGAAGGTTGATTACATGACCTCTAAAATAACAATTTGAGAGGAGGCGATCTTGCACTCCTAATACACTTTGTTTTTAAAACCTAATCTGGCTCTGGGCCACTAACGCAAGGGCTAATCCCATACTACAGAGGTGACTTAGAGAAGAACACTTTACATTACATAAACGAAGAATAGTTTGAGAAAATAAGTTCACCTCAAAACAAATGTGAGTGGGAGCTCGAGAGGGTTAGCACTCTCTATCCCAATATGTAGCTTTACAAGAAAAAGATGAAAAGAGTAATTACATTTTAGGAGAAGGTTACATGATGGAAATGCTTCGAACCCGCCGCGAGTGTTAAACTGCCGACCTAGCAAGAAAAGAAGTTATTAATAGGCCATTACCTGGTGTTGAACGGCTGAAGAAGAAAGAGGCGCTTCCCGCCTCCTGCTATGTACTTAATACACTGAAAGATGGAACAGAAGTGGCCCGGAGACCCCAAAATCAACAGTTTATATACTCTCGCGGAAGTTTCTAGGCGTTAGGGGAAAGAAAACACCCGCCCACAATGTTTTTATTGGATAGGACCCCGCAACAGATACAAGTTGGGGGAAGATACACCAGATTGGATAGAAATTAATTTAAGAAATTCGGGATTGGCTACATGCAAAACAAGGGGAAAGAGAGGGGTATACAGCCAACTTAAACAATAACAGAAAGAAATTTAGCAAAGAACAAACATTTGAAATAAAAATTTCTTCAACAAAATAGTTCTTTGACTCCGCACTAGGTTGCACTATTGCTGATCTTCAGTAGTGTCCTCTAGAAGAGAAAGTTCACACTTCTTACTTCAAGCGAAACAAAAACACATCAAAAGTGACACAGTTCAAAAACTCAAAATCTTCCACGTGGTGACATCTTCTGAGAAAGTAGAGAATTAATAGAATAGATAAAGTTCAACCTTCCTCCAGAAGAGGAGTTTCAACTGGCGCAACTTTTAAATAAACGGTGTAGAGGTGTACCGCCCGGTACAGACCTCCCCCCCTAAAAGTTCCTCCAGGGGTGACACATGAAATCAGTTTGAAACAAAGTCCAAGTAATGATGTTGATACGAAGATAGATAGCAGAAGCATTTACAAGATTTCTTAATTCAGTTTCAAAATGTTGTTGTTGCAGGTGAATGAAAGTCTTTATGTTTGTAGAATTTGAATTTCTGAAGATAAACTTTTAATACTTAAAGGTGAAGAAAAATTTTGCAATGTCCACCAAATATTGTTGTTGAATTCCCAAGTGTAGTTATTGCTTATGGTGACTGTCCATGTAGTTGATGTAGATTGAGTCGGATGGCCAGACCGGCCGTTTCAGCTTGCGTCCAACGGAGGCCGCTCGGACCCCTCAAGTACCCTGAGATACCGCTCGCCCGCACTATGAGGGGAGCAGAGGTGTTGAAGTACGCCGCGCCCGCGGTGAACAGATACAGGCTGCGGGCATGTAGCAGGTCGTGCGCCGCACATCAGCCTTGGCCGGGAGGAGAGCTCCGGCTCGCCGTGCACATGTCGTCCTCGCTGGAGAGGAGGGGGCCCATCCCCCACCCCAGTCGCTGCACGGCGCTGCGCGGCTGCGGGGGCGCTGAAACATTAAAGCTAGGCGGCAGAATTGTGTTTGGACTATCATCTTCTTTGAGGGTACAGGCTTGTGGAGAGGTTGAGGGGCCAGCGGCGTGTTGGGAACGAACTTAAACATCAAAGAAGCTGGAGTAAATTTGTGTGATTCATGAACCGCCGAATTCAAAGCAAAAGCTAACCAATGCAGGGACGTGTCCCACCTAGAATGATCTTCATGATGATAGGCAATAAGTGCGGACCTGAGATTACGGTTAACCCGTTCAGCCAGAGATGGTTGAGGGTAATAAGCAGATGTAGTTACATGAGAGATGGACAAGTCAAAACAGAATTTACGAAACAGATTTGATGTAAAAGCTTTAGCATTATCAGATACAATGTATTGGCACGGACCAAAAGAAGCAAAAATAGAATTTAGGCAAGTAATGGTGGACTGAGCGGTAGCCAGCTTAGTCGGAAATAACCAAGAAAATCTAGTAAAGCCATCTACGCACACAAAGATGAACTTGTTAGCATTACCCTTTGACTGGGGGAAGGGTCCTACATAATCGATATACAGGCGTTCCATAGGGCGCGACGCTTGATGCGAAGACAAAAGGCCTACCTTGGTGGACATGGTGGGTTTACTAAGCAAACAAGATTTACAAGCTTTTACAAGTTCCCGAATTTCACCGTCCATACCTTTCCATATGAACATTTCACGAATTTTTTCACGGGTTTTAAAGATTCCAAGATGCCCTCCTAATGGGGTCTCATGATAATACTTGAAGATCATAGGCACAAGAACCGCTGGCACGACAACCTTCATCATCTTATCATGCCTCGATGGGCAACATAAAACACCATTCCTCAGAACATAAGGGACGACATGTTCCCCAGAAGAAAGGGTTTCCATTATCGGACCCAGCGTCGGATCTTCACGTTGGTATTTCTCGATATCCCTAAAGAGCATGGGAGCATCTGTTAGGATGGCATTAACCTCAGATAGTATGGACTCGGAAGGTGATGAACTGTCGACAGGTTCATGGGTCTCGACGTCGTTAGAAAACATACGGCTGAGTCCATCAGCAACAACATTTTCAGTACCTCTGATATGTCGTACATCGAATTGGAAGGCAGAAATACGGATGGCCCAACGGGCTATACGACCAGTACGACGCGGCCTACCTAAGACCCAGCTTAAGGCTTGATTATCTGTCTCCAAGTCGAATTTGACATGTTCCAGATAGAGACGGAACTTTTCTAAGGCAAATAAAACTGCCAAACCTTCAAGCTCATATATGGAGTACTTTGCTTCTTGAGCCGAGAGAGTCCTAGATGCATAGGCGATGGGGCGCCTCCCTAGTTCAGTCTCTTGAAGAAGGACTGCAGCTACCGCCGACGACGACGCGTCGGTTTGGACGATGAATTTCTTCGAGAAATCAGGCATAGCAAGTACAGGGGCATTACAGAGAGCTAATTTAAGGTCTTCAAAAGCGGCTTGTTGAGACGGTCCCCACTCGAATTTGATGCCTTTCCTACGGAGAAGGTTTAAGGGCGCCGCTCTATTAGCAAAATTAGGAATGAACTTCCTGAAGAAATTCACCATGCCAATGAACCTGGCGATACCTTTAATGTCCTTGGGAGGTTTAAAATCACGGATGGCCTGTGTTCTAGAATGATCGACTGCTACACCATCAGGTGACACAATATGCCCTAGGAATGACATAGAGGGCTTAGCAAAGGCAACCTTGGACAACTTAACAGTTAACCCAGCCTTACGAAGGCGATTCAGGACTTCTCGCAGATGATCTAGATGTTCTTCAAAAGTCTCGGAAAATACGACGACATCATCCAAGTAGTGATATAAGTACTCAAATTTGATGTCGGAAAAGACCCTATCTAGTAGCCTAGTGAGCACAGCTGCCCCCGTGGGGAGCCCGAAAGGCACGCGGTTGTATTCATATAAATTCCAGTCCGTGGCAAACGCTGTAAGATGTTTAGACTCTTCGGCAAGGGGAATTTGATTATAGGCCTGATTCAAATCCAAGATCGTGAAGAACTTGGCCTTACGAAACCATGAAAAACAAGAATGAAGGTCGGGAAGGGGCACAGATTGCAACACCACCTTCCGATTGAGAGCCCTGTAATCAATGACAGGCCTGAAGCCTCCTTGGGGTTTCGGGACTAGAAAAATAGGCGAAGAATACGCTGACTTAGAGGGCCTAATAATACCATCCTTCAACATCTGATCGATGATTTCTTTCAGAGCCTTCATTTTAGGTGGAGATAGCCTATACGGTGGAAAATGGACAGGAATCGAATCCGTGACCTCAATTTTGTATTCAATAAGGTCAGTAACACCAAGAGTATCAGAGAACACCTCGGGAAACGACTGACACAGTTTCCGAATACTATCAGCCTGCTCCTCAGGTAGATGTCTAAGGTCTAACAACATCTCATCCTGGGTAGGCGAAATAGATGAACATGATACAGAATTACACTTTAACAAGGGAATTCTACAATTGGACGCAAATTTGAATGTGCACGACCTACTCTGGAGATCGAGCACAAGACCAGTGTGAGAAATGAAGTCCGCTCCCAATATGATGGGGCAAGACAAACGCTTGGCCACAAACAATTTGATCTTCCATGTAAATTTAAAAACCCGAATTTTGACATGTAAGGAACCTAGAATTTCTAATGGAGATGAATTAGCCGAAACATATTTAACAGGAGATGAGTCATAGTCAGGGAGTTTACAAACAGATTTCAATTTAGAATACCAATCAGCCGAAATAATGGAACAAACACTGCCTGAATCTAAAAGAGCTGTTATAGGCTCGTTATTTAACTCAATCTTAAGAAAAGGAACAGGTGCGGGGGTATCCGCCGCAATCCTAAGACATTCTTTAGGGCATTCAAAAGATGAATTTGAAGGCTGATTGTTCTCTGCATTTACAACCTGTTTACTAGGGGCTGAGTCTCGGGAAGATGGATTAGTCGACTCAACCGATGCCACTAGTCACTTTTTATTATTGGCATAGGTGGAATTGGCACCAGAAGTTGAGCAGGAGGGGGTGCTATTTGAGTTTGGGCAATTTTTGGCGATATGTGAGAAGGCCCCACACTTAAAACAGCCTTGTGATGAACCAGCTCCATTATTTGCCCTACTAGACTTGATCAGCGGACACTTATTGCGCAGATGGTCAGGCGACCCGCAAGCATAACATTTACGAGGGGTGACTGATCGGCGAGGTGGAAGCCGAGTATTACTAAAAGAAGGCGGGGGTTCTTTTGCCACACGCAAGGAATCGGCATACCTAACTCCTTCCGCAGAGACGGCTAATGCTTCCAGTTCAGAGAAGGTTTGCGGGCACGCCGCGAAACACAAATATGACCTGTAGGGTGGTGAAATCCCTTCGATAATAGCTTGCACGATCTGATCCTCAGGGAAGTGGAGAGCAAACACCCTAGTATAAAACTTAATATCTTGGATGAAGTCTGCCAGGTTTTCATCCAAGCGCTGTACCCGATAATAGTATTT
Source organism: Anabrus simplex (assembly GCF_040414725.1). Classification (NCBI taxonomy): domain Eukaryota; kingdom Metazoa; phylum Arthropoda; class Insecta; order Orthoptera; family Tettigoniidae; genus Anabrus; species Anabrus simplex. The sequence goes on from NC_090269.1 coordinate 182,374,559, forward strand.
CTGAATAAGAGATGACCTCGCGCGGGCAGGAATAAAATTTGCAAGCAGATGTGCATGGAAATCTTCGATAGATGATTGCTCGGCAATGGCTCTTACGATTTTATCAGAGAGAATACCAATAGCATACGGATAGATAATTTGCAAAATTTGACATGGCGAAAGAGAAAAAACAAGAGCATGATCCTGAAATTCCACTAGAAATCTTAAAAATGAAATTACATCACTGGTGGTGTTGACGGAAAACTTAGAGATACCTCTAAGCAACATTGCCAATGGATGAAGCAAGCTACTGAACCCAGGTGACATAGTCGTTAAAGGTTTCAATGGCAAAGAAGTTAATTCAGAGCGGATGTTACCCAATGACGCACGGCGTTCAGATTCGTTGTTCGATGGGGCAGAGATAGTTTGAGCAGCAACGGTTATCCTATTGACTTCTCCCTGAGGAGGCTCTTCCTCGTTACCTACACTCACCGTGGCGGGTTGATCAGTTTTGGGAGGAACTTCGCCGGTTAGCAATTGAGTGACCTTATTAGACAATTCAGAAATAGTTTCAAGGAGCGTATTAGCGTCCTTCCTCTGAACGTCATTCACCTTTAGAGACAACAGATCATTAACTCTATTTGCAAAGTGATACAGCCTGCCTTGCACACGCTTAATTTGATTAGGAGACGGATCGTTTTCATCAAAAAAGCTGACTACAGATGCTAGCCCAGTAATATTCTCGACGATCGTGGAAAGAGAGTCATCAATTTCTTTCTCTCCCAAATTGGGGATGGAAATGGGCAAATCAAGGGACTCTCTAAGCTTGTTGGTGTCGATTGCAACCGTGCCTCCAGATTGCACATTTCTGATAGTTAACTCGTATATCAACTCCTCTTTGCGCAAGTAGTTAAGGAGGAGAACATCGCGAGGGCCGGGCATGATGACAGAACAATTTTGAAAAACTCAAAAAATTCCAGCAACTGAGAAAATTGTTAGAGTTCGAATCAAAGCAATGTTTAGCCGTCAAAAGGGGCTAAATTGAGACCCATTCAACCACGCTCTGCTACCACTTGTTACGGAGATATCCGTGGTAGGTAGAGGTGAAAGAAGGTGCGGGTGTGAATGGGTTTCAAGCTACGAAATTAACGTGCAATGTAAAATTAATTTAAAATTTAACTAGGTTATATTTTCTTTTCAAAAACAAGAGATAACAATCATAACAGGTACAGAGTAGCAAAAAGTGGGTACAATATTACTGGATTCGGGCTCAGTGCCCTTACTTCATAACTCTTGGGCAATCAGCCCCGCCTTACTCCAAAAAAAAAATTAGCCAAGGGGCAGAAAACCCCATTCATGCCCAGGAGCACTGGCTCCAAACATTACACATAAAGCCTGCACGAGGCATACAGAAACAAATTTCAAAGAGCGATCCGCTCTCAAAATTGTAAGCCTATCACAAGGCCACACCAAACTCTACCTTCAAGCTGTCCTTTAAGGACGTATTCACAGGGGTAAAATACCCAACCTACGGAGGTCTATTACATGAAAAGAAGGTTGATTACATGACCTCTAAAATAACAATTTGAGAGGAGGCGATCTTGCACTCCTAATACACTTTGTTTTTAAAACCTAATCTGGCTCTGGGCCACTAACGCAAGGGCTAATCCCATACTACAGAGGTGACTTAGAGAAGAACACTTTACATTACATAAACGAAGAATAGTTTGAGAAAATAAGTTCACCTCAAAACAAATGTGAGTGGGAGCTCGAGAGGGTTAGCACTCTCTATCCCAATATGTAGCTTTACAAGAAAAAGATGAAAAGAGTAATTACATTTTAGGAGAAGGTTACATGATGGAAATGCTTCGAACCCGCCGCGAGTGTTAAACTGCCGACCTAGCAAGAAAAGAAGTTATTAATAGGCCATTACCTGGTGTTGAACGGCTGAAGAAGAAAGAGGCGCTTCCCGCCTCCTGCTATGTACTTAATACACTGAAAGATGGAACAGAAGTGGCCCGGAGACCCCAAAATCAGCAGTTTATATACTCTCGCGGAAGTTTCTAGGCGTTAGGGGAAAGAAAACACCCGCCCACAATGTTTTTATTGGATAGGACCCCGCAACAGATACAAGTTGGGGGAAGATACACCAGATTGGATAGAAATTAATTTAAGAAATTCGGGATTGGCTACATGCAAAACAAGGGGAAAGAGAGGGGTATACAGCCAACTTAAACAATAACAGAAAGAAATTTAGCAAAGAACAAACATTTGAAATAAAAATTTCTTCAACAAAATAGTTCTTTGACTCCGCACTAGGTTGCACTATTGCTGATCTTCAGTAGTGTCCTCTAGAAGAGAAAGTCCACACTTCTTACTTCAAGCGAAACAAAAACACATCAAAAGTGACACAGTTCAAAAACTCAAAATCTTCCACGTGGTGACATCTTCTGAGAAAGTAGAGAATTAATAGAATAGATAAAGTTCAACCTTCCTCCAGAAGAGGAGTTTCAACTGGCGCAACTTTTAAATAAACGGTGTAGAGGTGTACCGCCCGGTACAATAATAATAATAATAATAATAATAATAATAATAATAATAATAATAATAATAATAATAATAATAATAATAATAATAATTGTACCGGGAGGTACACCTCTATGCCGCAAGTTTAAATATTGCGCCAATAAGTACTCCTCTACAGGAGAAACTCAGAACTTTACAAAACTGGATCAACTCATTAGTTTCTCAGAAGATGCCACTACAGTAAATTTTGTGATTACGAAGTTGTCAATACTGTGTGGATTTCAGCTTGTTTTGTTTTCCATTGACCAAGAAGTGTGGACATTCTCTTATAGATGTCTCTACTAAAAAAAACTATGATTATGCACTCTGATGCGAAGTTAAGGAAGCTTTTGAAGAAATTTTGTATTCATAAGTTTTCTCCTTACTAAATTTCGTTCTTTCCCTTTTGGGTTGGCAGTATTAATATTTTCTTGTCGCCTGTCTTGAATTGAGCCAATCCAGAATTTCTGTAATTAATTTTTGACCAATCATGTATTTCTCCTTCGACCTTGAGTGTATTTTCAAAACGGACCAATAAAGAAAGCGGGTGTAGCTTGATCATTCATGAAAGGTCTAGAATCTTCCACGAGGGTATAAAACTGCTGATTTTCTTGTCTCTCGGCCATTCGAACAATATCTAGCATAGTGTATGGAAGTGTAGCAGGAGGCGGGAAGCGCCTCTTTCATCCGGAAGCAGCTCTTTAACAAGGTAATGGACACTTGACATCTTTATTTCTTGCTAGCTCAGCAGTTTAATCCGCGGGGAAGGTCCGAAACCTTTGCTATCTAATAAACATGTAACCTCCCATCGTTTTTGTAAAACTTCAAATATCTGTAACTGTAATTCGGGGATAGAGAGTGCTTTACCCTCTCGAGCTCCCCTTCATACCAGTTTGAGGTGACTACGTTTTATAACTGGTTTTCTTCCTTTCGGTAATGTCTTAAATTTTTCTTATACGAGTCACCGCCATAGTTTGGGAATAGCAACTGTTTCATCGGCGTAGTGCCTCTTACGTTTTAAAAGGCTTCATATAGGAGTGCAAGCAGCGCCTCCATTCATCTTGGTATTTTGGGCCATTTACTTAATCTGTTCTTCTTCCACCGAGGCCCAGTAGGTTGATGTAAGCTGTGCCTTGATGGCAATTTAGTGTAATAGTCTGGTATTGCCTTTAATAGGCTGGAACATTGAGAGCGGATCAGATCTTTTTAGTATTTGGATATGTGGCTCTAGGAGGCCTGACATTGCTAGGTGGGAGCAAGTGCTACATGTTAATAGGGGTTTTCTGCCCTTTGGTAAATATGTGGTTGTGAGCGGATAGCTCAGGAATTGTAGAAAGTGGGGCTTGTAGCCCAGTTTTTAAAATTATCTCTATATCTTGGTATTTCCTGCTCTTGTACCTGACTTGTTAACTTGTTGTTATTTGTTAAACTCTGAAATTCTGTGTGAAACTTGTTAATTTTTGCTATTTTCAAAAGATATAATTTTTAATGCAATTTTAATCAATATCTCAGCTTTGTAGTTAGACCCATTCCAGCCCGCACCTTCTTTCACCTATTCATTCCACGGGTAGCCCCGTAATAATAATAATAATAATAATAATAATAATAATAATAATAATAATAATAATAATTGTACCGGGTTGTACACCTCTATGCTGCACATTCGAATTTTCCGCCTTAAAGTACTCCTTTACAGGAGGAAGAGTGAACCAAAAACTGGATCTACTTAAACCTTTCCCCTGAAGATGTCACTGTGTGAAATTCGACGTGTTTTGTTTACTATTTATCAAGAAGTTTGGACATTCTCTCATAGATGTCACTGCCTAAAAGCTGTGATCATGCACGCTGGTGCGAAGTGAAGTAACATTCCTGAAGAAATTTTGTACTCATAAGTTTTTGTCCTTACTAAATTTCGTTCTTTCATTTGTGGGTTGGCCATATTAATCTTTCTTTCCGCCAGTTTTGAACTTAGCCAATCCATAATTTCTGTAATTAATTTTTGACCAATCGTGTCTTTCTTCGTCGATTTTGATGTGTAACTTTAAGCTACCCAATAAAAGCCTGTGGGTGTGTCTTAATTATTCATGAAAGGTCTCGAACCTTCCCCGAAGGTATAAAAACTGCTGATTTTCTTGTCTCTCGGCCACTTCATCATCAACATCTAACCTAGTGTAGGGACGAGTAGCAGGAGGCGGGAAGCGCCTTTCATCAGGCAGCATCTCCTCTGTAAGGTAATGGCCGTTTAACATCTTTATTTCTTGCTAGCTCAACAGTTTAACCCGCGTGAAAGGTCCGAAAGTTTTACAATGTAACCTACCCTTCTAAAAATGTAAATTTGTTCCGGCTTATGTAAAAACTGCATATATCTGTAACTGTAAATTGGGGATATAGAGTGCTTTACCCTCTCGAGCTCCCCTTCATTTTGATTTGAGGTGACTACGTTTTGGTAACTGATTTTCTACTCTTCCTTAATGTGTTAAATTTATTCATTACAGGAGTCACCTCCATAGTCTGGGAATAGCCCTTGTTTCGTCGGCCCAGTGCCTCTTAGGTTTCAAGAATGTATGTGTAGGAGTGCAAGTACACGCCTCCATTCATTTTTGCATTTTGGGCCATTTACTTAACCTGTTCTTTTTCTACTAAGGCCCAGTAGGTTGGGTACAAGATACTCCCGTTTCATTTTGTGTAAGTTGTGCCTTGATGGCAATTAAGTGTAAAGTCTGGTGTTGCCTTTAATAGGCTTGGAAAACTGAGAGCGGGTCAGCTCTTTTAAGTATTGGAAATGTGCCTCTAGGAGGCTTGACATGGCAAAGTGGGAGCAAGTGCTCCATGTTATTAGGGGATTTCTGTCCTTTGTAAAATTATGCTCCTGTGTAAGGTGGGATGTTTTAAAGTTGTAAAACTAGGGATTTGATCCCAAAGTGTGTTGAAAATTGAAATCTTGGATTTTTCTAAGCTGGGTATCATTGTTACCTCAACTAGTTAGAAGTAATTAAGTTTTGTTGCTACTTGTTGTTTCTTTTAAAAGAGACAAAAATATAACCTTGTTATAGTTTTAAATTTAATTTTGTAGTTAGACCCATTCACCCCGGCACCTTCTTTCACCTCTGCTAATCCACCAAACCACGGTAACAATAATATAATTAAAAGCTCGGGTTAAACTAAAGATTAAGGTCATGAGTTTAAATGTTACTTGTTCCTATTGTGAAGTGTTTGATATGTGGTCAATTAAGTGGAATATGCGTCTGAAATACGACGAAATCCCGAGGGATTAATTATTGGTTTTATTTGGGAATTATGTGTTTGGTGAACCATGGCTTCTGCAAATGTTAAAGCACGTGTTAAATGATGTGTGTAAGATTTAAAATAAACGCTGAAAAGGCATAACAGTCTATAATGATAATGTATGTATGTATGTATGTATGTATGTATGTATGTATGTATGTATGTATGTATGTATGTATGTATGTATGTATGTATGTATGTATGTATGTATGTATGTATAATATTATCGTGACTCATGAACTGCAGGTTCGATTGTGTTAATGTTTGACCTGTATATTGTGCGTGTTTATAGTCGACAATTATTCTGAATATTTAACCAATGATATTCTTAATGATCAACGTTGCGAGAACTTTGTTATTTCTGAGTAAGTGATCGCCCATATTTGATCACTTTTCTGTGAGGATCGTGAGTAGATATTTGACCGACACCGTCATCTTAAAAATCCCACGAGTAGGGAATATTAATATGAATTTAATAGTCAAATTCTAGAATCCGCTTGTAATATACGTACATAATATTCGTGTTTCATTTGTGTGAGAATGAACCGTGTGTGTTGTAGTTAATTACATTTGTTTCTGTGATTATTGAAATGTGGTTCTGACCTGGCCACGTGTCACCATGTTGGGCTCAGGTTATAGTCAGCGTTATTTAGAATGATTTATTTTGTGTTGATTTAAAGCTTTAGTGAATTTTATTTACAGTTTACATAAAAGAAACATTAAGGTACAAGTCACGAATGAATACGTAAGTGAGGGCAAAGGTACCCGATTTGTAATGGTTGTTAATTTCAAATTTTGAGATGTCAGATAATGTGAATTGATTAATATCACCTAATATTCAGTGAAATTTAAAAGGAGTTTCGTGGAAATAACAATTGTGAGTATGTAATTTAATGGTGATAAATCTTAAACAGACATGCTTTAGAAAATGTTATAATAAATTTTTGAAGCATAGTTCAGGGGAACTCATGCTAGATAGATGTAATAATATTAATAAAACTTATCCACGAGGAGGGCAGCTCTGTTATATTATTTCTGACAGATTTTTGTGAAGTTAATGACGCCACAATTAAATAATTTCTTCAGAAAACATGAAGTTTCTTTATGTGAATATAGATGTTATTACGATAACACATGAAAGTATAAGATAGCCTAAGGATGGCATAGGTGAAAATTTACGAGCCATGGAAAGCTCAGTGATATTTAATTTTTTTTATAAATTTTCAATGATCCCACCATTATTAAGAGGAGATTCTCCCAGCACAATTTAATTTCTTTATTTAAGCCAGATGTAGGCTAATAAATATTTTTATGCATCAATTCAAGCTTCGATATGAGTGGAGAACGATGGTGTTATATCTCAGGCAACTTGCAGAGAAGAAATTCGAGTAAAAATCCATCAAGGTTTGTTTGTTAAAATTTGTTAAATTTGTGTTTTGAATGCTAGATTTAAATAAATGTGAAACCTGCTGTTTTAAATGTTCTTTTAGTGATTGTCGCCAGTCCTTGTATCTTTCCTGCCTTTTAAAAGCAAGCAAAGCCTGACAGCGAACGGTCTACGTCTGGGACTTTCGTTCTTCGGCTGAGACGACCGGGAATAAAGGGGGCATACATATGATGAGAACTGTTGCCACATAGATATAATGTATGATTCATTCATTCACCAAATACAACAATTCGACAATTATACGATCTGTCCTAATAAGCATAATACAACATTAAATGGCATAAACAAGCCTAGCAAAATTCCCTGGGCTACTGATGAACTTCTTACCCTTATAAAGAGACGAGATTGCTTACCGGTACATGCTAAATTCAAACATCGTACTCACAAGACCAACATGCTTCTGAGAAAAGAATACTGCAGATGTAGAAATACAGTAACTAAAAAAAGATGACTCAAATTTGATTACCACTCAAACCAATTCAAATATCATAATAACAATCCTAAACAGACATGGAAATTAATGAATCAAATATTTCATAATAAAAAGTAACGAATGTCTCGTACACCACGTTTGAAAGTGAAGGCAAATACATAATTGATAAACATGTTCTGTGTGAATTATACAACTCCTCTTTCATAAACTTTGCCAAAAACATAGCTCTAAGTATTCCTGAACATAATACTGTGAATTTCTGTGAATTTACAAGTCTTGAATCCCTCCACATGTACCCAACGGATGTAGCAGAAGTAAAGTCTATCATATCTAACCTTAAATGTATGAATAGCTGTGGAATAGATTACATTACTACCTCACTATTTAAAAAGAGCAAAGGACTCTAAAATAGGAATACTGGTAGAGATCATTAATGAGTCCCTGACAATCAATCACTTAATACTGATCTGCATTTAGGGCAGTCGCCCAGGTCGCAGATTCCCTTTGTGTTGTTTTCCTAGACTTTTCTTAAATTATTTCAAAGAAATTGGAAATTTATTGAACATCTTCCTTGGTAAGTTATTCAATCCCTTACTCCTCTTCCTATAAACGGATATTTGCCCCAATTTGTCCTCTTGATTTCCAAATTTATCTTTATATTGTAATCCTTTCTATTTTTGAAGACACCACTCGAATCAATTCGTCTACTAGAATCATTCCACGCCATCTCTCCGCTGACAGCTGGGAACATGCCACTTAGTCGAGCAGCTCGTCTACTGGTATAATGCCCAATAAACTAAAGATAGCTAAAGTTATCCCTGTGTATGATGGAGGGAATAAAAAATCCAAGTGATTATAGAACAATCTCTATTTTACCAATTGTTTACAAAAGTATGGAAACAGATGTGAAGAAAGCCTTTTGACTTTCCTAAACAAAAAGAATTTCTTCTATAAGGGTCAATATGGGTTCAGGGAGAATTCTAGTACAGAGGTACCTAGCTACTGTTGATCTCATTACAATGTTACAATCCACCGTAGATAACAACAACATTGCGGCAGATTTATTTACAGATCTTACCAATGCTTTTGATACTGCTGATAAAGGAATTCTTTTAAGTAAATTAGAAGAGGCCGGAATTCGTGGTCTTACCCCGAAAAGGTTTGAAAATTACTTCACAGGACGACAGCAACTTGTTACCTTGAATAATTACTCAAGTTCTGCCAATTGTCTAACCCATTGTGTACCGCAAGTTCCATACTAAGTCCAGTTTTATTTATCATTTATATAAATGATATTTCATCATGTAATCTAAATGGATATATCACATTATATGCTAACGAAACCAATATCTTCCATACAGGGAAAAGTAAGGACACAGTTTTAGTTAACATGTAGCAGGACATACTCTCTTATACTGGTAACAGTGTAACAAATTGACAATTAATCTGCGGAAAACTAAATACATAATTATTTCCAAACAGAAAATACTTTACATAAATAGTGATACATTACTCGTAAAGGGTACGGAAATAGAAAAATAATTTAAAGTGAAATACCTTGGATTAATAGTTATTGATGAGAACCTGACCAGAGATGGTCATGTAGAATACATAGCTAAGAAAAGCGGCCCAGTTCCGGGTTACTAAAAAGACTTACGTATTTAATCCCTGAACACCTCCTCCTACCACTTTATTATTCACTAGTTCATAGGTACCTGCAGTACTTATGTTTAATTTGGTCACATTATATAACATTTTCTCTGAATGAAATAAAGGTGATACAAATCATGGCAATAAGGAACAAACTTGACGTACCATTATACATCCCATTAAAAGACCTGCACATTCAGACCAAAATTTTACCTCTCAGTATAATTACAGATTTTAATTGGGTCATAATAATGTATAAAAAAGAAACATAATATTTCGCAACACTACTTTAATAACTAATTCTGACAACCACAGGTATCACAATAGGAATGCAGATGATTTGGACTTTATCGCATTCACTTTTCAAAATACGGGAAGAATAGTTGTACATTTTCAGCAATTCAAGCTTACAACAAACTTCCCGCTATAAAACGTTTCTAACGAAAGGCAAAGGAAAATTTATGGAAAGATACATCATAGGTCAATGTATATAAATAGGTAAATGTTTAAAACAACTACCCTATCTGCCCATCATCCTATGCATTTTTACTTACTTTTTGTACTAAACATTTAAGTATCTTAGTATAATTAATGGAACTAATGGTAAGGGATAAACTCATTCATTTCTAACACATTCTTTATTGATGACTCTGTACTGTTTAATACACCTCATTTTAGCACTGTATGTATATGCATCAGAGTTTGTAGATCCGCCATTGAATACTTTATTCATTGTACAGTTCCTCTGTATGAGCCCTTGGTTCGTTGGAATTAATTATTGCAATATCTATCTATCTATCAATCATGTGTGATAAAAACAAGTTTGGTATGTTCGAAAAATAACAACTTTATTGCTTATGATGGCGATGATTAGGATGGACGGATGTTCTTTCCCCCGGTTGTTGGTCAGTAATTCCTGTTCGTTGTCTTTGTGCATTCATATGTAGTTTGTTTGACTTTCGAAAACTAGCAACATTAGTGGCATGTGATCGTGATTTTTGCAGTGAACGGTTGCTCTCACCCACGGTTGGTGGTCATCCGCGACGGGGGGCATTCTGTTCATTGTCTTCCTCGATTCATGAGTAGCACAGTAAAGATGTAAAATATGTATGGGGTACCCAACATATTCTAACATTATTTAACATCCAAGGAATTGGAATAACTTTGGATTGCTTTGGTTTGTTTCTGTTTGCTTCTAGTACGTTCAAATCTAACTCCGTGTAATGTTTTAGATTACAATAAACGAATACGCTCTCCAAAGTTGGTGGTCACCATGACTGGGAGAGATGTGTATTCATTCATTCATTCATGTTTAAGGAAGCGGATTTTATCAGTGGAATACTGTGTAGGAGGGATACTGACTAGAAGGTGATTGGGAATTTAAACGTGACTATGAAGTGAGTATGTGGGAAACAAGAAGTGCGATTTCTAGATCATAATGGGTGGGTAGAAGATAGAGATCTGCGCTCAGATGGCCGTAACTTAACCCTTTCACTCCCACTGGGACATATATGTCCCGCAAGGGCATCAATCAATACTAATGGGATTTGATTCAATTATAATATCACAGGACGGTGTCCCAATGGTTATCTATATATTTGTTAGCTATAGCATTGCCATAAATTTCCAACAGATGGCATTTGTTCTAAGTTTTATTCATAAAACGGGAGATTATCGATACGGGTCACTGTTTTCGCGCCAATTCTCAGATGTTACATTATTGTGTTCATTGTGTAATACGCGCACGTGCTTACAGCGATAATATGTACCACTTTCTTGCATCTTACATATTATTATATCAGGTTAGTACAATGTTATATCTAATTTGTCTACAATGGGACACATAAGACTCATTGGTAGTCTTCGTTGGGACGTATAGTCCCAGTGGTATTTTATAACCTGGTTTACGGAATAGCTTTTGTTTATTGTAGCTAAGATGATTTCAAAAAGACGGCATTGGGAGGATGTCTTTTCGAATGACAACCAACTGGCAGAGTTTTTAGAGACCAGTGGAGAAGATTCAGCGTCAGATTTGGACTTCGGCTCTGATGACGTTGCGGATTTAAATTACATGCCTAGTGACAATGATTCGGTAGGTTTGGGTGGTGATACAGCCTCAGAAGCAGACAAAAACGACAATTGCAGGGAAATTTAGACAGGAGCCAATGTCAGTATTTGGCTAATGCTTCTGGAACGCTTGCTGCAAGATGGCAGGATTCTAACGAAGTGGTGGTACTTAGCAACTGCCATATGGCAAACGAAGTCGAAGTGCTAAAAAAGAAGAAAGATAGAAGTAGTTCGCTGCCCAGAATCAACATCATTCTACAATGAAATTATGGGAGGTGTAGATCTATCAGATCGGAAATTTGGAACATACGATTTTGATAGAAAATCTCAAAAGTGGTGGAGAAAGGTTTTCTTGAAGGTCCTCATGATCGCTGTTGTCAATTCTTGGATTTTGTATCAAGAAACCAAGCATAAAGATATTATTTTGCTGGAGCACATAATTCCCCTTGCAGAACAAATGATGGCTATTGGCAAAGCAAATGCAACAGTAAAAAGGAAGAGAACATCCGGACGACCTACCTCGGCATCAAAATTGATGTTGAATGTCGGAGATTACTTGCCGGTGGAAGGCGATGTGTGAGGTGCTCAAAGCTGAAGAAAGAAACAAGAACCAAAATTCTCTGTACAATGTGTAAGCTCCCTCTGTGCAAGAACTACTTTGCACCTTATCACACTTGATCTGTTGCACCTAATCTAACCTACATGTGAAGTGTTCTAAACCTAATAATTTGATCTTATACATCATCGTTTTAAGTTTGGCTATTTAGTATTCTGTGTACCATATTTTGTATTTCATATTTTTATACATAATGGTATTATAAATAAGGGTTGGCATCTTTCAAAGTATACCACTGGGACACATATGTCCCACACAGAAATACCAGTGGGACACATATGTCCCAACTCTCTCAGAGGCACAACGTATCAGATATGAATTAGATATTGAAATTACACACTAACTGGAAGTTCGTTGACCAGTAAATGCAAAGAAATACCTAAAGTATGAAAAAATAAAATTGGTAGTGAAAGGGTTAAACAACAGTGGTACATGTAAGTTAGACAATTTGTATAGAAGTGTTATAGGGGGGTACATTCAAGGTAACCGGGTGGTCTATGGAGCGCTGATAAAGGTACAGGGATCTGGAAGTCAAGTAGGGATGACATAAAAATATTAGTGTTGAACTGTAGAAATATTGTAAAGAAGGGAATAGAATTAAGTAATTCAATTGATATATACTTACCAGATATTGTAATGGTTGAATCATGACTGAGAAATGATATAATGGATTCAGAAATTTTCTCAGCGACTGGATTGTTTTAGTGATAGAGGATAGGAATGGTAGGAGGGTAAGTATTCATTCTAGTGACAGAAAAAATTTTTAAACTACGGAAAAGTTAAAGATGACAAACAAGAAATTCTATGCGTAAGGCTCATCTCTATATATAAAAGGAAACTTGATGGGGGTTGCAGTTTACAGACCGCAGAAGGGCAGTGCTTATGCTGATTCAGTATTATTTATACGATAATCAACTATGTGAGAAACGATATGGAAATAACGTGATTGAGGCGGGTGAACTCAATTTACCAAATGTCAATTGGGGTGGTAATGCGAACGACAGGAAGCATGCCCAGCAAATAGCAAATAAGTTAATACGGGAAGGGCAGATGACTCATAAAGTGTTGGAACCAACTAGAGGGAGAAATATCCAGGACGTGGTGCTGGTAAAACCAAATGAGCTCTATAGAGAAATCGAATAGATGGTTTTGGTGATCGCGGAGCTGTTTTGTGGTAGTTACAAATAAATATGATAGGAAGGAAGGTCTTAAATTAAGATTATTAAGGAGTGTCATATGGCTGATAAAACAGGCATGATGAACTTTAAAAAAACTATGACCGATGGAAAACGGTAAATAAAATTGTAAACAGACCCTGGGATTGGGTTAGACCAATTGTTGAGGAATGTGGAAACAGGTGTGTACCTTTAATGGTGGTAAGGAATGGTAGAGATCTAGTGTATTATAACAGAGAATTAAGGAGGCTAAGGAGGTCCAGGTTGGAAAGAAATTGAGTTAGAAATGGCTGTAGAAATAAGGAGAAATGGAAGGAATTTACTAGTTAATTGCATCTAGCTAAGAAGTCAGCTAAGGATACCATGATATAACATGATGGCAAGCACAACTGGCAGTCATACAAATTTTAGTGGAAAATAGAAGGGTATTTATAAGTCCTTTAAGGTAGAAACAGGTTCCAAGGAGGACATTCCAGGAATCATTAATGAACAAGGGGAGTGTGTGGATCTTCAAAAGACAGAAGTATTCAGTCAGCAATATGTAAGGATTGTTGGTTACAAAGATAATGTCCAGATAGAGGAGGTGACTAATACTAAAGAAGAATTGAAATTTACGTATGATAATAACATTTGCAGTAAAAGATGATAACTAGAAAAGCAGCTGGTCTTGGTAAGATGTATGTGCGTATACTATAGAAAATGGGTTAGGATAGAGTGCCATATATGATGTTCTTATTTGATGACTGTTTACATAAAGCAGCTACACCAAATGAATGAAAAGTTTAAATAGTAGCACCTGTGTACAAAGGAAAGGGTGATAGACATAAAGTTGAAAATTACAGGCCAGACAGTTTGACATGCATTGCATGTAAGCTTTGGAAAGACATTCTTTCTGATTATATTATACACGTTGTCGAAATTAATACCGGTAACTAATTCGATAAAAGGAAGTTTATGTTTAAAAGTTTATTCCACTGAAGCTCATCTTGTAGGATTCCAGCAAGATATAGCAGATATCTTGGATTGAGAAGGTCAAATGGGGTGTATCGCGATTTGCCTACTTAAGGCATTTGATTGGCTAGATCATGGGAGAATATTGGAAAAATGTGTGCAATTGAACTAAACAAAAGGGTGACTGAATGTGTGGCTATATTTCTAGAAAATAGAACTCAGATAATTAGAGTAGGCGAAGTTTTATCTGACCCTGTAATACGAAGGGCGTATTATAGCTTTACACTTTATTTTTTCTACCCAAATGAAGTATATTACACGTCAGTTGTTACGTCCATCTTCTCAAGATAATCCCCTTGTAACTTATGTGCACTTTCGCCATCAGTTGTTAGGTCCACCTTCTCAACATAATCGCCTTGTAACTTATGTGCAATTTTGCCATCGATGTGTCAGACCCTCCAGACCTTCCTGAAGCCATTCTTTCGGAGTGCTGCGTTCCATGCCTTGACAGGTGTGTATAGTTCTGGAAAATACGTAAAACGGCGACCACGCATAGGTTTCTTCATGTTCCCGATGGCACTGTCGAACACTGATTTGGCGGTGGACTGCCCGTATGGTTTCATTGCATCGATTGTTTTGTTTGTGGCTTGTAACGGACTCGTCACATCACCGGCATCTACTTCAAGGAAATTAGCCATGCACATAACCCTTATCTTTCTATTACTGTACTGATATGGACTCACCTTCATTACAATAACACGTCGTATTTCTCTCTGTAACTGGGACTCAATAACCTCATCGCAAATATTTATTGAAAATCATATACTCTCTACGGACTTCATCTCTATTCATCGCCACCATTTGCTGTTATCTGACCACCTTCTTTCCCGGCTCGCACTCAGGATGACGTCACACGATACTGTTTTGTTTGCTGCACACGCTCCAGTAACACCTGGAATATTCCTGATGTGTTACTCCTCAATTGTTTCCCCTCTACTCAATCATATATAAACCAGGCTTTTCTCCGTGTTAATTGAGATGGACCTTAGCCTGTGTGGAGTACAGAACGCCAACATTGTCTCCGTTATTATGGAGCTGTGCACATGAGTGTCTTTCCTGTGCTAGTACAACCAACGTCGAGATCAGATATGACAAACATTTCAAATCTTTCTTTTAAATTTGGAACTTCAGAAGGAACAACTTTTCTTTTGGAAATTTAATTTGAACATGGCATTTCCTAACCAAGTCTTCACCTTCTTTTTATCTACAAATTATACCAAGTTATGAACACAGGTGCAACTCTCTCTCGAGCTGTGCGTGTTCTATATCTAGCGCTTCGCGAGTGCTATGCATGTCTAAGCGTGAACTATGCTTCGGATTCGTGTTTATAAGTATGTGAGTTTGAATGAGACTGTCGCGGAACAGCTTCCTTGCATAACCGTGATTTCGCCCCGGTCGAAGTGGTGATTGAATGATGACAGATGCAGTTCCTATGTTAATATATTTCTGATCGTTCTATGGACTTCACTTCGGAGGACTTTTGTATTTTATCCTGTGCTTGTAATTATGTAACTTTTTTTGTATTTCTTGCCACTCTTATTAACTTCTCCTTCGGTAGGCCTATATTCCTTTTTCCTGCCTCCTCTTTTCCTTTCTCTCTTGTAGGTTTTATCTTGAAACATGTTGCAAATTTTAAGCTTAATGGTTGGGAAAGTACCATATTTGTATATTTTACTGGTATTTTGTGAAAATTTGTAAAGAGTTTCATTTGTGCTTTTCACTTGTTTTCTAATCTCAACTTATCATGTTCCTTACTTGACTTGACACACTCGGTTATGCAATGCTCATATGCAGTTTTCACAGCGCTATTTCGTTATTTGGGCGAGAATGCAATCTGTCTTGCTATTTCGAAACTACCATTATTACCACGGCCTATGTTTACCCATCGGACGTAACTACAAGTGCGAACTGCATGAACATACTCATCTTGAAAGTTCACGGTGTTATGAATTATAGGGGACCTTGCCCTATCATCATTATTATTAATATTATATAGATTTATTTTGTATTACCCATTACGGGCTCATGGTAAGCCTAGCCATGAAGTCGGCTGAATCTTGATCATGGTGATGCAGACGTTTTCTGCACACGTCCACGCGCCTCTTCTTTTCGTCTACAGACAAGTGTCTAGGCACCCACGTGGATGACACCTTTCCCAAATGTAAGTGGCCGTCCACAATCCGCTGCAGGGTATTTCGGCTAATTCCCGTGGCTGCCTTCATTTCCGTAAATGTGATGCATTTGTTTCCTTGGATGGCCTGTTCGACCTGGGCAATGTTGGCTGGAGCTGACACTGTCACATCCTTTCCAGAACTGGTTTCCTTGTCCACCGATGTGTGCCCTGCTTTGCAACCTTCCATCCAGTTGTAAACTGTTTTCCGTGATTCTGCATGTTCACAGGCTGCCACCAAGCGCCAATGAACTTTTCCAGTGGTCACACCTTCTTTCCATAGGAAACAAGTAGTATAGCGCTCTCCCTGACAGTTGCTTTCCATGTTGTCTGCTCCTACGCAGACAGTGTTGTTACGAAATGACCATGACGAGTACATTCGTTGGCGCTGTGCGCGTGCTGCCACCAAACTGTGGAAAAAGAAACTAGTTAAACGTCACCACCTTCAAAAGTGAAATGTAAACCATATCCGGACGTACAAAAAATAAAGTGTAAAACAATATAGTATGCCCCTCGTAATAATAAATGGGGAATTCCTCAAGGCAGTATTATTGACATTTTATGTTTTCTTATATACAAATAATATGAGTAAATAAGTTGAATTAGAGAATGTTTTTGCCGATGGTGCTATTTCACAAATAATATGAGTAAATAAGTTGAATTAGAGAATGTTTTTGCCGATGGTGCTATTTCGTATAGAGTAACAAATACGTTACAAGATTGTGAGCAACTGCAAAATGACCTCGATAATGTTGTGAGATGGACACTAGGCAATGGTATGGTGATAAATGGGGTTACAAGTCTGATTGTGGGTTTCACAAATAAAAGTCCTCACAGTTTTAATTACTGCGTTGATGTGGTGAAAGTTCCTTATGGGGATCATTGTAAGTACATAGGTGTTAATATAAGGACATATCTTAATTGGTGTAATCACGTAGATGAGATTGTAAATAAAGGGTCCAGATCTGTACACGTGATTATGAGGGTAATTAGGGGTTGTAGTAAGGATGTAAATGAGATGGCGTATAATTCACTGGTAAGACTCCAACAGGAGTACGATTCCCGTGTACCGAGCTCGATAGCTGCAGTCGCTTAAGTGTGGCCAGTATCCAGTATTCGGGAGATAGTAGGTTCGAACCCCACTGTCGGCAGCCCTGAAAATTGTTTTCCGTGGTTTGCCATTTTCACACCAGGCAAATGCTGGGGCTGTACCTTAATTAAGGCCACGGCCGCTTCCTTCCCGCTCCTAGCCCTTCCGTCCTATCGTCGCCATAAGACTTCTCTGTGTCGGTGCGACGTAAAGCAACACGCAAAAAAAATCCCGTGTATGGGACCCTCACCAGCATTACTTGATTCAAGAACTGGAAAAATCTAAATAAAGCAGCTCGATTTGTTCTCGGTGATATTCTACAAAATTGTTGCGTCACAAAAACTTTGCAGAGTTTGTGCTGGGAAGGCTTGGGAGAAAGGAAACGAGCTGCTGGACTAACTGGCATGTTCCGAGCTGTCAGTGGAGTTAGGGCGTGGAGGAAATAGTAGACGAATAAGTTTGAGTGGTGTCTTTAAATGTAGGAATATCACAATATGAAGATAAAGCTGGAATTCAAGAGGACAAATTGGGGCAAATGTTCGTTTATAGGAGGGGGAGTTAGGAACTGGAATAAATTACCGAGGAAGATTATCAATAAACTTACAAATTCTTTGCAGTCATTTAAGAAAAGTTTTGGAAAGCAACGGATAGGGAATCTGCATCCTGGGTGACTGTCCTACATGCATATCAATGTTTGATTGATCGATTGATTGATTATCGGGGATTGCCTTCGCCGCAGTTACCACTATTTATATTACTGTTCACACCAATTCACATGTGGTAACCTTTTATTTACAAAATTATAGGGATTTTTCAGTTGCGGTTAGATCTGGAATTCGATCGCACGTTATTGTACAAATTCCTAAGCTGATTTTGCACTGTATCATTGCGCGCAAATAAGGATCTTAGGTGTTCTCCGCCATCTTGTGGTTCTAACTGCATAGAATACATTCCTGCCACGCCCGTTCTAATTTATAGTATTAGAATATGTAATTATTATCACAGCTGGCACAAAATATATTGTAATTTTCACCGCAGTTCGGAGCGCATAGATATTCCTGTAACTTCAGTCACAGCTCCAAGATCAAGTAAGTACTGTAAATCGCAGATTTCAAAATAGGTCAATCCGGGCATTTTGAATGGCTGGTTCCTATTTTATGGCCTCTCGGCTGGACGAAACCATCATGTTGGGGGGCGTGTAGGTATCATTCTGTCCTTAGCATCTCATTTCAAGGTCTACTTCTTGCTCTTTGTCTGGTATTTGGGGTTTCCTTTCTTTGTTCAGCACATCCAGATCAGCGTGATATAGTTGGCGAATACTTGGCTCTTGTCGGCATACTTTGCTAAATTGGATGTGCTCTTGGAATCTCTGTGTTATTACTATATGCCCGTACGTGCTTTAAACGTAGTCGGCTAGCTCTTGATTTCCGCTCCTAACTTCCTTTGACAATGTATTGCCGAACTTTGGATGAATTTGATCTGCCCACCGTGTTTTCTAGTTAATATTGGTTAAAATCACAATTTAATACATCTGAACTCAGTAGATGGGTGCAGTACTTCATTACGAAATTCTTGTGTAGGTTTTCTGAGTGGGGGGAAGTTGGGGGAGTTGCAGTGGTGTATATTACTTTGGCTGAAGTAATTCCTTGGCGTCTTGAAATAAAACGCACCGGGAAAATACGGAGAATAAGGAATAAGGGCACGAGAGTCAACACAGGGGTGAAAAGTCCTTACGGAGCAGATACAGAGAGATGTATACACCGATCGAAATAATAGTTGATTTTTAAGACAAAATGTATTCATTTCATTGAGTATGACTTGCATTTCCCCTATTATTTACTTGAACAGAAAAAAAAAATATTTTTATAAGCCGCTTCACTTTCGTCTTGAAGTTACTATTAAATTAATCGTAATGAATGCCTGTCATTCCAAATTAATTTCATTTCAAAGTATAATTTCTTCCATTAAAAGTTCTTAAAGTTCTTTCTTAAACTCGTTTGAATAACGTGAGAAAAATTATTTAATTTAAATTAAGCTTCTTTCACTTGAAAATATGAACATTTTTCCTAAAGTCTTTTCTAAATATCTAACACTTGAAATCGTGAAAGTTTTTTTCTAGAGTTTCTTTAAACGTTTAACACTTCACAAAATATCGCAAAATAAATCATCTTACAAAGTTCGGTCTTTATATTTATGAACTGAAGTTTAAACACTGTGATAATACATTTTGAATATTACGATTCTCAGTAAGAGTCAATAAATTGTTTGTGTAACTGCTATCAAGAGTCACTGATTCTAATATTCCATCAAAGAAAAGTTAGTCTCGTGGAATGAAAAAAAAAAAGTTTGAAAATCACTCATCACCTGTAATCTGGAGCTCAGGACTGGATTGTAAGGATATGCGGTTCAGCGAACAGCATGTTGACGTCCTTGGCAGGCGGTGTCGTGATGCCATCACCCATTGTACCACGTCCAACTCCCTCGTTGAGACTACGTCCCATGTCCCTCGCTGAAAGCACGTCCCAAATCCCACGTCGACAGGTAGATATCATTATAATAGGCACTCGTCAGGTTTTAACTCGTTTTTGCTGGATTTAAAAACACGAAAAAGTTCAAGTATTAATGATTATCGAGTGTCCTATATAACCTATTTCAGATTTTTATGAATCAGACGACGAACACCGTATCGTGTTAACTGCACACGTACAACGTCTGGCAGTAAGTTCTTAATAATCACTGCTCTGGAAATCGCAGTTTATATATGCACAGTGAGAATATTTACAAGTGTCTTCACACGTAAATCACAATTTATTCAAAATGACGAAATGTCATATCTCGTGATGTTTTAGAAGTATTGATTGCGGTATAGTAGAACTAGGTACAACTTCACGCACTCGCGACGAAACATTAAATATGCTGATGGTTCAAAATTGTCATTAGACGTGTATTTGAAAACACTATTATGAGATAGTCTACTTCAGTAAACAAAATATTCACAAGAAAATGTCCTTGCACACGTTTATCAGTTGTTAATATTTTAAGTTATTCTGCCTCGAAGAAAATTACAAGTTTCAAACAGTCAGGTTCACTCGAATTAAAGTCAAAAATGTAAAGTAAATTACTATCACAGCACTGTTAAACACTTTAGAAATGGTAAGATTTACCAAGTCTTCGTAGTAATAATTTAAAAATTTTCTAAATCTGACACTATTCACTGGACTACAAGTCTGAATATAATTGAAGTATAGTACCGCTACGCATAACTAAATTTGATTTTCGACGTGTATTTCCGCGTTCAACAGCATGCTTACGCGGTTGCTGTGAGTTGAGAACTGTCTGACCAGGACAAATGCCTGCTCTTTTATATCGTGCACCTATGTTAGCTTTCCTCCCCTTCTGATAAATTAGCATTTCTTTACTGTGGAATAATTTTTAACTCCGTAGGCCGATTTTAATAAAATTTATACATGTTGACCTTTAAATCATGGGCTACAAGATGGCGTAGGTCATTATTTGATATATCCATGGGATAAAAAGTTAGTAAAGATAATTTTCGTGTGTTCTAAAGCAATCAGCGTTGTTCACGCGATCATTACGTCAGTTTCAAACGTGGAAGTTCTGACGTAGATAAGCTCGCTTTTTGTCTGACTGAGCCGTGCCATTGCAGTTCCTCGAACGCTAGGCCGTGTCGTTGTAGCTAATTGACATTATAAAATAATTTTCCAGGCCATCAACGGTTCCTGGTTACATGTTCTTCCCTCAGTGTTGCTTATTCTTCTTTCTGGACATATTTCTTAAGATTGGAGGCGTTGTATATACCCTCTAGGGCACCATCCATTCTTGATATCTGGTACGGCCCATTTATGAGGACAATCTCAATGTGGTATGATCCTATGAATAATTGGCAAAATTTTGCATAGATCCATTGCTCAGGGTTAGAAATAGCCGGCTTGTGGATTAATACCAAATCTCCCGGGTTAAGGGGTTGTCGGTACCTTCTGTTCCGCTGTCGGCGTTCTCGGATTGTTGCTATATGCCTTAATCTGGTTAACGCATTGGCAATCTTCGTTTGCTGAGGGATAAGGTTATCAGGAGGAATTTGTAACATTCTATTCCATGGTCTATCTGGCTTGATTCCGCGTTGTAGAACTAAAGGGATGTCGTTTGTTGATTCATGGATAGCAGAGTTTACGATCTTTTGCATGATTAGAAGGACCTCTATCCACTTCCAATGCCTGTAAATTCTACAGAATTTAGCCAATTCTCTCATTACGCGCTCTGCAGGATTAGCCTCGGGATGCCTTATGGAATTCATGATATGACGGATCCCCAGATCGTCCAGAGCTTGCGGAAATCCCATGGACGTGAATTGCTTTCCATGATCTGTCGATAGATTCTCCGGCTTCTCCATCTCAGGAAAGATGTTCTTCCTAAGCCGCTTCAAGATATTTCCAGCATTGACTTTCTGGATGGGTAATAGCATTGTGTATTTTGAAAAGGCACGGACAATAACAACATATCTATTCCCCCTCGTCGCCTCGGCAAGAGGACCGTACAGATCTAAGGCAATTATCTCTCCGGGCTTTTCCGAAATTAGAGGTCTTGGAAATTCTTTTAACACGTAGTTATTTGGTTTAATGCGCTGACATACATCACAAGATCGTAAGATCCTACGCACAACTTTTCATAGATACTCCCAAGTAAATTTCTCCTTTATGACATTGACAGCTTTATCGGTACCGGCATGTCCAGAAATAGAGTGACAATGCCATACGATTCCAGTTCAAATTTTGGGTGGTGCATAAATGCGACACTTGGTCTTATTCGGAGCAATGGATTTCAATAGTAACCCATTCCTAAAGCAAAAAGATTGAGATGTACGACGAATTCGTGGGTAGTCATCATCCGTGGCTGGAATTGAACCTTCAAAAAACCTGATGTGTTCTCGACTCATTCCATCTCCATGTTGCATTTGGGGTAAATAACGCATCTTGCGTAGGAATTCTTCATCCGTGTCGTTGAAGATTTCAATTGGATGGGCTAATATCTCATCTGCTGTGTTACGACTAAGTGCGCCGGCTAAGATATCTTTCGACCTGGCTTGTGTACTACCGTCAAGTCAAACTGCTGTATGAAAAGAGCCCACCTGGTCACTCTTTCATTCGTCATGTCGGAAGATAAAATGAAGCTTAAAGCCTCATGGTCAGTGAATAGCGTAACTGGATAGCCATAAATAATTTTCTTCCAGTACTGTAATGAATAGACAATGGCTAAATCTTCCAGTTCAGTGATGTATGACGTTTCATGTGATCGTAGCTTTCGACTCATGAATGATACGAATAATTTATGATCAGGATCCTCGGGGTTTACTTGGTAAAAGACCGCTCCTATTTCTATAGTGCTAGCGTAACATTCTAAGTAGAAAGAATGGCCAAGTAAAATTAGGATATACCAATTTGACATAATATTTAGGCATATCTTTAATGTTCTAGAGGGATTTCTCACATTCTTCTGTCCACTTCCATCTAAAAATTCATTCCTGGTGAAATAGCTTTTCAGGGTGGGTTTATACGTTATCACCATAAACATTACAAACCCCAAGAACACAATTTTCCTCCCATCACTGGCTTCTACTTTCTGGTGCGCGACATCAGTTTCAACAAGTAAAATCTTTCAAGATTAAAAATATTGTGTCCACCTATTCAATACAAATTTATATTTTTAGTGGTTAAATTCTACATGAATTACACACACCAGTTAGGGACATGTTTCGCCCTAGTTATGGGCATCTTCAGCCTATATTAAACTTAAGGTCAAGCATTACAACTATAACATTAGAACTTATAGTAAACTAACTTAATACTAAAATACAATTGTCTTATGCTATTTACATAATTTACAATATGTACAATATGTGCATTAACTTTGCCAGAATTTATGAACAATGAATTAACTTATTTTATTATGACTAGACTTCCAATTGTGGATTGGATTGATCACAGTGTGAATTGGGGTTTCTCAAACTGTATTGACTAGAACTTATCACTGCGTTAGTTGGGGTTTCTTCAACTGTTATGGTCGCCTGAGTCGTAAGAACTTTTACAAAACCGGAATCTTGGTTAAAATCGTTAATATTCAATTTAAAGTCCACATGTAGTTGGAATGAATTCCATTCCAAAGGAGACAACATTTGGGCCAAAAGTAAATGAACGTTATATAATTGTAAATTTAGGAGGGCTTTCTTTTTGTACGTTGCTTTAATTTCATTTCTTATCCAAATCTCGTTGTCCTTATTCTGAATTCTATTCGTATTGGTTATACCCTTCCTCTGCGTGGGTTTTAGAAATTTTGGTACCAATTTTTGTTCTGCCAGAATTTATGAACAATGAATTAACTTATTTTATAATGACTAGACTTCCAATTGTGGATTGGATTGATCACAGCGTGAATTAGGGTTTCTCAAATTGTAGTGACTAGAATTTATCACTGCATGAGTTGGCGTTTCTTCAGCTGATACGGTCGCCTGAGTCGTAAGAATTTTAACAATACCGGAACCTTGGTTTAAGTCGTTCATGTTAGGGTTTGAAACAGTTTGAATATTCCTTTAGAAAGAAGCATGGTTATGTTTTAAGATTAAAGCGTGTAAGTAGGATACATATTGTTGATTTCATTCATTGCTTATCGGATAAAAATATTTGGAAAATTCCGTCGTTCTTGTTGATAAACTAGCCATTGGTGCATATTCAATCTGGGAGGAATATGAGTTGTCTGTAACTGGATAAGAGAAAAAATGGGGAATTAGAATGATGGATGTGGAACCCAATACGCTAATAAATGTAGAGTGAGTGTTTATCGTATGAACTTACTTGTCTTGTCGACGTTAGCTGGGACCAATTGTTCCGGTTGTGTCTGAACGGCTAAGCTTGCTGCTCCTAGTGTAACATTGATGCTGTCGAGGAGGGGTGGAGCGTGGTGGGGAAGGGGGCGTGAGTTTCAAATCGTGTGTCTGTATTGTTGCTTGAGAGGCATTACTTGAATTGGATTGAGCGGGTCTGGCATTAGGTGTGGCTATTGGAGCGCATGCGTTCTGTGATTTAAACATACTGGGAACTTTATTCCGATTTACGGCCTGGATTAACCTCGGAGTTGTTTCATATAACGGATTTTTGTTATCTATGACATCGTTAAGATCATTTTTGTTATAAGTTTGATTCAAATAAATGTACAAGTTTTCTGTTTCGTTCCATAATTTCCCTTTGCTTAGGCTTTTAATGACCGTCAAATCATTTTCTATTGAGGTGAACTTATGGCCGGTTTCAGTCATATGCTGGCTCATGGCCGAATACTTATTATGCTTGGAAGCATTGTAATGTTCCAGATACCACGTGTAAAAGCTCCTCCCGGTTTGTCCAAAATATGTGAACTCACACTGGGCACATTTTAACCTATAAACACCCGACCTTGAGTAAACGTTGTTGTTAATATTGACTCTACTGTGATTGAGGAAAATGTTCTGATTATTATTTATTGTCTTGAAGGCTATGTTGACGCTGTGTTATTTTAAAATATTAGTGATTTGATGGATAGCCGGGCTATTATACGTAAGGGTGGTGTAGCTGTTTGTCTTTGGTTTCTCTGGGACTAGGTTGGACGATAACCTAATTTTGATCTTATTAATTAACCGATTGATGACATTTACTTTAAAGCCATTGTACCGAGCTAACAGTCTTATGTAATTTAGTTCTGTTTCCAAACTTTTTGGCGAAAGAGGAATTTTTAGTGCCCTATATACTAAACTATGATAGGCAGCTAGTTTTTGGGTCTTAGGATGTAAGGACGAATCTTTAACTCATGCAGTGATAAATTCTAGTTAATACAATTTGAGAAATCCCAATTCACACTGTGATCAATCCAATCCACAATTGGAAGTCTAGTCATAAAATAAGTTAACTCATTTTTCATAAATTCTGGCAAAGTTAATGCACATATTGTACATATTGTAAACTATTGTAAACTATGTAAATAGCATAAGACAATTGTATTTAGTATTAAGTTAGTTTACTATAAGTTCCAATGTTATAGTTTTAATTCTTGACCTTAAGCTTAATATAGGCTGAAGATGCCCATTACTAGGGCGAAACATGTCCCTAACTGGTGTGTTTAATTCATTAACCACTAAAAATATATATTTGTATTGAATAGGTGGACACAATATTTTTAGACTTGAAAGATTTTACTTATTGTATCTTCAATACGGAACAAAATGAGATTAGTTACTTGTAACTTGATAGCCAACCAGGTAAATTATCGTTTAAACAGATATTTGAATCTTAAGGTCAAAATAGGCAATTTAACAAAAGATATAGCTTATTTAAAACAATGTCTGGAACAAAAATTGATACCAAAGTTTCTAAAACCCACACAGAGGAAGGGTTAACCAATACAAATAGAATTCAGAACAAGGTCAACGAGATTTGGATAAGAAATGAAATTAAAGCAGCATACAAAAAGAAAGCCCTCTTAAATTTACAATTATATAAGGTTCATTTATTTTTGGCCCAAATGTTCTCTCCGTTGGAATGGAGTTCATTCCAACTACATGTGGACTACAAACTGAATATTGTATTAGAAAGGAAGCAAGCAACACTCAATAAAAAAACTCTCCCAATTAATACAATCTAAGATACGATCTCCCACACATAACAAGTTTCACAAAGCCCAGCATCCCGACATGTTAACACATCCACAGTAGTCAATTTGACAAACGTTCAGTTCTCTCAGGAAGAAACTGGGATATTGAATAAGGGCCTAAAGTATAATTGGCCTAGCCGAAATAAAACAACCGACATCATCAATACAATAGCAGAGGTAGAAACTTGTATTCCGAAACTCCCCATTGAGATTCAAAACGATGTTAGATACGAAGTAAAAAAGAAATTACCTAAACTGGCCCAAGAGTTAAATGTTAATTTTGATTTCAATCATAAAAAACAAATTCAGAAATTAAAAACAAAAATAGATGACAATAACATTATTGTTACTAAGGCAGATAAAGGAGGTTCCACAGTCCTACTAGACAAACAATTTTACACTCAAAAAACAGAAGAATTTTTTAATAATACAATTTATTCGATAGTTAACAAAGATCCCACTGTAAGAATTCAGTGAAATTTAAAAACTTTAGTAAAAAGTTCTAATTTTCTTTTCAACGAACTAGAGCAACAAACACTTTTCAACGTGAACCCCAGTATCCCTACTGCCAGAGCTTTACCTAAGATACATAAGGACACCCCAATGCGTCCCAAATTGCAGGAATAGCTCTACCTATAAAGTATCAAAATTCATTCATAGGTTTTTAAGAAAACATATTTTCAACACTAAATCTCCCTTAAAAAATTCAATTAATTTCTGCGAAGTATTAAAGAAATTTGAACTGCAACCCAACCATATTTTATGTTCTTTCGATGTCACAAACATGTTTCCAAGCATTCCTACTAAAGAAACCATTAAAATTATCCATGGCAACATCAATAAACACAACAGCCTCAGTAAAATGGAAATTGAAGAATTCATTGAGTTTCGTTCTAAACAATAATTACTTCTCCTTTAATGGTAAATATTATCAGCAGAAAGGCCTAGCTATGGGCGACCCTCTTTGTGGCATTCTAGCAGATATTTACATGGACTATATAGAACATACAAAAATTTCACAAATAAAGGGCATTAGTTTGTGGCTAAGATTTGTTGACGATACTTTCGTAATCATCAATAAGGACATTACTAACAGTCACGATATATTACTCTCACTGAGCGAAATAGATCCTAACATCAAATTCACCAAAGAAGATGAGGTCAACAATTCTTTTAATTTTTTAAATTTAACAATTACATGCTTGAATAACATTTTTGAATTTCAAATTTTCAGGAAACCTACTCATTCACCCATAACTATTAAAGATTCGTTCTTACATCCTAAGACCCAAAAACTAGCTGCCTATCATATAGGGCACTAAAAATTCCTCTTTCGCCAAAAAGTTTGGAAACAGAACTAAATTACATAAGACAGTTAGCTTGGTACAATGGCTTTAAAGTAAATGTCATCAACCGGTTAATTAATAAGATCAAAATTAGGTTATCGTCCAACCTAGTCCCAGAGAAACCAAAGACAAACAGCTACACCACCCTTACGTATAATAGTCCAGCTATCCATCAAATCACTAATATTTTAAAATAACACAGCGTCAACATAGCCTTCAAGACAATAAATAATAATTAGAACATTTTCCTCAACCGCAGTAGAGTCAATATTAACAACAACATTTACTCAAGGTCAGGTGTTTATAGGTTAAAATGTGCCCAGTGTGAGTTCACATATTTTGGACAAACCGGGAGGAGCTTTTACACGTGGTATCTGGAACATTACAATGCTTCCAAGCATAATAAGTATTCGGCCATGAGCCAGCATATGACTGAAACCGGCCATAAGTTCACCTCAATAGAAAATGATTTGACGGTCATTAAAAGCCTAAGCAAAGGGAAATTATGGAACGAAACGGAAAACTTGTACATTTATTTGGATCAAACTTATAACAAAAATAATGATCTTAACGATGTCATAGATAACAAAAATCCGTTATATGAAACAACTCCGAGGTTAATCCAGGCCGTAAATCAGAATAAAGTTCCCAGTATGTTTAAATCACAGAACACATGCCGTAACGAGAGGTTAACTTCATGGACACCGCAATGAATTGCGAATTTATACCAGCCACAAATTAAGAATGTGTCAGTTCTAACCATATCTTCATGTGCCGTCCTGCCAATGTCCAACAGCATTTCAGCATGATTTTAACAAGCTCCATGGGAACATTTTATTTTATTTACGTTGTTTGATGTGGAAACACCATCTAGCAGTTCTGCGTCAGCTGGGGGTTATTTACAGTGACGTCCAGTGGCTTGCATACATTGATGATCTGACTACAGAATCAATATTTACCAGTTCCCGTTTTACAATTGAAATTGTAATGATTAGCAGTGATGGAACTAATTCTATGAATATTAATGCAAGAAAGAGTCAGGATGATGAGCATACTCCAGATGCTAAGAATTTAGAGCCTAATATATTTTTCAAATTTTACTCTTAGTTCATCCCAGATGTTAATGTCAATTGTGTGCTTGTACATTTGTTTAGTTATTAGATATATTACATTTAGTTATTAGATGTATTACATTAAGGCTGAAGATGGCCAGCCAAGGCCGAAACTAGTCCCTAGTTTAGTAATGTAATTCAAATATATTGCATATTATAGTACTGAAAAGGTAGACCACTACAACATTAATTTAATATCATTAATTTGCAGTTCAGTAGCACTTCCGTTTCTTATATCAGCCCATTATTGTTCATAATTAAAAATGCACACTCTGTATGAGATTAGATCTTGGAATAATCGTTACAAAATATAATTCTTGATTCAAATTTGGTATATTAATGCCCATGCTCCCGAATTTACATTACACAGCTACCCAATTCTCACAAGCATTACCAGCAAGAAATAAGCTCTCTCACAATTGGAAACATACGCATGTACAGAGCCTGTTTCTTTGCCGGTGTTTTGTTCCATTGTTTGTCATCACCTTGCTATTTATGATACAATAAACAAAATCAAAAAGTGCACTTGAGTGTGATCACAAGTAAGAGAAAGGATACAAACAAATTAATCACTTCTAACTTTTGTAAGTTCTGACTCATATCGCCCCAACATTTGAAAAAGAAACCTACAATGTGCAACTTTGATCTCTCAAAAATATTTCTAACCATGAAAGTCAATAAGAACTGAAATACAGGAGAAATAGTTTTGAACACCTGAGTAAGAGGTGAAATATGAGAGAATCTGGGAAATACGGAGAAGTGGTAACCCTAACCTACTTATCTCGGTAATCCCTAAGCCTCTTCCCCCCTCTTTTATTTTCTACCCTCCTCCTCTCCCCCTTCTTCTTCTTCTTCTTCTTCTTCTTCTAAACAAATACTTCTAAAACATACATTTTGTATGAGGGTAACCTGTCTCCAATAATTGAGGGAGGAAAAGAATTTCACAAAATCCAGTTCAAAAGCTTGGGCCAGATCTTAGATTGGTAATTATACAAATGTTGCATAATTCACAAGCAAATTATTGTATTGAGGTCATTCCTTTTCAAGAAAAATTTGTATGTCTGCATAGCAGTTCCAAGCAAAAAATTCCAGCATTGGGAGCTAACTTATCTTTAAAAGTTTTTAAAATAGGAGAAAAAAAGGAAGATTGAATCAGATGCTAAAGAAAAAATATTTTATTATAGTCTTGGTGATAAACAGGGTGAATTAAACAGAAAACCACAAGATCAATAACTAAATATCATTTGTACATTCTCAGACTTAAGATTTCATCTGAAATAATGAATGACGCAATAAACAAAGAGTTTTGTTTCACCTGTAATTAACTTCCCAGTATGTCCTCCATTTGCCTGGCCAGTCAGCAGGTAAATACTTCACACCTACCAGCACATCCAGAACACAATAAAAGAAATCCAGCTTAAGTACATTTTAAAAATGGAACTGCAACTTACAAGAAAGGAAATTAAAATACGAAAAAGTACAGAATTGTTTAAGTTATATAAAACATATACCTGCAACACTCATGAAGTATGATTTATACCCAATTTCACCACATGAGTTCTTTGAAGTATATGGTATTTCATAGAGTATATATCTTTTGAAGGTATAGAACATTTTTCTTTTTTTTTCAACTAACACTACATATTATGGGGAATCAAAATGAGAAGTTAATACAGATGCTGACTAGAAATGAGGTACATGGAACCTGCTTCTACTGTTGTACTTACTAACATGTAACAGTGAGAACTTGACTAGAATACCAACTGTCAGCTAACATCTAAGAATAAATAATGCTTACAAACAAACAGCTTCCCAGAGGATAAAGATACTGAGGTACAGAGATATGAGAAGTCAAATTTATAAGTATGCATACCATATTCAATAAGCTGGAAGTACACGTAATTACCAGACATATTAAAGAATGTTTGTCGATCATTAGCAATATGAGGCAACTGCAAGCAGTACCATAATCAATTCTGTCATATTTCCATAGCTCAATGACATAACTGAAACACAATTGTCCTCAAGATAGCAACTTAATAAAGAAATATTGGGGGGAGGAGGCAGAAGATGAGAGTAAATATAATGCCTCACTACTTTGTAGTATAACTTAATTTCAAAACACAGCACGAGGTCATATAACACAAAAGACTTAGTAGTCCTGGCCTTTTAGTTTCTTTAATCGTTACTGTCATCTCTACAAACAGTAATAAAACCTACTTGTAGGGGATGAATTGAGAGTGTAATGTATCAGCTGACCAGAAAGGAGGTATATGAAACCATGTGTTCATTGTGAAGATACAATTTACAAAACAACTCAAGATCCTTGTAAAATATCCCAAATATGATAAATCATGATCAGTTCATAGGAAATAATTGCAAATCCTGCAAATCCTGCCGATCTTACATCACACATACGTGTTAGTAAATTAACTTTATCTATACAACAAACATCCTTTGCAACATTACTATTTATCCATTTTAAAACATTCTATGAAAAACAAAAGCACTTTGTTGTTTCTCAAACCAAACAAATGGTATTCTCTTTTCAAAAACACATTTTCTTGCAATTCTTGTTACAATAATAAATAATGCCAAGTGTTTAATATCTTTTCAACTGCTATAGCATTTATGAGATATCCAAATTCAAGAAAATTATCCTGTAAATAAGTTCATTGACTGCTGACACTTGACGATGTACTGGTAACAGATTGTGTTTGGCTGACTAGTGAATAAATGTACTCCAATCTAGTCACACAGCTGGTGGTGGTAATTTTTGTTTTAAGAGGAAGTACAACTAGGGAACCATCCTCTCTGAATAAATTAAGAGGAAACAAAAATTAATAATTGATTGAAGGAATGAATTAAAAAAAGAAATAGAAAATAAAAACATGAATTATTTTATTCATGTCAAAAGAAGACACATGCACACTGAAAGGGAATTTATGTTCCCTGAGTAATAAATGGTTTAAACAATTGGTTTAAAAATCAATGTGAAAAAGAGAAAATTTATGGTTATTAGTAAACAACAAAACATTTCAGGAAAATTATTTCTAAATGGTACAGAAAATGAGAGAGTGCAGAAATTTAAATTTCTAGAGAGCTGTGTGAATTTCAGATTGGAACCAATCAGTCGAAATCAAATGCCAAATAGAACAGGTACAAAATGCCTTTTTCAAAATTAGTTCTATTCTGAAAAGTTATCATTTGAACATTCAGTTTAAACTTTTATTGGTGAAAATGTTACATCTTCACAGTCTTACTATACAGTGCAAAAACATGGACACTGATAGCAACCGCTACCAAAAACTGGAACGGTTTGAGATGCGGATTTAAACGCATATTAAGAATCGCCTGGACAGACCACATAACAAATCATCAAGTATTGTGGAGACTCAGGAAGGACGTAGAACTTTTACAATAGGAACTAAATAAATGCGAAACTCAAAATTCAGTCGCAAAGAACCCACGCAATTTACATACAATGGTAATAGGTCGAGATATGGTGATGACATTTCTTGATTTAGGAAAAGCTTACATTAATGTACCCAAAGGTAAAAGGGTATAATTATACAAAATAGGATTCAAAATGTATTTATTTGC
The DNA here is from genome assembly GCF_040414725.1 of Anabrus simplex. NCBI lineage: Eukaryota > Metazoa > Arthropoda > Insecta > Orthoptera > Tettigoniidae > Anabrus > Anabrus simplex. Next base: position 182,406,799 of record NC_090269.1, read on the forward strand.
ACTGATACTCAAAGTGTCCTTATTAACACCAGATAATGTAGATAAATCAGAAAACTGGCATCTATGATGATGATGATGATGATGCTTGTTGTTTAAAGGGGCCTAACATCTAGGTCATCAACCCTAACTGGCATCTAAAAAAATTCATAAATTATTTATGATATACAATGGGAATAAAATAATATTTATTTGGATAACAGGACCATAACATATACCAGAAAACATAAAGCTTGGTGAACTTGCAAGGTCTGAAGCACAGGAAGAGGGTTTAAAATGTTTCCAGTTCCATTTGTAGATATCTCGGTCCAAAGTCAAAATAATGTAATCAATTTTCAAGGAGATCATCAGAACAGAAGGGTCGCCACGTACAACAACCAGTGACTAAAGTACCAATACGACCCTGGTTTGCAAATATGGTAAATACACCTGTTGTTATATTACAATAAATAATAATAATATGAATCAATCATATACAGTATGTGTACTACAGAACAGCTGTACTGAATTGACTTGAAAAACAGTAATCTGTGTCTATATGGAATGGAAGTAGCATCTATGAACCATTAGTTTTTCAATGTGTTAAATTAAAAAACCAGAATGAAAAAATGATTTTATTATGGATACCAGTAATCATTACAAGCTTCTTGTTTAGTAAATACTCTGACAATTAAGAGGAAATTCTAAAGTATATAAATGAATAGAATATGGATTAATCCTTATGTGTGATCCGGTTTTGTTTGGTGGTAGAAAGTTGTCAGAATCGATCACACGATATGAAGACTAGAACTTTTGAATCCCTGTCTTTTAGAAAAAAGTTTAGTTTAGCAAATAACACCTGTACTGTAAGTAGCTTATTTGGATATACAATAATCATATATCAAATACAATAAACAGAGTTAACTGGAAATTCATGAAATAAGCATATAAAATTCCCCAGTCAATGTTAACCTGGTGACTGGTTGAAGTATTAATATAAAATAAAAATAAAAACCCACCAAGATGATGGAGGATAAGAAGTATGTCTATAAATGTGCTTTTACGTGGGTCTCTTACCTTAAGCATTAAATGCTTACCAATTGTGGAGGGATTCAATCCCACAACTCAGAGCCTACATAATTACATTACTCCGCCAGCCCATTTTTGTTGACACTGCCAAAATGCACTAATCCAATGCGATAATAAATAATGATTGCTGAAAAACTCTTTGAACTAGTAATTTCTGTACCTTTCATTTCTCAGGAATTGAAAATATCAGTTATAATGGGAAACTGTTTGTAGGATAAAGCACTTAAGTTACACATTTGAGACATAAAATAACAATAACCAAATAACAATGTGCTTATTTTTCTAAGTAAAGGTAAACAAAAACATGATGATGATGATTATATGAAAGAAGTAACTTATTGCACTGGACTTCATGAGCAAACCAAAGACCAGAAAGAGACTGGAAATGGTTATTAGGGTAAGAGCCAATGTAGCTCAAAAAGCCAAACAAAAACAACAAAATGACAACACTTTGTGATGAAGTAATTTCCTTCTTTAAACAACATGCTCCATTGAATATCACAAACATTTAATATCATGAGGGTGCAATAAATTGGGTGCAACAAATTAAATATCTCAAGCATAATAAACATGGAAAAAAGAAAAAAATAGAAGAAATATAGACAGCAAAAGACATTCAGAGATGTCATGAAGATACAATAAAAATGCCAGCTTGACTGAGCACAGCAATGTATTTTCTACAATATTCAGTAAGGAATTGAAATACGTACTTAAAAAAGATTCATCCTTAATGGAACAAATTATAAGTACAACGTAGTATTATTTTTATAATCAACATTAAAATTCCAACTTTTCATGTATAGATTCTGTGTTAAGTCTACTGTTGAAAAATACCACACCAAGGAGCAAACAAAACTGAGATCAAAGCTTCCTAAAAATATTTAGAAAAATAAAATTATACAAGTTACTAGCAAAATCATGTAAGACACATCACACACATAACAGTTTCACTAATGCAGGTAATAACTTTAAATCCCATAAAAAGTCACCTGTCACACATAAAAAACATGGAACTTAAATTATATAATCACTTACAAGACATCAAACTGACAAGTTTAAGTCATACCTGTCATCAGTGATCAGAGGGAGAAAATTAAAGCTCTGGTTACCAGGAGAGATTAGGTGGGGGTAGATACACTTGGCACTGGATGTTTTTCAACATCTCCTGACAACTACCCATTGTATGTCTCCTAATCCTGTGTTTCATTTCTAAACAACATTGGAAAGCACACTCAATTCAAATGATCACACACTAAATTCCATATCCATATAAAATCCACAATTGATAAAATATCAACAGACTGATTTAAAAAAAAAAACACACCACTAACCACCACCCCTCAGAACATATTTTAAAAAAACTGAAATACTTCAAAATATAATAGTTGTCCATGAGCATATAGAATGCAATTTCCACATAACAGTACCTGAAAATTATGCTATATTTATGACTGTGCAATAAACATACTAGTCAGTTGTACCTTGCTGTTTTCTTTCATTTAGTTTCTGATCAACTACTATGAGTCACACTTGGCCTCAATTTTTAATGCTTACTGTTCTTGCACTCAAAAGTGGTTGATTAATAATTTAAAAGAAGCATACAGTATTTTGTGAACATATAATCAATGTAATAAAATGTATTAGTAGCTCCTATCACACAGCACTATTCAAAAAATGAAAATTTAGGTACCACTTCAGCAGGTGTGGATATAAATTAGTATGTATATTTGTTTCTCGTTAATATCTATATATACTAGTCTGAATTACTACATCATCTTCTTCTACTGCATTTTGTCTTCCTGACGAGATACCGACTTCTGACCTGTTCAAACACTGTGGCCACCCAATATCAAATTTAAAATTCTCTTCATTCCCCTCCCTCTGATGTTGTTAATTTCTAATACTTTTCACATTATGGTTTATGTAATTACTGATATTATTTAAACAAGTTATAGTTGAATATTATGAATACTTTTATACACTTGTAGGAATGAACTATTTTAAATCAATTTTCTAGTAATAAGCATATAATTACATGCCAGCTTCATCCATGATCAAGAAATTTTAATCCATTAAAGCCTACTGTCCTATTTTAAAGACAGAAGCTTAATCCCATTTTAAAAATAATTTCCAGGCCTCAATTAGTAAATTTATAAACTGAATAAAGAAAGATGTTCTGGTGCTTTTCTATTTTAACTAAAATTAGCACAATATTCTTAATCTATTCATCAACTAATCACGAGACTGGTGCCTTTACAATATCCTGATACAGCTTTCATACTTTTAGCAGGACGAATTAAGTTGTTTTGTACTCTTAATAGTTTTCTCTTATAAGTTATAACCTCTCCTGTGAACCATGTGACCCTGCTGTAGTGTGGAGGCATATGTGTTACAATGAAGCAGATAATTCGACCGTAGTTTCAATCATGTCGGATGGGTATCTGCCGAGAGACTAATAGAGGGTTCATTGAAAAGGGCAGCAGCCTTTTGGAAGTTCCACGGACAGCAGTCTGGATGATTGACATAGTCTTGTAATAATACTCAACATGGTTTAGCTATGTTGATACTACTACACAGCTGAAAGAAACAGTAAACTACAGCTGTATGACTAACGAAAGGTGAGCACAAAACAGGAGGTTGGGATGGAGAGCAGCAACAAACCTGTCCACAGACAAGTTGTTATATAAATAATTTCATAAACAAAATGATTTGTGTTTCCTATCATGAATAATAATATTCTCAAAAGAGACATTCTGCTATCAACAGAATAAATGTTTTAATATTAAGTAAAATGCATATTTACTTTTCAAAACTCATTATATTTATGTATTTAGTGATTTGTTTTTGTTACAAATTCAACACATAAGAAAAATAATTACGGCTTTGATGAGTTAATTTAGGCATAAAGTTGCAATAATTCATTTTTGTACCATGTCATTTCAGTTCTGTACAGTTCTGTACTAAGAATCTGTAAGGGATGTATGCATGTCCCAATATAACTGGAAAATCTAACATTAATGTGACAATGGAAGTCAATATTTCATTTTTATTGACTACTTCATTATCCACTCAGTATGACTGAATGAAAAGTTGCAGTCCTTTCTTGCAAATCTACCAATTAAAACTGTGATTAACAACTGCTGTATAGAATATATTACTACAAAAATCCACAATATTAAAAAATAATTGTGGTATCCAATGATCTCACAGATTCTTCCTAACATTTCCTAGTTTATGAAGAATGACCAGTCCCCCCCACTCTAAAATTCTGACTGAGTGGCCGATATTGTTACATACAGTTAAACTACCTCAAATGTGTTGACAGTTTTAATAAAGATTAATAAAGATTTTGTAGATGACAGTTCAGCGTCCAAAAGTGACTGAGATTAACGTTGATTTAGTACAACCATTACAAATCATGTGAGAAAGGACGAACTTGATGGGACATGGGCGGTACAGAAGAAAATCACAATTACTCGCTCATTTACTGAAAAATGTTAACTTGTTGGAATTGCTTAAACAAGAGTTTGTTTTCAGTTACAGCACAAGAAATAAACTAATATGGACAGAAACATTTACTTGATCTAAAAAAAAAAAAAATACAGGCCTTGGCTTGCCAAGGTGACTAGTGCCCTGTCAGATAGCATGTAAATACTGGGAGTGCCATGTGGTGAGCATGATGACATCCTCAGAAGTACTGCTTAGCTTTTACAAGCAGGATGTACTTGATCTAGCCCAGTTTGCTCTTTGCTCCACTATGACTCAAGTCTGAAAACCCCAGATCTATAAAAACTATTAGTAAAGAAAGTTCCTCCTTATCTCCTCACATGAACATTCTTCTTTGCTATTTTTAATTTTTTAAATTACAATTTGCTTTACATTGCACTAATACAGATAGGTCTTATGGTGATGATAGAACAGAAAAGAGCTATGAGTGGGAAGGAAATGACCGTGGTCTTAATTAAGATACAGCCCCAGCATTTGCCTGGTGTGAAGATGGAAAACCATCCCTCAGTGGAGTTTGAACCCAAAATATCCCAAAGGGACGCTGATAGCTACGCGACCTAAAGCATGGAGTCACTTGCTCGGTATTCTTCTTTGTACTCCCTTTCTGAATTCACAGCACTGTCCTAGTCACTAATAACATTCAGAAAAATGTTCTCATATGATTAATGTAATTAAATCTCACAAGACTAGGAATAAAAATTTACAAAGGGAATTTTTTGTCTGTATGTGAATTTAAAATGCAGTGAAACAAACTGGCATTGTAAACAAAATAACATGAAGTACTATATTATATTCTAGATGTTTTGAACTTTATCACATCAGGACCTCATTCTGAAACATCACTGATGAGTATAAATTCTCTGCATATAAAAATAAACAGCACAAGAACATTCCTACTGTGTGATGGTCTATGATAAATTCTTCTACTAAAGTGGACAAACTTGTGCATCACATAGCCATTATGAAACACTTCATTATAGGCTATAATATGAAGATACTAGTTTACAATTTTGTCCAGGAGCATTGTTGTGGGTGATGGATAAAAGGCTTAGTCCATAATTATTAGACACTTTGTACATGATACCATTCTACAGTGGGAAAATATTAAGGTAACATGCATATGCTTGGGCTGTACCTTAATTAAGGCCACGGTTGCTTCCTTTCCACTCCTAGCCTTTTCCTATCCCATCATTGCCATAAGACCTATCTGTCTTGGTGCAACATAAAGCCAATTTTAAGGAAAAAGTAAAAAAAAAAATAAGGTAACACACCAAAAACTACAAAAGAAAAAATTTGTTAAAAGTAACCAGATAAAACAACCACGGTGTGAGATCCCTAATGTCCCCAGAATTTGATCTATCCCTAAAAATAGCTGCCTACAATTTGTGTGATTCTAGTCCAGGTACCAATGAAGTGTTGTACTGTAGAGTTGAAAGCTATTTTACTGAGTCTACTGTAAATAAAGATGGTTGAATACTTTATACTCTTTTGCCTGGTAGTCTACAAATTCTTAAGGCAATATGTTCTCAATTCTGCTTTAAGTGAACCTTAACATCAAAGTGAAGAAAATCCCGATAAACATATGAGTATACACTTCACCTGAAAGTAATGTTATCCTAAGAATCACACACCTAACTTTTACAAATAAACTTGAACAATGAATGAATGGAACGTTGTGCAATGATCATATATTCATGATCAATAAGCAGAGGATTTCCAGACAATCAACAAACAGAAAAACTGTAAGCATTCCTTTACCAATATCAGTCATAGTGTTACAGAGACCATTTTCAGTCTTAAAAGAATTTTACTAATGTGCTTAAAAAAATAATACAGTAATTTCTGAGCACAACGAGAAAATAAAATCCATGATGTGTAGACTCAGTGAACTTATTCCCATTTAAACACTTTCTGTAACCATCACCGTCAATCTAATTTCATATTGTACAATTCTGCTGTAGATAGAAATCCTGTCTAATGCTATGGTACATTGATAATTACTCCATACAAAATTCAACTAACATATAGGCCTACAGCAAAGACAAGAAGCTGAGAAGGAAGAGAAGAATGTATAAAAAAGATAAAGATGATTCATTCAAAATAAACTGTTATAAAATAAGGATCTGTATGGAAAATATTAGAGTATATAACATATATATGAATTAAAAACTAACGGTTAGTATCACAGACACCTTGCAAAAATACAAAACAACTTTTACACTTGAAAAGCTACATAAAGAAAATACTAATATTTGGTACTGTTTTCAGAGATACAATTTATTTTCACTGCAGTAAAGATGTAATGGTTTGAGAGATAGTTTATATAGAATGTGAAGTATTATAACAATGCTATCTGGCAAACATCCTGAGGTGAGTACTTAACCAAACTACATTACGCTGCCAGTCACGGAAAAGTACAATACAAATGGAGAGAAAAGGTTGTTTCAGTTGTAATCTTTAGAAGAAATCAAACCGTATGAGACACAATATAAACCATTCCAAAATACTTTACATTATAAAAGACATGGGAAACTAAATTCTTATGTAATTAATGTTAAACTTGGGTCCTCTTGATCAAAATGGTGGAATTTCCTGAGAATTTTACAAAAATAGTAGATGGTAATATAGAAGATTCTGAGTGTCCTTGACAGGTGTACATCTGAGCACTCCATATCCAGGTTCTGTATACTAACATGTTGCAATCAGCAGATATGGTGGTGACTGAAAAAGGGGAGGAGGGAGAGGGGGACGAGGAGGTGAGGGATGTTCAGTCATGGCCAACATAGCTGCATATTTAGCAACACTTCTGAACAAGGGGAGAAAACACCGAACAGATCTGTAAACATATTTATGAAATGTATGGACAGTGTTAAGATGAATGAAAGTTTGGACATGATTTATGAATAACTTTCAAAAGCTTTGTTTAATAAAAATCTACTGTATTCTAACACACAATAAAATCAAATGTGTAGTGAATTTTGCAGAAGATATTACACCCAAATATTTAACATAATGGACTAAAGCTAATAACACAAACAGTGGCATATTCGACCAATATGACATTACAGTATTTAGTTATTCTTCGTAAATATCAGAAAGTTTGACTGGAATATCTTTCCATAACCATCATACTGAACAGACGTTACACCATCTGATTTCCATGTGTTTTAGTCTCTACAAAATTGTTTGAGATGAAGAACATTTGATGATTTTGACACTGTAAAATAAGCTCTTGTATGAAATTGTCTCCCTGAAAGTCCAGTTCTTCATGGACAAATTCTCAAATTGTCAAAAAGATTGAACAAGGTCATGAAAATGAAAACTGAAGTATGTTATTGATGAATAAAGCTTTTTACTTAAATGCATACATTTTAGATAATCACCTAAAGAAAGAAAAATCCCAGTACTTCCCAGACAACCCAACATTTTCCATTTATTGATCTCAAGAGGAACCAAGTACCTATAAAAAAAGAATCAACAACAGATAACAATCTTAACTGCAAACAAATCTCCATAGAAAATTGATAACAACAACAATTATAACTTAACAACAAAACCAACAATATTATGAATCATTTATGACTCCATACAAAATATAATGCAGGTATACAAATCAAGCACCCATTCCACTGAAGTGTTTCCAGTACTTTGGAGAACTCATCTTAAAGTATTATAGTTTGCTTTAAAGAAGAGTTTACATATGCTTGTCTATAATGAAAAAGTTTCAAATGTAAAGCAGATAAAAGTAATAGTTTATTTTAAATAGGAATGAGTTAAAAAGATAGCTACTCTATTGACTACCAGAAAGTTTTCCATTCATTCTTATTTAGAAACATTTGCTAAATGAATAGTTAACTCTCTAAGTCATTTTGAACACAATTCGTTCTCTCAATTTTGGAAATATAGCAGTTATTTATATTAAAAGATCAGAAATGTGATCCAAAGAGAATAAAGTTTCAGAACAAAATCTGACATTTTCACCATTCTTATAGTGTATGAAAATTATGTCAATTATTATTATTATTATTATTATTATTATTATTATTATTATTATTACTACACTGTACATTCAGTGTTAAGATAAATGATACATTATGCTAGGTTTATTTGTTTGCATTTATATTCAATGAGGTTCCACAGGTGAAAGAATTCTTGAAGGTGAGGGAGCAGAACAAATTAGCCTCTCAACCACACGGTGGTAGATGATCACATGCATAATCTAACTGTCAGTGAAACTTCCTCTTAATCTGATTTCATGTCTCATTAGATATCTTTGTTATGCAAATATATGAAGCAGAGGTTACAAATAACCTGCATAAAATGAACAGTGACTTCCCATATGGCAATGTTCAGCTAAGAGCCAACCTAAACCTTCACAGGTTCAATAATTGAGAATAATAGAACTATAGTGTAGGATATAAAGGTCAGGAGGCAGAAGAAGGGTGACTCCCCTACCAAGTACAGAATATTTTTTTTCATTCATCTACTGGTATATCCCTTACAATATATAATGGTTGTGGTTTCCAATTTTCACACTGGGCAAATGATAGGGCTCTAAATTAATGAAAGCCATGATCTCTTCCTTCCAACTCCTACGCTCTTTCCTATCCCATTGTCACCATAAGACCTACCTGTGTCAATGCGACATACAGCAAATTGTCTATATATATAAAATAAGAGTTTTGTCTGTACATTGCTCAGAATTTGAAAATAATGGTATTTCTGTATCGATCATGTCCATAGTAACAAGAAAATGCACTTTTTACTTTTCCGTAATTTCTGTCTGTCTGTCTGTCTGTATGTATGTACACGCATCACGAGAAAACGGTTGAAGAGAATTTAATGAAAATCGGTATGTGAAGTCGGGGGATGAGCCTCTACAATCTAGGCTATAAATCATTTTACTCACGCTGAGTAAAATGGTAGTTTAGGGGAAGGCCTAAAATTGAATTCACAACTATTTATGCTATTAGTGGTCTAATGAAAATCGGTATGTGAAGTCGGGGGATGAGCCGCTACAATCTAGGCTATAAATCATTTTACCCACGCTGAGTGAAATGGTAGTTTAGGGGAAGGCCTAAAATTGAATTCTCAACTATTTATGTTATTAGTGGTCGTATTTTAAAGAAAATGGGTACGCAAAGTTGGGGAATAAATTGCTACAATCTTGGCTGTCAATAATTGTATTCACGCTGAGAAAAATGGTAGTTTAGGGGAAGGCCTAAAATTTAATTCTCAAATATTGTTGTTATTAGTAGTCGTATCTTGATAAAAATCGGTATGCAAAGTCAGGAAATAAGTCGCTATAGTCTAGGCTGTAAATTATTTTATTCACGCTGAGTGAAATGGTAGTTTAGGGGAAGGCCTAAAATGTAATTCTCAAATATTTCTTATTAGAAGTGTAGTCGATGAATGCTAGATAACTAAGGTTATACAGTATTAAATTTCCTATTATTCATGTCTTATACATTGTTACCGTACTGGCTATGATCACCAAGATATTCATGAATTTGAATTTTTGTTACTAAGTCCATATCAGTGCAGAGTAACGAGAAAATGGGTAAACAGTATTTAATGAAAATCGGTATGTAAAGTCGGAGAATAAGAAACTACAGTTTACGGTATAAAATATTTTATAAATCACAGAGTCGAAAGAAAACTAAATGTGTAGGCCTACAATATAGAAAGCTCATAACACTGATCAACAATGACATTACATTGACCATTGTTTGTCGTGATGTGCTTTGTGTCTTCTGTTGCCCCTCATCTCCGGTAGATAGGATTACTGTTGCGTACAGAGTACTTTTTATTTGATTTCCGTCGCACTGACATAGATAGGTTTTATGGCGACGATGGGATAGGAAAGGGCTAGGAGTGACTTAGGCCTTAATTAAGGTACAGGCTCAACATTTGACTGGTGTGAAAGTAGGAAACCACGGAATATCATCTTCAGCACTGCCGACAATGGGGTTCGAATCCACTATCTCTCGGATGCAAGCTCACAGCTGCGCACCGCTAACCACACGGTCAACTCGCCCAGTCGGACAGAGTGTAACAGCCTGCCTGAATATTGATGGGAAGTAGCTGGTGAGTTAGATAACTTTCTTCTTTAGCATGCCATTCCCCTGGTTTATAAATTTTCTGATACTACTGGTACGTAACACACTGGATCATCATAGGCTTTCCATTTGATCGAGTATTTTATATGATAGCATTGCTTTTAATCGCTACATTCAACTTACGTTGGTTTTTTTTTTTTTTTTTTTGCTATTTGCTTTACGTCGCACTGACACAGATAGGTCTTATGGCGACGATGGGATAGGAAAGGCCTAGGAGGTGGAAGGAAGCGGCCGTGGCCTTAATTATGGTACAGCCCCGGCATTTGCCTGGTGTGAAAATGGGAAACCACGGAAAACTATCTTCAAGGCTGCCGACAGTGGGACTCGAACCCACGATCTTCCGATTACTGGATACTGGCCGCACTTAAGCGACTGCAGCTATCGAGCTCGGTACTTACGTTTTTGTAATGACCTATGTTGATTTCAGTTAGGAAAACCACAAAGTCAGTCTTTCTGAGAATCCCGTAGCGAAGCACGGGTACATCAGCTAGTTAAAAAATAAATACATAATGGTTCACTCCTTCTGTGGTCTTTTAAGCTATCACTGCTGTTATAATAACCACAGTGATTAAACTTTAAGATGAATGACAGAATATTATCTAAGAATATTTTAAATGAAGAACAATGTCCTTATGCTTCAGATGAGATCCCGTGGCTATGATTACGATGCCAATAATCGTGTAAACCTTCAAAACTGCTTGCTTATTTCTTTGTTTTTAGAATATTCTCTGCAATTGTATACATTTGTAAACAAGGTCGTCATTATATATTTGAATGTTACTCATGTCCAAAGGTATTACCTCAAATTACCCTACACGTGACACCTGGGTGGTGCTAAACGAGTAAAAGCGTTAAAGGTGACATACAATATGCCCAGAAACATAACAAGGAATGGTTCTTTTCAGAACCATCAAACTAGAGGTGAGAAACACCCATTCCGCATTATACAACTTAATAATGAAGTCATAATATTGAGGGCCACTTATGTGAAGTCAAGTTTAAATGGAGTGCAAGTAATTCGTTGCACTGAAGATGGCTACATTTATACTATAGCAATTCAGATAAATGGCTTAAAAATGGTCAATCTGTGTGAATTGGGCTCCTACAGAACTGCCAGCTTTTGATCACCCTTGTTTATACACTGGAGACTTCAACAGCCATTACACAAACTGGCGGTATGACACCATGGATGTGAATGGGGAGTCTCTAGCTCTATGGGCAGAAACTAACAATATGCATTTGGTTTTTGATGTAAAAGACAAGGGAACCTTCCACTCCGTACGTTGGAACAAGGATTATAACCCAGACCTGACATTCGTGTCTAAAGATCAACTAGACCAATCACTCAACACCACTCGCACGGTTCTGTCCAACTTCCCAAACGGTCAACACCGACCTGTTATGGCGGAAATCAGTTTAAAAATTCCCCTTGTAAACTCGATGGCCTTACCCAGATTGAACTTTCAACGAGTCAAGTGGGATGGATTCATAAAAGACGTTGACTCCAGTCTAGCTGCGGAGAATCTTCAGCCGACAGCAAATAACTACGACGAATTTGTTAAACTAGTTATCAAAGCTGCTAAGTCCAACATTCCTAGGGGTTACAGAAAGGAATATGTACCTGGATGGAATGAACATAGTGAGGCTTTATACCAAGCATACCGAAGTTCTGGAAATCAAACAGTGGGCTCACAGCTACTCCACTCTTTAAATAAGAACAGACGAGAGAAATGGGAAGCTATACTCAAAGAAATGAACTTGAATCTTGAATGGGCTAACTGGCAAGCAACGCCCCAAAAAGCCGCATCCTAAACTGAGTCCTGACATTATTGCCAACAGGATCGTAGACCTCACAAGGACAAAGAGGGACAAGATTCATACCAGAATAGTAAAATGTAACCTTTCTAAACTCAAGCACAGTACCCCGAGAAACGAGTCGCTTTCCAGACCCTTTTCCACAGTGGAAGTAGATAATGCAATTAAACAACTGGAAACCGGCAAGGCTGCTGATCCCGACAACATCTATAATGAATTTTAGACAATTTAAACTGTCAAAAGTTATAGCCATTCTCAAACCTGGCAAACCTGAGGACAGCCCCAAAAGTTATTAACCAGAATAGCTCAATTCACTGAAGCAGTTACTCCTCCTGAACTCTTCGATACGGTCATGAAGTGGACAGTTTGCAACAGGGACTGATCTACGAACTATTGCAAGTTGTACCAAGTCGAGAAATTGTGGATCTAATATCTAGCATGCTTAGTGAAAGACAATTTAAAGCATTTCTAGGCAACAATAAAAGCCACAAATGAAAAATAAATAACAATCTACCACAGGGACCTGTTTTAGCACCACTGCTATTCAATTTGTACATTCATGATCTACCAACCACAACATCAACTAAGTTCATATATGCTAATGACATCGCACTGGTAGCACACAGTAATAACTTTGAATACGGTGAACAAATTCTTACGGAGGACCTCAAGAAGATGTCAACTTTCTTTAAGACCTGGAGATTTTTTTTTTTTTTTGCCTAGTTGCTTTACGTCGCACCGACACAGATGGGTCTTATGGCGACGATGGGACAGGAAAGGGCTAGGAGTGGGGAGGAAGCGGCCGTGGCCTTAATTAAGGTACAGCCCCAGCATTTGCCTGGTGTGAAAATGGGAAACCACGGAAAACCATTTTCAGGGCTGCCGACAGTGGGGTTCGAACCTACTATCTCCCGAATACTGGATACTGGCCGCACTTAAGCGACTGCAGCTATCGAGCTCGGTAAGACCTGGAGATTGAACCCTAGCACAACAAGAACTGAAGTCTCTTGTTTCCATCTAGCGAATCGTGCTGCAAACTACAAATTCTGCTCAATGGACGAAAGCTAAGGTACAATCCTTTCCCAAAATATCTTGGAGTCACTTTAGATAGAACCCTGAGCTACAAAGAGCACTAAGCTTTCTCATAAAGTCGCCACAGGAAACAACATACTGCATAAGCTCTGTGGTACCTCCTGGGGAGTCTCTGTTGATTGTCTACGTTTAACTGGCATCAGCCTTGTCTACTCTGCTGCTGAGTACTGTGCTCCTGTCTGGTTGGAAAGTGTACATGTGAAGAAGGTAGACACAAAATTGAACGATACAATGCGTTGCATTACTGGTACCATCAAATCAACTCCATGTCACTGGTTACCTGTGCTGAGTCACATCCCTCCACTTCACTTAAGGCAGAAGCAAGCTCTACTAAGGGAAGCTAGAAAATATTTGCATCACCCTCTTTGCCACTGCACCAAGAATTCTGCCATCCGTCAACAGCAGCGACTGTGATCAAGAAGACCAGCAAGTGTCACTGCAGGGCAACTCATTGCGGATGGATCCGACCTAAATGAAAGCTGGAAGCATGAGTGGTCCCACAAAGAAGCCAAACGGATTTGACCTACTGAGGAACCTCTGGTGCCATATCAACAGGTTAAGGACTGGACATGGTTGTTGCAACTATTTCAGGTATAAGTGGGGATGGATCAGTTCACCAATGCATGATGGTAACCTGGAAGAACAAACGATCGAGCAGCTGGTCCAACTCTGTCCTCTTAATTCGTACCCTGGCACTCATGATTTGTTCGCTCTCACACCCGGTTTATCTGAATGGCTGAGACGGATGGACTTTAAAGTTTGATTTTGCCTTGTATATATATTGTATAAAATCACCATACGATTAAATACATAAATTATTTTGGCATATAAATCTTGGACAAATTAATGTTGAAAAAAACATTCAAAGCAGGAGCTATAAAATTTCAAACAAGCAGATTATTACAATATTATAAATATCCTCTTTCATATTCCTAACCTTGGCAGCAGATATGTTTACAATTTCATGCTTGATATATCTTGTAGTTCAAAGTACTTACATTCAATGTATAGCAATTAATTAAGTACAATTGCAATTTACACAACACAATCTCTATGGAATAATCATAAGACTGTCCTATTTTGTTAAGTATTGAAAAAGACAGCCTAAAACTAATCTTTAATAATGGTCTATTTCGAGACTAACATGGTATGGACATACAAAGTGAATGCCTGGTACAAGAACACCACATACATGCCTAGAAAGAATTGTCGAAGGAAGAAGGCCAGTGGGAAGACCTAGGAAGAGATGGCTACATCAACTGAGAGACGATGTGGAGAGAAGAGGAAGAAACTGGGAGTCAGTGGTGAGAGAGAAGGCACTGCTGGACAGACAACGGTGGCGAACGCTCATTCAACACCACCCTACCTCGTACGCTGGAGGAGTTCAATGATGATGATGATGAATAATGGACTGCGTTGTTTTACCAACAAATATGGACCCAATTATTCTACACAACTAAGTATATGTTTTTTGTAATATTACAAATTTTTGCAAAGACCACAGCAACTGCTAAGGGTACAGACATATACCACATCTCAGAAAAGAAAAATTCAAGTCAATTAAGCAACCTTCCAGATAATCTGAAAACCAACTGAAACAATTTGTTCACAAATATGAATCTCTTTCTTTCAACGTTAGAAAGAATCTTCCCGAGACCAAAATATGAAACTCAAACGGTGGTTGAATACTGATCTCAAGACCCATTAAACATTTCTACAGTAGAAGTAATAATGAACAGCAGATAATGTATGAAAGAAGCAAAGGAGAATTAGTCTCTATGAGAAAGTAATGTCTGTAAAATTCTATAAATTCAGGAATATCAGAATGATTTTCAAAGAAACCTCTACAATGTCTTATTGAGTGTTCATAGCTGAAGAATTGCAACTGCATGACAATGCAAGTATAATGAATACTTGTAACTGGATTTAGCAGAACAGTACTAATTATGTTGTTGATTCACGACAAATAGTTTTCTCAAATAAAGTATGGTTTCATTTACATGATTCATTCACAGAATAATAAATAGGCAGTGAAACAAAGAAAATCCCTGATTAATGTAATAAAGTTCCATTGTCCTATTAAAATTTGGTGCAAGGTGCTGTATCAGCAGGAAGAACAATAGGATCCACATTCTTTTCAAGACACAAAAAATTCAGGGAGCTACTATAAACAAATGCATCATTTTTTGAATAGTTGCCAGACAATGAAGGGCAATATGAATATTTTCAACAAGATTCTGCAAAAGACAACAATATCATGCCAGATTTTGTATCAATGAAGTGGAGCCATTGCAAGTGAATAAAAATTTAAATAAAAGATGTCAGGGATGTGAGACTGCAGACACCACTTTCCACAACCCTTATAACACAGGTAAATTACTCGTTATGAAATAAATATAATACCATATGAATGCTATTATTCATCAAAGTTGTAAGGTAAACAGTGAAGGAAACTTTTCTATTAATGGAGCCCGTGACTGGCAGGCCCTCCCAGTAGTACAATCTGCGTCTCACGAGAAGTCGCAGCAGCTTGTAGGTATGGAACGAGTAACAGATACTACACCAAGCTACAAACATTAGTCATGATAAACAGTGCGAGCTCTCTGAAAAATATGCGTGTTCATTATTAAACTGTTCATTATGCAGTACTTATAGTAAATGCGTAAATAAAGAGCATCAGCATTACCAACTTCTTCTTCTTCTTCTGCTTTTTCTTTTTGCTAGTTGCTTTACGTCGCACCGACACATATAGGTCTTATGGCGACGATGAGACAGGGAAGCGGCCGTGGCCTTAATTAAGGTACAGCCCCAGCATTTGCCTGGTGTGAAAATGGGAAACGACGGAAAACCATTTTCAGGGCTGCCGACAGTGGGGTTTGAACCTACTATCTCCCGAATACTGGATACTGGCCGCACTTAAGCGACTGCAGCTAACGAGCTCGGTATTACCAACTCCACAGCAGCACCTTAGTTCACAAGAATCACTGCGGACGGAACAGATGTTTCTTGTCAGGCCTTGAAACCTGAGATTGGTGCATGCGCAGCAGCCATGCTTACCCTCCGCACCCCTCACCACGCTTGTACACGACTTCTCGTCAGATGACCATACTTGATGAAGGTCAAAAGTAACTCCCTGTTTAACTATTAAATTGAAAATTTGCTAACGATTGAGTATTTAAGCTCTAGAGACCATTTCAGTTACAGTATGGTGAATTATAATTAGCCGACAACCAGAGTATGTTAGTTATGAATACCAGTATTCTGTCTTGGCTATAAAATGTCAACTAGATAATAAATAGAAAGTCCATCAAGGAGAGCATATTGAAATGAGGCCATACTAGAGCTCCATGTGGATAAATATTTAAGACTAGAATGTCTCAACCAGTACAGGACAAAAATCAAATCTGAATTTCAGTTCTTGTCCTGAGCCCATCCTACATCAGTGAATAATGTAAGTTTGGAATATAGCTGAAGTTTATTACCCAATTACCAACAGAACAAGCATACTAAATGTATTAAGAAAATTACGTGGAAGTGATATCCATTTGCTTCCTTATCACACTAATTTCCTATGATCTCCAGCAGGGAATACAAGCAGGTACTTTCCAATCACTCCCCTCTACAACTAAAAGTTAAGACTAGGAGAGTTCGCTCTTCTTATCAATGCAGATCCATTTCTCCTCCACCTCTCTCAGAATAGTAATGTGTGCTACAAATGGCATTAATAATCATCTGCTGCCTCTCTTCTCACGGGAAGATGAATAGGTAAATATGAAGAGAGGTTCGGAGTGTAATAGAGTTCAGAAAACACGAGTCATCAAAACCTGTTATGGTGGTGGTGGTGGTGGTAGTGGTGGTGGTGGCGGCGATGGTGGTGGTAGACGTAGTATATTGAGTAACTATTACATTAGGGGTTCCCAAGGATGACTGATGCAACTTGGGACTAATATTTGTGTTGATACTATAAACTTCCTTTTTCTTTCTTTCTACAGCCTAACCCTAACCAGAGACCCTGACCTGCATGTTGTATCCCTTTAATATGCATAGCTTACATATAAGAAATATATAGCAAATGGAGAGTAGATTACAGATCCAGCTGCATACCCTGATATTACTAGCAGCAATATTTAACTAGTTACAAAATTCTACAAGGATTAAAATGTTTAGAGAATACTGTAACAGGCATGTGTGTAGTGAACAACTATTACTTATTATTTTGTAATGAAGTTGTCACTGTGGTTTAAATTCATTCTGTCTGTTTTAAACTTTACTCAGAACAATAAAAGATTCTGTATCTGATGAATATCTCATTTACAACTAAAATATTACGGGCAGGAGACTCAAGGGTAGTTGCCTCACTAACAATCATTCAAAACACAATACTCATACAATAATACATAAAATCACACAGCTATTCAAGTAACAAGATCATGAAATTCTTAAAGCTAACCAACAACATTCACAACCTTTAATATTTCAGTGTTCTTAGGATGTTATCAATGTACCATCAAGTTTTTGAACTCATCCAATTTCTTTCCGTTTTCATTATACAAACAAACAAACAAACAAACAAACAAACAAACAAACAAACAAACAAACAAACAAACAAACAAACAAAAAACTTTTTCATTACACAAACTATTCTAGGCAGAATAGTTTCATTTTCAAGAGACAGTAAGTTAGAATTCCACCGACAGCCTGTAATCCCTAAAATTGTTTTTCAACTCCAAGATGATACCTTTCCCAGATTATGGTTGCTTCCTTTCTAATATTCTCTCCAAATTATAGATAAACTGTTCTCAGGACTACAATAATACAGGTTATCAGAGAGGTTTCAAGCATACAAAAATAAGTAGGGCCTACTTGAGTCTGAAAAGTACTATATACTATATTCCTAACTCAAAGAAGCATCGACAAAATAATTTAGAAATCCAATGTGCTAAAATATATTAGCTGAAAAATGAATTTTACCATACATGATACTAAGGCTGAAACCTTTTTACAGACTTTTCAGTTTTGCAGCCAAAAATTCAAACAATACTATCTGATAAAAAGTATCTAAGACCCCCCGCCATACACATAAACTAGAACCTAAATATCGCTAATGCTACAAAATTTAGCAGAGGGCTCGATGTTATGAGTGCTATGGGATACTTGCAGGTAGGTGACCAAGAAAGCTTAGTAACTTTGAACAGGGACTGGTTATTAGCTGTCACATTAGTAAATAATTAGTCAGGACCATTTCCGCTCTTTTCAAGTTACTCAAGTCAACTAACAGGAAATTAATATGAAGTGGAAATGGGAAGACACAACAAAACCATGGTTGGTTAGACCATTTGTGTTGACCAACAGGGACTGTCGAGCATAAAAGAAGGTGATACGGGCAATCTCATGACATTGTGTGATACCATCATCCGTGAATTCCACAGTACCACTAATTGTTGAGCTATCACCATGACTGTGCGCCAGAAAATATAAGGACTGGGGCTCAAGGTTGAGGCACCTGACTATAAACCACACTCTTTGCCACTGAATGCTCAGTGCCAAGTTTGGTAGTGTAAAGAGTGCAGCCACTGGTCCGTGGATGACTAGAAATGTGTGATTTGGAGTGATGAATCACGCTATACCATGTGGCAGTCAGAAGGGAGGGTTTTGGTGAGGCAAATCCCAGGTGAATGATTCATGCCAGTCTACATAGTGACCACAGTCAAAATTTGGAAGAGGTGGGATGACAGTGCTTTTCATGGAAGGGACTTGTTCTGTAGAAATACTTCAGAGCACATTAAAGGTGGGATATAAGGACATTATAATCAGCCATGTGTTGTCTAAGATAGAAGACCAGTTCAGAGATATACGCTGTGTGCTTCAGCACAATAATGTTCCCTATCATAAAGCAGTCTGTTTGTGAGTGGTTTGTGGACAATAAGGTCCCGAAAATGGACTGGTTAGCTCAGAGCCCCAACTTGAATTGCAAAGAACACCCCTAAGATGAACGAGAATGGCAACTTCGCTCCAGACCCTAAGATCCACATCACTAAATACGCCTGTTACAGTGCTGCAGGAAGAATAGTCTGATTTTCCCTGGAGATGTTATGACACCTAGTAGCCAGTCTCCCTGCATGGTTCAAGCAGTAACAGAGGCCAATGGTAAGCCCACCCCATATCAAGTCTATTACTGAGCAGTATATTCAAAGGAACATTCTGAGTAGGTGACCACACAGTGTATTTTGCATTAATTGATAAATGAAAAAAAAAAAAAAAAATCCACTGTTAAAAAATATCATAACTTCTCTCCTAGATCTGAATATAAAGCCTTGTCAGTAAACTATAACATCCAAAGAACCTGATTGCTCCTTCTGGGCCTTATTCACAAACTCAGATAGTTTGTTATCAGTGAACTTGACTAACTCAAACTGAACACAGTTCCTTATTTGAAATAAGCATGTACACTTCATTTACCTTTCAAAAGGAAAGATTAGATGTTTTTCCTGGCCAAAGAAAGAGTGAGTCATTTAAGATATGATTACAAATTTTCTTTCCACATACTGTATTTGCGCTAGTGTCTTAATCAGACCTCTTAACAAGTAAATGGAAAGTACAATTCAGTTTCATTTAGTTGTTTTCTCTGTAGCATACACAGAAACAAATATCAACAGAAATTCACTCATATCTTGAATGAAAACAACAGTTGAAATTCGGATGCCAGTACTCATATAGAAAACGTGAGCTTTCCAAACCATCAGTAAAATCCTAAAGAACAAACTGAACGAGTCACCAAGAAAAATTCACATATTCAAATAAATCAATAGCATCTCATTTATGAGAAAGATAATGTATAATAGGCAATATGCTTCATTTTAAAATTATTTTAAGAGTTCAAGTTTTAGAAACTTAAATTTTTAATCCTCCAATGTTTTAACATTCCCAGAGCTTTGGTCATTGTACAAGTGAATTTTGAAAATCTGAAAGTCATCTGGAACAAAGCCAAGAAAATAATGTGACACCAGTCATCACCAAAAACAATGTTATAGCCTGGCACCTTTCAAAATGAGCCGCAAGAAAAGCATCGTACTTGATTACGGGTAACATAATTCTTCACAATGAATCTATGGTTGTTATGAAAATTCAATGCATTTTATTTTAATGGTAAAATATTTCTATGTTACTGAACCTGCATGGAAGCAAGTGTCACTCAAAACACATTAGTTTATCAGTTTCTGAGATGTTTTTGTTTATTCACTTTGTTGCAAGAGCACCCTGCCTTCAACAGGCATGAACTCTGCTTCAGTTCTATGTTAAACTTAAAAATGATTCATGCTTCATATAACAAAGTTTTTAAAAAATATGTAAAAAGGGCACTCCTCTTCAGCGAAGTGTGAAGTTGGCAAAATAGACACTTCTACATAGGTTCATATTTCAGCCTCATATAGGGCGTATAATGTCGTGCATTAGGAACTCTCTTTATTTGTCAAATTGCTGCCGGAGTGCTTCCGGTAAATTTGGATTGAGAATCCTTGTTCGTTGAAGTGTCTATTTATTCAGTTGTAACTCTTGTTGAACAACTGTTCCCTGAGAATACTGGTAAGATTGTACCCCTGCATGATAAAATCAAAATTTCTTTTGAGAGACAAACAGGTTAATAGTGTGGTAATGGGAAATCCACTTTCATTTGTAATGACTCATTTCTTCATGGAGCACTTGGAGAAGGAAGCTCTTCCTTTGGTGTCCCATAATCAAAGGATATGGTGAACTACTGTATGTGGATAATTGAACATTTCAGTCAGGAAATGCTTCACAAAGTCCCTTGTCTGGAACATGCTGCTATATGGTTATGAATCCTGGACATCCAAGCAAACACAACAGACAACAACTTGAAGCTCTCAAATTGTGGGTCTGGAAATGAGTTTTCAGGATTATCTGGACAAAAAGGATGCCCAAAGAAAAGCATCCTGAACAAATTCCAAGGCAAGAGAGAACTATTGACAATGATAAGGAAAAGGTTGGCCAAATTTCTTGGGCATACCCCACAACATAACAGGTTGTTGACCAACCTTATTGAAGGAAGGTTTAGGGAAAGAGAAGACAAGGAAAATCGAAGACCAAGTACCTTCAAGATCTGATGCTAAATCTTTGGTGCACCACCTGCCTTGAAATTATGCTGAAGACAGGTGATTGTGGTTGCATCGTCGTCAGTCAAGGTGCCTTTAGATAAAGATGATGATAATAATAATAATAATAATAATAATAATAATAATAATAATAATAATAATAATAATAATAATAATGTGGATAATACATTTCAAGTTCCTGAGACAACATCCCAACTTTTTACACTACCTAAATCAGCAGCATATCACGTTCCAGTCACTATGGAGATCAGAGTCAGATGAATGTCTACCTTTCATAGATGTTCTAGTGAGGAAAAGAAGCAGATGGCTCCCTTGGGCACACTGTCTATCAGATTATCATAATCCAACACAAAAACAGGGTAATGTCACTGCACCACAAGATTAAGAAAATGTTTTAGTCCTCTCCAACTCATCTAAAGAATGACAATTCTTCAACTTCATGGGTAATGGTTCCTACAACATACAAAATTTCTAGAGCCCTGCATTGAAGAGGGAAAGTGGAGTGAAATATCTACTTCGCTTACATTGATAACACTACACACCAAATGCGGAAAGACAACATAAGTAAAGTTTTTGGCAGAGTCTCAAAAATTGGTCAACATGTTAATTCAAATATACATAGAATATCACATGGTTAATGTCCCTTCAACTGCGACAGATTTTAAGAGATGCCAGGGTATCAGAATTTTGTACTGCAGGAGCTCTTTGAAGTGCTGGAAGCCAACGACATGGAGTTTTCACTTTTAACCCTCCTCAAATGTCACCGACCCTAATTGGGATAAAACTTGCTATCTTGGGAACAAGATGACGAATAACCATCTGTGTTATGGAGGTCAGCAATAAGGATAGATTGTGTCCTTTATTACATCACGGAGTGCACAAAAATTTCCTTTACTTGCAGTAAGGTTTTCTAGTCAAACATGCCAGTTCACTGAGTTCTACATAAAGGGGATATGAAAGGAATATCCATCCAAAAATTTAACATCCTCTATCTTTGGGTTATAATGTTGTTTTCCAAAATGTGTGAGGTGTTCCACATACATAAATCACAACTGATCTAGCATGATAGAGGAAGTGCAGGAAATATGCAAAGATGCAGGTAATTTCAATACAGACACTGGCTTCCAACTGATCCATAGAAGCCAGCTATTCAAGACTTGGATAGATTTCTTCCTGTCCTTATTTTTTCAGTTTTAAGCTGTTTGCCCTCAGTAATTTTTTTTTCTAGTGGCTTTACGTCACACTGACACAGACAGGTCTTATGACGACAATGTGATAGGAAAGGGCTAGCAGTGGGAAGGAAACAGCCATGACCTAAATTAAGGTACAGCCCCAGCATTTGCCTGGTGTGAAAATGGGAAACCATGGAAAACCATCTTCAGGGCTGCCGACAGTGGAATTTGAACCCACTATCTCCCGGATGCAAGCTCACAGCTGCACGCTCCTAACCGCACGGTCAACTCGCCCAGTGCCCCCAGTATTAAATGGTTGATTTAATATGGCTACATATACATGTATTACAATGGTACCAGTATACAAAATAGTGCTTGATGTTACACTGCACATAAATAACTGTATCATTAAATATGTTTCTATTATTACAAGTGTTTCTTGTATTTCTCTGACTTGACCCTATAGATCGCTCTGCATTCCATTTTTTCTGGCACTTTTATACACCGAGTGGCCAAAAGTCACAGGAAGGAATGTCCCATTAGAAAATGTGCTGTGTATGACCCGAGTGTTGCGGCTAGCTGCAGCGCAGCTGACCAGGCTGTCATAGACACCAGTGCCGTGATGATGGCAACACGTCGCAAGTTAACCGAGTTTGAACGTGGGATGATCATCAGCGCACTGTGCATGGGTCATAGCATTTTCAAGGTCAACGGTGTCAAGGGTGGATCTTCAATATCGCAGAGTGAATGTTATCACCCGCATAAATCGTCACACGGGAAGACCACAGGTGTTTAACGAATGGACATCACGTCGCCTCTGCAGAATCATACTGGGCACTCGATGGACCACTGTGAGTCAGATCACTGCCCAGTTGAATGTTGAGAGACAGGAACCCATTTCTATCAGGACTGTAAGGAGGCAACTGCACCGCATAGGCTTCCCCAGCTGACGAACAACTCGTGTCCCTTTGCTGACACCTTGACACAGAACTCAACAATATTCATGAGCTTGCGAACATCAGCAATGGACCATGAAACACTGACGGCGTGTGGTATGGTCTGATGAATCCCGGTTCCAGTTGTATCGAGCTGACGGGCACGTGAGAGTGTGGCGTATGCCCCATGAAGCTATGGATCCTGGGTGTCAACAAGGTAGTGTCCAGGCAGGAGGTGGCTCAGTTCTGGTCTAAGCAGCGTTCTCATGGTGACAATTAGGCCCCATTGTCTGGCTGCAGGGAGAGCTGACAGGTGCGCATTATGTGGACTTTTTTTCAGACCATCTGCATCCCTTTCTGGCCCTAGCGTACCATGATGGAGATGCCATGTTTCAATAGGACAATGTGCCTTGCCACCGCTCTGTGATGGCACACAGGTGGTTGGAAAAGCACTCCAGTGAAGTTATGACCATGGATTGGCCCTCCAAATCCCCTGATCTTAATCCAGTTGAGCATTTATGGGATGCTGTCGATGCTGATGTACGCTCCATGAACCCTGCACCAACTACCAACTGGGCAGCAGTGCAAGATGCGTGGGTCCAGATCCCTCCAGAACGATTCCATTACCATGCAGAGTTGATGACTCGCCGTATTGCTGCCATTTTGAGGACTCGCGGAGGAGTAACACTTTATTAACATCACATTCAGTGTCTTCCCATGACCTTTGGCCACTCAATGTGTTCGCCTAAATACAAATCTTCATTTACATACAACGCTACAAACCAGCACAGAAACACGCAATAGTGAATACATCCCCATATGCGGTTGGTGTCAGGGAAGGCAGCCAGAAAAAAAATGGGCAGAATCCAAACAAAGTGCTGACCCCAGGAAATTGAGAAAGCCCAATAATAAAATAATAATAATAATAATAATAATAATAATAATAATAATAATAATAATACTCCGGCAACAGACAAAATCCAAAACTATTGGTATAAAATATTCACCAGCACACACAAGAAACTGCTTGTTCTTGACACTCAGGTAACTGATAATCGTCAAAATTTACCATATTTTTTTCACTGAAGGATGAATCTACATACCGTATTGTTAAAGAGTGATGAGATTGCTAACCCAGCCAATTATATAGGAAATACAGTTCTTTTAACTGTTTTGCAGTCCATCCTCCTGTCTGGCGGAATGCGCTGAAGACGTAAGTCCTCCCAAGACCTTTTCTTTTGAGCTATTGCTACCCCATCTTCTTCTTATTCTCAATCACCCCTGTTAATATAAGGAAAGACCTTCATTGGGATAACCACGAAAATGGGATTGTAAATAAAGGGTACAGATTTCTGCAGATGATTATGAGGGTATTTAGGGGTTGTAGTAAGGATGTAAAGGAGAGGGCATATAAGTCACTGATAAGACCCCAACTACAGTATGGTTCCAGTGGATTGGACCCTCACCAGGATTACTTGATTCAAGAACTGGAAGAAATCCAAAGAAAAGCAGCTTGATTTGTTCTGGGTGATTTCCAACAAAAGAGTAACATTACAAAAATGTTGCAAAGTTTGGGCTGGGAAGACTTGGGAGAAAGGAGACAAGCTGTTAGACTAAGTGGTATGTTCTGAGCTGTCAGTGGAGAGACGACATGGAATGACATCATATCATCATCATCATCATCATCATCATCATAGATTTTCCGCTCCTGCAAGCCAGGTTCGGGTGTTTACGAGCCTCTTCCAGTTTGTCCAGTAGACGAATAAGTTTGAGTGGTGTCTTTAAAGATCACAATATGAAGATAGAGCTGGAATTCAAGAGGACAAATTGAGGTTTATAAGAAGGGGAGTTAGGAATTGGAATAACTTACCAAGGAAGATCATCTTCTTTTTCTACCACTTTTCCCACATCTGTGGGGTTGCAGGTGCGAACTGTATCACACGTGTGGATTTGGCCCTGTTTTACAGCCAGATGCCCTTCCTGATGCCAACCCTACATGGAGGGATGTAATCACTGTTGCGTGTTTCTGTGGTGGTTGGCTGTGTACAAGAATATGAAGAGGAAAGTGTTGGGACAAACACAAAAACCCAGTCCCCAGGCCAGAAGAATTAATCACAGCCGATTAAAATCCCCGACCCAGTCGGGAACCGAACCTGGGACCCTCTGAACCGAAGGCCTCAATGCTGACCATTCAGCCAATGAGTTGGACAAAACTTACCAAGGGAGATGTTCAATAAATTTCCAATTTCTTTGCAATCAGTGAAGAAAAGACTAGGAAAACAACAGATAGGGAACCTGCCACATGGGCGACCGCCCAAAATGCAGATCAGTAGTGACTGATTGATTGATTGATTGATTGACTGAACTTATGAAAGGCAGTCAATACATATGCTGTAACTGCACTGACACATTCATTTGGCATTTTAAAATGGTCTCAAACAGATCTAGAAAACATCAATTGCATAATAACGACAATACTTACTAAACAACGAGCTAGAATAAAATACACAGAGTGGCTCAAGAAGCTGGATTAGCACTCTGGGCGGAGGCAAGCAACACTACGGCTGCCACGATATAAATGTACCAGCTAATGGCATCATCTGTTTGGAGCTGTCTGAGTGATCTCGCATGAGTGTCAAGTTCGTCATTGATATAAATTATTTTATAGTTTGGCTTTATTTATTGAACCATGAATATGCCTACATTCTGTTTCGCATGCGCTTGTTCAAGCAAAACAAACAGTGTAGCTTATTTCAGGTAAGTTCATTTCTTTTCAATTATAAGAAGGCTACGTATACTGAAAGATCGTTTAAATTTTCACTACTGTAAAGCACAAATTCTCATCACAGGTTCTCAGTAAAAGACAAATAGCTGACTAGGTGGTGGGTGAATAACATGAAGAGAGACAAATGGTATACCAAGCAGCAAAGTACTCTCTGTTCAGAACAGTTGAAGAGCACTATATGTATCTGTCCAACTCTTGTCCCACATCTCTACGGAGTTGGGTGTTTAGTTAATGACAGAAGATGTTAGCTGCCCAAGGCATTACCGACAATTTAGAATTACTCTTCTCATCCATACGTAATAGTGAAGGAAACAGAAATAATCCCTATGCAGAGCAATAATTCATATCAGCATACACGAAGTGTTTACCGGGACAGATTGACCCATCGACAAGAAGTGATGCTTCTCTTATCCATGTACTACGGTTCCTTCTGATCACAGCACCTCTACAGATTTTATTTTTCCTAGTTGTTTTACGTCGCACCGATACAGATAGGTCTTACGGCGACGATGGGACAGGAAAGGGCTAGGAGTGGGAAGGAAGCGGCTGTGGCCTTAATTAAGGTACAGCCCCAGCATTTGCCTGGTGTAAAAATGGAAAACCACGGAAAACCATTTTCAGGGCTGCCGACAGTGGGGTTCGAACTTACTATCTCCCAAATACTGGACACTGGCCGCACTTAAGCGACTGCAGCTATCGAGCTCGGTCCTCTACTGATTATGACTGCTGTGCTACACATTATGAGTCATTCATCAAGTACTCTGAAAATGTTGACATCAGGAAATATCTGTAAGGTGGGGGAAAAAAAATAATTAAATGCCACAATTATCGGAAGGTTATGTTTGCTCAGCATTCCGAAGAAAAGAAAGAACTTATTGCCGAGAAAGATATAAAATATACAGTAGTCTCTTTATCCGGTTCATGACGTGATGTGGCTGAAAAACTGTTCAGGAAAAAAGTCACTGTCGAGAAGATGTAACATAAACCTTATGTTAAAGTTGCAGACTGAAGTTCTCTCATCACTTGCAGGGCAGTTCTTTTACAGTAAAGATAATTTATTTACTGCTACCAAGTTCAGTGAGAAAACCCATTGCGCCAGCATGACAAAAATTCTCTTAAAGTAGTATTTTAAATTAGACTGCACTACAGATAGAGAACTATTACACAAGAACTGAAAGGAGTACCCATATAGCTGATGTACACAAAATTAATGCTTTTCATGGGACAATGAATCAGAGCTAGAAAATACGTATTGCTTCATGTGAATGAGAGAACTGTTTTGAATCAAGAAATATGAATATTTAATAGATCAATATAAAATTCAATTTGTTTATTGTAAATTTAATTTCCAGTCTGTATGTGTATGTTTAGTCGTCAGCCCGAAAGCTGGTTGGATCCTCAACAGCTCCGCCATCAGCTGTCTTAGATGGCTAAGGTATCACTGAAGAGGCGTACTAGGGAAATGAGGAGTGAGGTAGTTTCCCGTTGCTTTCCTCACCGAGCCAGAAGTTGCTATTACATATCAGTCTGCCAAGCCCACTGAAATGCATGCACCAACCGACCCTATGAACAATATTTTCACACCATTCATAGCAGGGACTGGCTGCAGAAGGAATGGCATTACTAGCATCACTCATACCTCGGTCACTTTCATTTTGTCAAAGCAAAGGATAAAGCTGAGACAGATCAATGAAAGTAACAAGATTGCTCTAGCCCATACCAAAAGACATAGTGCACTGTAAACACTAGGTCCCACCAGCAAAGGCAAGAAATGTTATGTAGATAGGTTGCCTTTGAAATATATGATAATTCATTAAAGTGTGTTTAAATTTCTTGGCTATTCGGATACGCATTGCAATCCATAATCTTGTACTGTAGGCTTACACTCTTCTGCACGTTGATAAATTGAGATGTGATAAAACGATTGATTTTAATCATTTTCAACAATATATCGCTTCAAGAAAAAACAAGTTGTTACGTATTTTGTTTCTTCTATTTTAAATTCAGTACCGGTACGTTGTGATTCTGTACGAAACCTCTGCTTAAGGAAAACTTACAAGCATGAACCAGTAATGCTTTCCATCCAATATTTTCATTGTCAACTCAAATAATATCTGTTATACCCAATGGATGAGATCTGTGTGAAAATGTTCCACTTTCCACTTTCTCGCACTGTTCAGCACTTGCTTTCAATCTAGTGTCAAAAATTTCATTTTTAGGTTCCGTATTGAATCGAGATCTACCTAACAAATTTTGAATGTAAAACTTGCTTACAAAGCGGTCACCAGTTCAACTTTCTTCAAAGATGACAGCGTGATAGCCACTCTATGTATTATATACTAGCTCGTTGCTTACTAAGCACAGAATACTACAACTCCCCATCTACACTCACAACATGGCACAAAAGACAGCAATTTTGAAGACCTGTTGTTATTTATTTATAAATGATGAAATACTGCACATGTGTGAACTGATCATAGTTCAGCACAATAAATGAAAAACTCAGACCTAAATGTTTGCTCGAAGCATTTGCCTAGCTGAACAAATTTTAAGGTTAAAAGTTTTCCCTTTCATAAAGGGACTACGATCTTGTCTTTGTAAATAAGCTAAAAATCCTCTCATACTCAGCATTGCTACGTGGGAATGATAAAATAGTAAGCATCACCTAAGAGATTCCATCATATTTACGAATACTATCAACTGATTCCATCTGCCCCACCAATACCCACTGAACATCTATTCTCCCTAATTATTGATACAAAAAGGGAAAGCACGGGATTTTTAAACAATACAAAAATACTATATCTGCTCTCAAAATCGAGATCAGTCTCGGCGATCAGGTAAATGGGAGGAAGGATGAAAAATTGGGAGTCTTCAACTTAAATTGAGGGAGTTAGCAAGTCTGTTAAATACAGTGAAACCTCGTTACTGCGTTCCCCATTAACACATTTTCTCGCTTAGCACGTCATAAATTCAAAGTCTCAATTCTAATTGTATTAAATTTATATCAAAATACTTCACTTATCACATCATGAATTTTCGCTATTACTGCTTAGTACGATCACATTTTTCCTACCCCTAAAAATGTTATTTGTCATCCCTTGTGGAAGGAACGTGATTTTCATCTCAGGTAAGAGCCCTCATCAAATTTGCGTGATGACGGGAAAAGGCCTTCAATTCCTGAACTTCACAGGATAAGTTGCACCTTCGGGGAGCAACGCGTTAGCCTCACGAATGTTCATTTTTGCTTGCCGATTAGCAGTGAGATTGCTGAATAATACAATTGGCCTGTTTGTGCTTGTACTTCGCATTCCCTTCAGAAGTTAGAAATTTATTTTGTGTTGAGTGGTACAGTGAAGGGTAGTGAATATTTGTCACATAATAGCCTACATCTGGATTAGGAACATGATTGTGTGAAGTTGACCAGCATGGTGCATATTTGTCTTGTGATAGCCTAGTTATAAATATGAAAAAAGTCATCAAATTCCTTACTAATAACAAAATTAAAATCTCTCAAAGTGGACTGGCATCTGCATCTTTCAGTGTGCAGAGGTGGTACGAATGGTGAAACTCGCACCTTTGAGTTTCGACTCAATTACTCGAATTTAACTGTATCATTGCAGATCTATACGATGAAGTTTGCAAATTGTATCAATCACTCGAGTCGCTCAAAATGTTGTTGGATTCAAAATGGTAGCAAAAGTCATTCTCTTGCAGTCACACATGTTCAAGTGTAATTGATTGTCTAAGATTAATAACCCGCTGGTCCAAAACAAAAGACTTCTTCTAACATTTGTTTTAGAAAGAGTGTGATCTGTAATAATATTCTGATATTTTTATGGGCCCCAATGCAATCTTATTTGTTGTTTGGTTTTTCTCACACCTTTCAGTCCACTGTTGTTATTTTATAAGCCCCAGTGGAAAAGGTTTTATATATTTTGTTATTGTTTTTTTTCCACATCTTTTAATATTCTCTTCTCATCTTTAGAAATAGTAGATATAGTTTTCACTGAAACTGTGATTACACAATGTAAAATGCCCTCATGTTGGAAAAAATTGCATCTAGTGTTTCCATATCCCTGTCAGATAGTTTTTATTTGTGTATTCAATACAGTAGTATGGTTTCTCGCTTAACACATTCTTTTTCCTTGTCCCCTGCAGAAACACCTTAACGAGATTTTACTGTAAACATCTTAAAAAAAAATATAAATAAAGTTGAATTTGAAGACTGAGAATTCTGGACTTCAGCAACATTTGGAAACACCACCTCATACAACAATGGACATCTAATTCATTTCATGCCACTGTTTGATGCTCTACTTGCCCCCATGAACTGCATTACTGGCTATGCAAAACTCATACAAATTACAATTTGAGGTTAAATACCTAGATAACATATAATATGTCTCGAGAGGAAGCAAAAATGATAAAAATATACAGGATATAATGAAAAATAGCCAATAACAGTTCATGTTTTCAGATTAACAATATCAAAAGAACCCAATATTTTAGTTAGCATGTAGAACAAAGAATATAAAGTTGTTCCAGACTAGCCTTTTGCAAAATCAGCATTAGATGGTCATATTTTCTAGCTGTTCGCTATCATTTTCAATGTTGTCTGCAAACAATATTCTTTAATGTCCTTAAGAACTCGCTACTTGCTGTCCATCAACTGACTGGACCCGCAAGTAGCTTAGATACAGATATTTTAAAAAATAAAACAAATACCAATAACAATGACCATAAGCTTGCAACTCAACAACATTCTGACATAGGCCTATTCCATGAGAGAAGTGAAGTTGCTACAAACAATAATCAACAGTAGTCCCATCCTTACAACCTATTTGAAAGCATAAATGAAAGACAATAAATGAGAAAAAATAAGAACATTTCCTAAGTTAATCAAGTTCACTGCATTCTTTAAAGTCTATGAAGCATGCCTATGCATGTGAAGTTTGATGTGAAATTTTGAAGGAAATCTTTCTTTACAGGTATCACACTCAAAAGGTTTCTCATCTGAGTGGTTCTTCAAGTGCATTTTAAAATAATACTTACCTTTGAAAGTCTTGTCACATATAGGGCAGAGAAAGGGACCAGTTTCGTTGTGTAGTGCTTCTGCTATGTGTCCATCCAACTCAATTTGAGTTTCAAATGCCCTACGGCAATAATCACATTTGTATGGCATAGGGGGCTTCTTGCGAGGACTAGATTCACTGTTTAATTTCATAGCACGTGGTTTCACTGACTCGCTATTTAATTTAGAAGAACGTGGTTTCACAGATTCACCATTTTTTTTCACTGCACGTTGTTTCACAGAAACACCGTTTGCTTTCACAGAACGACGTTTTACAGAAACACTGTTTGCTTGTAAAGAACGACGTTTCACAGAAACACCGTTTGCTTGTACAGAATGAGGTTTCACCGGGGGCATATTCTTTTCAGCTTTACGACCAACATTCTTTATAGAAACACAGGGAGGTTCCACCTCTTTTGAAGTTTCACAGACTTTAGGAGGGAAGAGTTTATTATGAGGTAAAGCAGCATGGGCATCCAATTCTTCACGAGACTGGAATGTCTTGTTGCAAATCTCGCATACAAGAGGTTGGAGGTGTTTCTTGCAATGATTCCGCAAATACAGTTCAAAAGCAAATGCCTTTCCACATACTTCACAAACGAACGGTTTTTTCCCTGAATGGATGAAAAGATGACGCCGCAGGCTATGTTTGGTGGCAAGAGTGACAGCACATATGTTACACCTATATTGACGCTCATAGTGCATAACCTGATGGTATTTCAGACGGATTTCGAGAGCAAACCGTTTCCCACAAATATCGCAAACAAAAGCTCCCGCACCATTACCCTGATGCACCATAACAGTGTGTAGCTCCAGCGAACGTCGTGTCTTAAAACACTGACCACATTCTCGACATGATTTATCCTTACTAGCATGTTCCTTCTTTAAGTGGGCTTTCAAAAGAGTTTTTTGTGAGAAACCTTCTCCACATACTGGACAACCTAGTCTTTGCTCAGGTAACGGAACAGCATGAGTCAACTTATGTCGCTCCAGAGTCTTTTCACGAGCAAATTTCTGATTGCAGTGGTCACAGATATATGGTTTCCGCGATTTGTGCATACGTTTATGATACTTAAATACTAATTGGTCATTGAAATGTTTATTGCACAAAGAGCACACGTAAAGATCTCTTCGGACACGATCAGGGAGACCAGCAGGAATTGGATCCGGGTCGTTCTTTTGGCACAAATTTTCATCAAAACTGGATCTTGAATTGATATCTGAATGACGACTGCAATCAAAGCAGTAGCTATCTTCCTCAGCAGGATCATCACTCAAATCCAGAATGTGATCTTCAGGCACTATCTCTTCTTTAAGCTCACGCTTCAGATCTCCGTCCGAACTGCTGGAATGTACCCCCAACTCAGAGCATGTCTGTAAGAGATACAGGATTTTAATGCACTAATAATGGAATAGAGTGACATGACTAGATATATTTCTGGCATATTACCTGAGAATATGGCATAAGCAGTTCATTCTAACTAATTTTTCAGCATTTTAACAAACTCACTAAGGTGTTGTAAATTACATTCTAAAGGAAGTTTTTATTAAACAAAAATAATGTAGCCATTGATGCTTTTGCGGCCTATACGTATAGACATGATATAGGCTTTTAGGCTTATGCCGTGTCAAGAAAATAAGGTGAAATTCTTTACGTTTCGCAGAGAACTATGCTCTGTGTCGTCAGAAGAAAATCTCGACTGTCCTCGAGAAAGGCTTCTAAAACATGTTCCCAGTTTTGCGACACAGAAAACCTGCTATGTGTCAGTGTGACTTTAAAACATTAGCAAGGCACTTTCACAAAACAGAACATCTATTTTCAGCTTTATAGATAGTGCTCAGTTTCTTTGGCAGTCATTAAAAATGTTTTTTAAATTTATATTTCTTAATTTCTCTACCTTAGTTGTTTTTCTTTAATAGCATTACATTGTGTAGTTTTAGAAGCCTTTACAAACCATTATTCTCGTCATTATTCCGTATTGAAAAATAGCTAATTACAAAGTTTGCACCAGGAGTAATTTTAATACCACCTATTCAATACAATTTATACCACTATTGTGTGGTCAAATATACAGGAATTACCAGAATTTTAAAGGTACATGTTTCGCCTACTATTTATTGGGTATCATCAGCCTTGTTCAATCTTAAAACACACACTGGTCTGAGGAATCTTAACAATTTACATAAAACGTATTGACGAACACTTACAGATGTTGATACTGTGGTTGCATAATAATTACAGCATAAAAAATATTGAATAAAATAGAGATATACTTTGAAAAATTAAAACGTTTGTCTAAAACTAATTGTCACACATTGTTTTTTAAAAATAATCCATGTCTAACACTGAAATGGATCTTTTTGATAAAAAGCTTGAACAATATATATCACGCCTGGAGAACAGATTATCAAAACCAAGGCTTCACAGGATAAGAACAATACAGTTAAAAGATATAGCATTTGATGAGGTTGAAGTTTAATATTTAAAATTAGAATGAAGAAACGTGGTTGAATTGGAGGCGGTATAGATTAAGACATCTTGGAATGTTGGATAAAAATCGTAGTATGTCGAGAAACGCTAAAAAAAACATTGAAGAATTTGTCGAAAACGCTGCTAAAATTATCCAAATAAAAGAAGGTAGGTCAAATGACAATACTGTGTAACCAGAAAAGCTTCATGTAGACGTGGATGTCCGTAGTAAACAATGTTGTCATGTAATGTATGTCCTAATGCATCTGCAGCGTTTGAAATTTGATAATCTGTTCTCCAGGTGAAATATATATTGTTCAAGCTTTTTATCAAAAAGATCCATTTCAGTGTCAGACATGGATTATTTCTAAAAAACAATGTGTGACAATTACGTTTAGACGAACATTTTAATTTTTCAAAGTTTCTTTAGTATATGTATCTATTTTATTCAATATTTTTTATGCTGTAATTATTATGCAACCACAGTATCAACACCTGTAAGTGTTCATCAATACGTTTTATGTAAATTGTTAAGATTCTTCAGACCAGTGTGTATTTTAAGATTGAACGAGGCTGATGATGCCCAATAAATAGTGGACGAACATGTACCTTTAAAATTCTGGTAATTCCTATGTGTATTTGACCACACAATAGTGGTATAAATTGTATTGAATAGGTGGTATTAACATTACTCCTTGTGTAAACTTTGTAATTATTTAGAAGCCTTTCTCGAGGACAGTCAAGATTTTCTTCTGATGACACAGAGCATAGTTCTCTGCGAAATGTAAAGAATTTCACCTTATTTTCTTGACATGGCATAAGCCCAAAAGCCTATATTACATCTAAAAAGAATGTAATTCATGCCTCAAACTAATATACAGTACTGTAGCTAGGCTCGTAGAGGAGGAGAAAGACAGTGAAGGATAACAGTTTGGTGACAGTATCTATTCAGTCCAAAGTACATCATCATTTGAATAAAACAAGCTATAGTGAAGAATATTTAAGGCTTTAAACATTTAATGTGTGCCAAGGGCCTTTTCAATACTCTTTGTATACATACGGGCTTTCCAACTTCATGTTTCACGGTTATGTGAGCAGTGTCCAGCAGTCACAAGAGAGAATAAACTGAAACTGCATCAATTTGCCAAACACAGGGAGCTATTCATACCAACAAAATATTACATATCCATTTCTGATAAAGGAGATGCCCCTTCCCTGTAACTGTGTCACCAAGTGAGCTGGCTGCCTAGTACAGGCCGCACAACTGTGAGCTTGCATTCAGGAGACGATGGGTTTGAATTCCACTGCCAGCAGCCCTGAAGATGGTTTTCTGTGTTTCCCACGCTTATACCAAGCAAATGAATCTGTACATTAAGGAAGGCCATGGTTACTACCTTCCAATACTATCCCTTTCCCAGTTTGCATCACAGAAAACCTGCTATGTGTCAGTGAGATTTTAAAACATTAGCAAGCCACTTTCACAAAACAGACCATCTGTTTTCAGCTTTATACATAGTGCTCAGTTTCTTTCGCAGTCATTAAAAATATTTTTTAAATTTATATTTCTTAATATTAATTTCTCTACCTTAGTTGTTTTTCTTTAATAGCATTACATTGTGTAGTATGAGGATAACAGTACAGCAGAGGTTGAATAGTCAAGTATAGTTGGAAATAACTCCACACATTGACAATGGGTCCTGAATGGGGGCTGCTACCCCAAGTTGACCAGATAGTTCAAGCCTCCAAGACAAAAATTACTCTGCTGTACTCCAACTACTATAATTCAAAAAGCATTCAAGTTATCAACCTCAAACTTAGAACATGTATTCACCAGGTTGCTTAGTAGTCTGTATGGTGTGATGGCTTCCAAAGCAGTACTCTTTGTGGTTCCATTTAAGCCTTTCTCAGCAGGGTGTAGTAGGAAAGATACTGATCTACCCTGTTTGCACCCTTCATGTACTTATTCAAGAATTTTCTTAACAGTTATTCCCTGTTTAGTGTTAGACATTCATCATAAGAAATATCCAATTCACTGTCAGTTGATACATTTAATAACCAGTCTGCATATAATTAATCACAAATATTAGCATCCATCAGTAACGGAATGCGCCGCACCATGTCGACATCCAAACTAAAGCTCCATGGAATAGTTCTACATTTCCGATATTTTGTTAACTACATGAATGTTTAAAGAAAGAAAAGTAATCTATATTCCATGACTATCCCATTTGAAATAATCTTGTCACCAAGGAAATACAAGGTGCATAAAAACGAGAATTCTTGTGACACGTCTCCTACTGTCGGCAGTCACCTACAGTCAGTTGAGAAGCTACGTGAATTCTCAGGGCCCATCACCCATGTGGCACATCAAGTAATAAATCTCAAAATATTTTGTTGTCACATAAGGCATGTTGCTATCTTGTACAATGATTCTTATTGCATAAGAACACCCGTGCATATGTGCAGCTTTTACGGCTACAAAGAGTGTGCAAGTGGAAAAATTATCAGCACTAATATTATCCCACTACGCCATGACAGGCTTGCAAGTAGGTCAAAGTTTAGTAGAGATAGCACAACAAGCTGCAAACAATGCTGATGTATAAAAGCGGAGATTTCTGGGGCCCGTCTAGCACCAGACAAGCTAAGGGAACACATTTTTTAGGACAAGGGATACCACCAGTCAGACCCAAAAAATTATATGCAATGTGTAGGAGTAAAGAGAGAGGGAACTCTGCTACCTGTAATATAAACAGTCTAGAAAATAGCTGATATCACAAGGGCTCATAGAAGAGCTGTAATAAGAATCGCAAAAGAGAGGCAGGTGGATGATCTAAACATGAAATGCAGAATAAGAAAATTAGTAAGCTGAAGGCAGTCAAGGATATGGATGCTCTTCAACATTACACTATTTGCAACATACAACAATTGAGAAACAGTTTCATTCCCTTAACAATAGAGACTTTTTCCACAAAGGCAAATATTTCTTGAAGACAATAGTGAAAATTCTGGAATTCTGATATACGAAAGTTAACATGTGGAGCATACTGATGGAAAAATTGAATTCCACTGTATGCGTTCAATGGATGATTCAATTAGTATCAATATCTAATGGGAAGAAAGAAAGAAAGGTTAACTGTTATTCAAGATTGTTCATAAGGTACCATGTCAACTTGTCAGATGTCAGAAAACCCAATGTTTATCATGAGATTAAAAGCACTATATTTCAGAAATGGTTTCAAGGAATTAAAATGAACTAGCCTGAGAAGAGCAGAATTTGGACAATGACCCTTATCAGACATTCATGACAAATTTCCAAAATAGCAGCAAGGAATAGAATGTTGATTTGAGTTATTGGAGGACCACATTTCTCCAGCAGTATGTGCTGACATGAGGAAATAGAAGCATAAGCATCATGTGAAACAGAATAGGCTACTGTTCTCAGTATATGAGGTGGATGGCACTGCTAGGAGACACGGACAAAAAGTAAACTGATTTCCATCTTATCACTGTCACTTGAATGATACTGAGTTGATTTGGGCCTAGATGATAATAATATCACAGCTAATTACAAACACTTCCTGGTTTCTGAAGTGGAAAGGATGGTGGAGAAGTTATGAGGTGCATAATCAGGAATAGATGAGATACAACGTATATCTGATTAGTATGTGGCAAACTTGTGATTATGAATAATTCAACAAAGTGGTATACCCTCTACACAGGAAAGATGGCTTTTGTCTGAAAACTGAGAACACAAAACAGTAATGTATGTGAAGTGTTAAAGGCTAATCGTTTCATTAGTAATATTGTAATGGTTATAGCGTCCACCATGCCAACTTGCTACGGGCCGGGCGCGTCACCATATCGGCCCACCCGCTTACGCTTCCACGGCGCCAATCACGAACAAGACTTAAGTGTTAGACCAGCCCCCTCTCGCATCCGTCTGGGGTAGTGCAGCAGAGGACCATGTAAATCACTTGATAATTAATCTGGAGTCTTCCATCTCGCGAGGTTCTTGGATACATCTAGTATCTGAACTGTTCTGGAAAGGCCGGTGCAGGTATATAAGAGAGGAGTGACTTGCCTGGGGTTGGTGTAGTTCAGTCGTGAGCTCAGTCAGCGAATGACTGCCAGCACTATGAAGTGTGTGGAATGCCGTGATTGTTGGACTAGCGTTCTACGGTGCGGATTGACGGCGAAGGAGAGAACGTGTGGCCGTGTGACTTTGTGACGAGAGAGAGAGACTGTGTAAGTGTGTGTATGAGCGAAAGTTATGTGTATTCCTGTGTAGTTTGTGCTTAGTTAATAAATCTTAGTATAGAAGCTACCAGTCTAGTGTTAGTTTGTCCTACTACTCCTCCATAGTAGACACCTCCTCATCATCAGAAAAGCTTGAGGTCCAGGAACAGCCAATAGAGTCTAACAGAGGCAGGCCTTCTCGATTGATGCATATAATGGCTGTTTATGGTCATTAAAAAAAAGCTAGCAATACCTTCCTCACCAGCAATCATCTTTCAAATCAGAAGTAAGTGTGGCACAACTGTACTTATCTAAATTTTACTAAACAAGCTGAAAGAACTTACTGTATTGAATGAAGTGTCATTTCTTAGAGAACGCTCCTCCATTGTAGACACCTCCTCATCATCAGAGAAGCTTGAGCTCCAGGAACAGCCATTGGAATCCAGCAAAGGCTGGTCTTCCCAGTTGAGGGGCACTGTCTTCAGAGTTGTGTATGTGGGCTCTTCTGTTGGTTCAGGTGGCATTTCCCATGGCCACATACTGGTTGGCTCCCCCAGAGCTAGTGGTATTATCTTCAAGGATGTAAAGGTTGTCTCCAAGGATGATTCTTCACATGGTATTGTCTGAACTACCCACACATTGATAGGCTCCTTTCTAAGAGCAGCAGATGCTAATTCAGGAGGAAGAACCAAACTTTCTTTTTTCTCATTGTTGCCTTCTGAACCTCCAATATTATCTGAAATTTCGGATTCAGTTGGAAGTATATATTTCTCTGATAATGGTGGACTATCTACTGATTTATCTGCCAACTTGATAGCTTCTGATAATGTATTAGGAACATCTGAGTTGCCACCCACAATTATCCTCTCTTCAACCAACATTGTTCCAGTAAGTGTCAGACTCAATAAACCAGATTTTATATAAGTATCCTCTGTAGCTGTAATGTTGGAGTCTTGAGCACTACAACTGTAAGAATGATTATAGACTTCTCTGGCTAACTCTGCTTTATTAGCCAGAATGGCTGAAGTTTCCTTACAAATGGTGTCACCTTCATAAATCTCATCAGAGTTTTCATTCTTCTGAAAGAAAATATAATTATACACATCAGAATTCTCTGGTTGTCAGGACATTTGAACAAGAAAATCATTATACAACATAAGATCATTGGCACATGAATTATCTATTTATGAATATATAGAGCAACACAACACATACAACATAAGATCAATGGCACATGCATTGTATATGAATATATATAGAATACATCATGTTAAATCCAAAAGAAAAGTCTATATTTAATTTCTCATTATAGTTTATGATTTGAGGGTAGATAAAATTTGTATGGAAGAAAAGAAAGAGGTAAGCTATGTAGGAGAATAATGGACCTGGCTATGAAGAATAAGAGAAGCAGAGGGAGGTCTAGTTTTTAATGATTTCAAAGTAAGAGTTATAAAGGAAGCCACAATACTAGTTGCAAATAGAGGGTTTTAGAGGCCATTCGTTTATTAACAGAGGTTTGCACACATAAGTGGGTTTGAACCCCATTGTCGGCAGCCCTCGTGATGGTTTTCCGTGGTTTCCTATTTTCACATCAGCTTAATTAAAGCTACGGCTGCTTCCTTCTCACTCCTAGTCCTTTTCTATCACATAGTCACCATAAGACCTATCTGTGTCAGTGTGACATAAAAAATAAATAAAAATATTTCAGACCTCATTTTTTCAATGTTAATGTAAATATTGACTAAGAATTTTAAAGTTAACGGCTGTCAATTTAATAGGACTGCGTGTATAATGTAAATTTAATTAGTATATAAATTTTCAATAAGAAGATGAGATTCAGTATTTATATTTAAAGCTTATCTTACTGAGAGAAAGCAATGTTAATCTGAGAATTTGACAAGACACCTTTAGAAATTAATTCTATGTTTTTCAAATACATTTATTTAGTTCCATCAGGATTTTGGCTGCTTAGGGACTCAAAGCTCTTTAAATGAAATACTGTTACTCAACATGTTTGAAAATCTCTGGCATACATATGTATTTCCTAATCCCTTCCATCAGGTATTAAAAATACAACCACTCCACACCTTGAGGAGTCTTGTGTTCCTATTGCCAAACGGGTTCAGTACATACGTTATTATTTCCTTGGTTCAATGATTCCAAGACTTATATTCATTCCTTAAGGTCTGAGGTTCAAATTTCTCAGGCTGTAATTCTGTTTTATTAATGCTGCTAATAATTATTGCTGACACTTATTTGTGTTCATTCTTATATTATATCTGTTTGTTCTCACATTAATTAATTTCTAGTTCTAAAAATTCATGTGAAGAATGTACTTTTAAGATATCTTTATTTTTTTTTTACTATCCCCATCCAGTCCTGAGGCCCTCTATTTCATATACAGCTGTAACAATCTATGACTGAAAAATGTTGTGATTTCAATTGTTTATACTTGTATTTTGGTTGAAAACTGAATAAAACCCATCTTAATAAAATAATCTTCTCTCCAGTTTTTCATTTACTATGGTGTAGCCTATATGAAAGCACTGATCCATCTCCGGTTAGATCAGGCCTACAGAGTTCAGAGTATACTATTTCTTCCGGTATGGGCTTGATCAAGTTATTTTCATCAATATAATAATAATTATAATAATAATAATAATTGGCGTAGGGATGTGGCGACCCCATCGCCCAGTGGGAAACCACTGCAATCAGCTACCCGAGTATTGGCGGGAAAACCATAACATATGCGGAGTATGGAGGAAATGCCTACTCCCAGTCCTGAACAACTAGGATGAACTTGTAGCACTTCATTCATCACCAATTCATACTTCATTAATCACCTTTCCAGATCACATCTGGAATTGTAAAGCCTGACCTTGGTCAGAAATGTTTCGATCGAAAGATCAGACAATCAATGATGATGAGTCTTCTAATGAATAAATCCACCGGTGTGGACAAACAACAACAAGGATCTGCACAAAGACACCACTCGGAATCGGTGGGGTGTCAAGTAGAAGACCTAGGCGAATCGGAGCGCCTGGAAGCCCAACAGACAATTGACAGACAGCTGACAGACAGTGGACTAACCCAACAATGTAAGAAGAGACTTAAGTTCAACAAATCAGGAAAATTTTCATACTTTGCAACATTAAACATTAATTCACTAAGTAAGGTGGGCAAGTTGAAACATTTAACTGATGTGATGGACCAACATAGGATTTTAATAATGGCTTTACAAGAACTTAGGAACACAGACCAGGACCCAATTGAATCAGGAGGTTATCGTCTCTACAAAGGACCTCCAGGAGAAAGAGTAATGAAGAATGTCCCTCAATTTGGTGTAGGTTTTCTTGTTCATAGTAGCATAATAGACTCAATTGAAGAATTTTCTTCAAAATCTTCGAGGATGGCACTTCTAACAATTAAAGTAGGGAATAAAACTTATACTTTAATAAATGTCCATGCACCAACAAATGACAAAAACAATAAAGATAGAGAAGGAGTTGAAAACTTTTGGGAGGAACTTGATTACATATTAGCGAAGATCCCTGATGAGCATATAAAAATCTTACTTGGAGATTTCAATGCTAAAATAGGCAGAGAAAAGAAGTATCGCACAGTTGTAGGAAAATGGCCAGCTCATAAATTAACGAACAAAAATGGCCAAAGATTAATTGAACTTTGTGCAGATCATAGACTCGTTTTGGAAACCACCAGATTCATGAGGCGACCACATAAACTTATGACATGGAAATGCCCTAACGTAAAATTGGGAGAGTTTCAGATTGATCATGTTGCCATGGATAAAGATTATCATAAAGAAATTTATAATGTCAGAGTCCTCCGTGGGGTAGACATTGACTCGGATCGTTATATCTCAAAAATAAAAATCAAGTTAACACCAAAAAGGAAACACAAACATAATCATCTCAAAGCAAGGAGAAATTATGATCCCAGTTACTTAATAAATAATAAAATATATTTAGAGAGATCCAAAACACCTTTAAATGACAAATTAGAGACAATGATCAACAAACTTAAAACCATAGCTGAAGAAATTGC
Organism: Anabrus simplex; assembly: GCF_040414725.1. Classification (NCBI taxonomy): domain Eukaryota; kingdom Metazoa; phylum Arthropoda; class Insecta; order Orthoptera; family Tettigoniidae; genus Anabrus; species Anabrus simplex. Next base: position 182,449,263 of record NC_090269.1, read on the forward strand.
CCCAATCAAAAGGAGAAAGAAACATGCGTGGTGGAACGAGGAATGTGACAAAGCAATTCAAGCAAGACACAAGGCATGGATAAATGATCAACAGAGGAAAACGGAAAAATCTCGAGAAGAACTAATTAATGCCAGAAGACAAACAGCTAAAGAAATTAGGACAATTAAAAGGAATTATCAAAAGGAAATGCTTAGCACTATAGAAGAAACATTCAATCAGCATAAAACAAGAGACTATTACAAAACATTCAAGCAATATCAATCTAAATTTACCCCTCCCACACTTATGTTAAGAAATAAAAATGGTAAAATGGCACACAATAATCAGGATAATGCTAACATTCTTGCAGAATACTTTAAAGAGTTACTTAATTGTGAGGATCCTGTGGAACATTTAGAATTTGATCCTAACCCAAAAAATAAAACTCCATTACAAAAGATTATACCACCAGTTTACAATGAAGTGAAAACGGCAATTAATGCACTTAAAAACTACAAAGCAGCAGGAGAGAATCAAATAGTAGCAGAAATATGGAAGAATGCTAATGATCAGACTATTCAAAACCTACATAAATACATCATTGATATTTGGAACACGGAGAAGTTTCCTGAGGAATGGAATACAGCGATAATCCACCCGCTGCACAAGAAAGGTGATCGCTCCGATCCAAATAATTATCGGGGGATATCCTTACTTGATATTACATACAAGATTTTATCCAAGATTATATACACAAGAATCCAAGAACAACTCGACCAAGAACTTGGAGAATATCAGGGAGGATTTCGACCAGGTAGAAGCTGTCCAGATCAAATCATTAGTTTAAAATGGATAATGAAGCACCAAAGAGTTCGAAGTAAGGGTCTGGTCATCACGTTTGTAGATTTTAAAAAAGCATACGACAGTATTCATCGTGACTCATTATTAAAAAGCCTTAAAGAATTTGGCTTACATCAAAAACTTGTTAACCTCATTAATATGACTTTTAAAAATACGAAGGCAAAAGTTAAATTTAGAGGTGAATTATCAGAATCATTCACTATAAGAACTGGACTTCGACAAGGAGACGGACTTTCACCATTGTTATTTAATTGTGCATTGGAGAAGGTTATGCGTGAATGGAACAAGAAATGCCAACCAACTATCAAGATCGGTAGAAATATTAAACTCAACTGCCTTGCTTTTGCGGACGATTTAGCATTACTTGCAAATACAATAGAAGAGGCTAAATTTCAAATTGAACAACTAGAAATTATAGCTAAAAAAATGGGATTACAAATTTCATTTGAAAAAACAGAAATGATGCCAACTTTTAAAGTTGATTTACCAGTTATTCAGCTGAACAGTAATAAAGAGATTAAAATTGTTCAGAAATTCAAATATCTTGGGGAAATAATAACATGGAACACAAATGAAAAAGAAGCAATAGAACACAGAACAACTAAATTTAAACAAGCACAAAGACTTACCTGGCCAACCTATAAAAAAAAATCTCTTTCGATAAACGCTAAGCTGAAACACTATAATTCCATAGTTAAACCAGAGGCAACCTATGCTAGTGAAACTTTATTCAAATTAAATGTAAAATCTACAACAGACAAATTACAGAAAACTGAGAGAAGAATTCTTAGAACAATTATTAATAAAAAACAAGAAGTTGATGGACAGTGGAGATTGTTGCCTAACAACATTGTCTATCGTGAATGTGAATCAATAATATCTACAATGCGTAAAAGAAGAATTTCCTTTTTCTGTCACATATCAAGATTAGCAGACACCAGGATATTGAAACAACTATTCGATTACTTTTTGAAGAATAAAATCAATAATAATTGGTTCAAAGAAGTTCAGGACGATTTGGAAGAATTGGGTATAACTCGGCAACAAATCAAAGACAGAAAAGAGAAGAGGATTTTGAAGAACAAAAGCATAAGTCTCAAACTAAAAGCAGTTGAACGGAAACAATATACTATATCGGACACACAAAGGGCTTCCAGGTCGGAGAGGATGAAAAAGTTCTGGGAGAAGAAGAAGAAGAAATTAACTCAAATGTATTGATTTCAGTGCTCCAATGTGGGCGTAAAATATGTAAATAATAAATAATAATAATAATAATAATAATAATTGTATGGCCTCAGCTACCGTGTGCAGACATTTCAATCTGACGCCATCTGGCTACCTGCTCGTCAATTTCGACGTTCCATTTTACTCTAGGCCCACTAGATGGCAGACCGAGTAAACTGAAACTCTCTTGGGCGTCTATGGAGTGTCAAATGGACTTTTTTCTGCCCTTCAAAAATCCGACTACCTCTGCAGGGTTTGAACCCGCTATCCTGGGATCCGGAGGCAGACATTCTACCAGTGATCCACAGAGGCAGCCATTTTCATCAATTAGTCCAAGTCTCATCATCGGCTTTTATAATGTGAAAATGACTGAGGTACAAATGATGCTAGTAACATCATTCCTTGCGTAGCCAATCCTTGCACTGAATGGTGTGAAAGTGTCTCATTTCCTTAGCACAGCACAGCTTTGCAGTGAATATTACACCAGTTTCATAGTTTAGTAAAGTAATTGTAGTACAGCACCGAAAAGGAGGGTCTAGTCACATGCTTCATATCAGCTGGGTGGACAGAATGTGAAATGAGGAGGTATGCAAAAGAAAAAGAACTATGTAAGGTGTTTAGATCACAACGCTCTCTCAATAATAATGTTATTTGATTTACGTCCCACTAACTACTTTTAAGGTTTTAGAAGACGCTGAGGTGCCGGAATTTAGTCCCGCAGGAGTTGTTTTACGTGCTAGAAAATCTACCGACACGAGACTGACATATTTGAGCCCCTTCAAATACCACTGGTCTAAACTAGGACCGAACCTGCCAAGTTCGGGTCAGAAGGCCAGCACCTCAACCGTCTGAGCCACTCAGCCCGGCACAACGCTCTCTTACTTTGGTCATATCATGAGGCATCCGGAAATCTACACTCTCCCGCAAATCATAAAACAAGGAAAGATTGAGGGAAGGAAAGGTCCTGGAAGATCCTGCACATCCTGGGTGGAAAATGGAGTATAATTAAAATTTCGTGTGGCTATTTCTAGCCGAGTGCAGTCCTTGTAAGGCAGACCCTCCGAAGAGAGTGGGCAGCACCTGCCATGTGTAGGTAACTGCGTGTTATTGTGATGGAGAATAGTGTTATGTGTGGTGTGTGAGTTGCAGGGATGTTGGGGACAGCACAATCACCCAGCCCCTGGGCCATTAGAATTAACCAATGAAGGTTAAAATCCCCGACCCGGCCGGGAATCGAGCCCGGGACCCTCTGAACCGAAGGCCAGTACACTGACCATTCAGCCAATGAGTCGGACGGAAAATGGAGTGATTCAGGCAAACAACCATCTCACTATTCTATGCAGTAACCAACAAGACTACAATAATCAGAATGATAACCACTCATATACTTACTGTATCCATTAGTGTCCGACTCCATAGCTAAATGGTTAACATGCTTGCTTTTGGTCACAGGGCTCCCAGGTTCGATTCCCAGCAGGGTTGGGAATTTCAACCAGCATTGGTTAATTTTGCTGGCATGGGGGCTAGGTGTATGTATCGTCTTCATCATCACTTCATCATCATTAAGACACAGTCACCTACATTGATATAGATGTTGATTCCCATAAGGAATCTGAAATATTTGTCCCGAATGAGTAAATTTATATACCAATATAAATAGTCCATTATTGGACATTATAAATTTTCCAGCTAACTCATTCCTGGTTGCCAGCGTTTCACCCTCGTGTGCTAGGTTGGGCTCATCAATTGGTACCTAGCACACCTACCAAGACGCTGGCTAACGCACACCGTGGAGGCCACTGCGTAGGCTACCTGGAGCCACCGGCAGTGCCAATGCACTATGAGAGACTTTGTCTCTTTACCAAAAATTGATGCCTGCTTGGCCATCAGATGCATTAAAAGACCTGCACCTGGTGAGCCGAACATGTCCTCAGACACTCCCGGCACTAAAAGGCATAAGCCATTTCATTTCATTTTTGTATCCATTAGTACTGAGAGCCAAATCTTTGAACTCTTCACTTCTCCTGCTCTCCGAGATAACTTCCTTCAGACAGTAGACGTCAAACATTTTTTTCTTGATACTAGCAGTCACGAATCAGAAGATTGCTGTGCTGCCCGGCTGGAAGGAGAGCTGCCCCTTGTACCAAGACAAAATTATGGATGTCATCGCTGCCCAGACAGATAAATGATATAAGAAGAATGAACATATAAGTTTTACAAGGGGACTGGTAACATTCCTATACCTCAGAAGTTCCTGATTTATAGCCCATTTAATATTAATACAATGAGGCATGAAGATTACGAGTCTGTAAGAGACATGTTATATTTCTCCAGTCAGCATAATGACATTTACAAATAAACAGTAAGTGTTACTCATCTTATATCCTTCATCATATTCTGATGTAATTACCAGACAACTCTGTTTCTAGAAACGGAGTAATGGTCCTTAGTTTGGTGTATTTCTTAATCTGTGTCAGGAGACACTGCAATGCTGCTATTAAGAGAAATAGTACCATTTTCTTTAAAGTACTGTGCATTTAAGTGGCTTAGTGTATTGTGTATTTATTTACCAAAAACTAAATGAAGTACAAGCACTGGTTGACACAGCTGAAAGAGGGAAAGTCAGTCAGGCAGCCAGTTTCTAATCATAATGTTTCATGTGTATTGGTATTACATTTTTGAATAATGTTCAAATGAAGAATAGGGAGAAACTTGAATTCTTCAACAGTCAAATTCTTACAGCTTAACTGTGCGGTGTAAAGAAATCCTATGTGACATATCCGTACCTAAGAGGCAAAAGGGCATATGTCAATTTTTTTTGTGATTCTGGGTAACGGCCATTTTTGTTTGTAGTATAATCAAATGCATCTATAAAATAAAGGCGGTTGTCCTGTTGCCATTCCCTGCGGATTTAGAGTGTGACATAAAGGCGGTAGTCTAGAGTGCTTTTAGGAGGGAAAGGGCGCATATGGGACATGTGCCTTTTTTCTTCTAGGTAATTTCTCAGTGAGAAGAAAGATTGAATAGACGTTCGCCTTATGCCTACATTATTCAACTACAATATTTAAGTCTGCTTATTATTGCGAACGTTATTGTTTCCTGTGTTACGGGAATATAAAAGATCTACATTATCACATGCAAATTAGTGTGAAATAATGTAAGCCACAAGAAGTTAACATTTTCATGGTACTTGGGTGTTTGAACATACGCAAAATGAATAGCTTTTCAAGACGGAAGATGATATTGCAATTTGCACTGAAGCAAGCATGTGATGTGAGAGGTAAATATATTTATGATTCTTACTAAAGAATTCTGTATTAGCTTATGCTCTGTTACTAACTATGCTTTGTGGAGTTACTCACCAACTTCACTATACAGAATGAAGTAATATTAACTTCAACTGATTAAAATTAGAACTCGTTAATGTATGCTGTATTATTGGTAATATCTTAATCATAGTTATTATTACTGTTATAGTGTTATTTATCAACATTAAACTTAGCTCCTAAACTTCCACTACAAATACCGCATATTGCTAACGTAAAAAAATAATACTTTCAGGTGAAGAGACACCGGACAGCAAGCATTCACATGAGAAATGTGTGGATGAAGAGCATATGGAAGACTTACAGGATGACAATTCGTCAGACTTCTCTGACTTGGACCCAAATTAAAAACCTGAAGGTAGTGAAAGTAGCGGGCTTTCACTAAATGGTCAGTTCGATTTTTTTGTACCCACGACATGAAGCCTATTATTATTATTTTATTAATATTATTATTATCATCATCATCATCATCATCATCAAAAGAAACTTCAGAATGTCAAAATAACTCAACATAGTCATGTGAATTACCTGCAACTAATGGAAATGTAAAAGAAGAAGTACATCGTGGGTGAAAAAGGATCTAATACCCCTCAGGTTGGAAAAGAAATAATGCTAACAGAAGCAGGTAGATTGGGGCACCTTATAAATCAGTGAAGAGTAGGAAGGAAGTATAGGATGAAATGTTACGAGAAATTTACTGAAGAAGAATAGAAAAATATATCCGACACCTTTTGGAAGGAGTCTAGTTCTTGGGACCAGAAACGTCAGGTAATAGGAACCTTGGTGAAGGAAGTTCCAAAAAATAGACACAGAACTCGTAAAGAAATGGGTAGTTCTAGAGAGTGAAGAAAGATTAAAAACACACTGCAAAATAAACATTAAATAATTCCTGTGTGTAAAATTGTGTTTTTAAGTACACTGTTTGTCACTAACAAGTTTGTCAGGGTTTCTATGTACAAAAATATGCGATCGAAGAGGAAAATCTATGCCGACCAATACAATACCAGAAAAAGTGATAAAAAATGTTCTTCAGCTTATCCTAGTTATTTTCTGGGCTCGCTGGAGTCACCCAGGCTCATTTTGGTTTCGGCCGGGAACTTACGACCAGATGCCCTTCCTGATGATTTTTGAGATGAAAATCTCAACCCAGGATCAACCAGGATTCGTACCTCAGCCTTTCGGGTGGGAAGCCAGCAGCTAAGCAACTGAACTAATCATGCCCTCCTCGGTGATACTAAGTGTAAAATCTCATATTTTGGAATACCCACAATATGAGAGCCATTATTCCAAACAAAGAACAGAAAGGAAGTATCTTGGGCCTTATCTTAATATCTCAATTATGTACAAAACATTAAACACAGAATGCAACAAAAATAACATCCCTGAAGAAAATGTAGCCAAAGAATGTTTATATGAAGGGCGTACTATATTGTTTTACACTTTTTTTTGTACGTCCGGGTATGGTTCACATTTCACTTTTGAAGGTGGTAACGTGTAACTAGTGTCTTGTTCCACCTTTTGGTAACAGCACACGCACAGGGGCCAACGAATGCACTTGTCATAGCCATTTCATAACAACACTGTCAGCGTAGTAGCAGAGAGCATGGAAAGCAACCATCAGGGACATCAGCGCTATACGACTTGGTCCTATAGAAAGAAGGGGTGACCCCCGCAGAAATTCATTGGCGCTTGGTGGCAGTCTATGGAGAACATGCGCCATCACGGAAAAAAGTTTACAACAGGGTGGAAGGTTGGAAAACAGGGGACAAGGGAACCAGTTCTGGATCGACAGTTCGGCTGGATCTTGATCATGGCGTTGCAAAAGTTCTCTCCACACGCCTCTGCTTTTCGTCAGCAGACAAGAGTCTAGGCACCCGCATGGATGACACCTTCCCCAACTGTAAGTGGTCGTGCACGATCCACTGCAGGGTGTTTCGGCTAACTCGCGTGGCTGCCTCCATTTCCATAAATGTGATGCACTTGTCTCCTTGGATGGCCTGTTCAACCCGGGCAATATTGGCTGGTGTTGACAGTCTCATTCCTTTCAGAACTGGTTTCCTTGTCCACCAATGTGCACCCTGTTTTTCAATCTTCCAAGCAGTTGTAAACTGTTTTCCATGACTGAGCATGTTGTCCATAGACTGCCACCAAGCGCCGATGAATTTCTGCCTTTCTTCCATAGGAGCCAAGTCGTATAGCGCTGCCCCTGAAGGTTGCTTTCCATGTTGTCTGCTCCTATGCTGACAGTGTTGTTATGAAATGACTATAACGAGTCCATTCGTTGGCCCCTGTGCGTGTGCTGCTACCAAACGGTGAAACAAGACACTAGTTACACGTCACCACCTTCAAAAGTGAAATGTGAACCATACCCAGACAAACAAAAAGTAAAGTGTAAAACAATATAGTACGCCCCTCGAATATAAAGATTTTCAACGAGGATTTCAACTCTTTCCGATTCTCCAACAAAGGCACTTGCAACGATTGTGATCGGTTTTGAAAACAATTGAAAGATGCTGAAAATGAAGAGGAAAAGCAGCAAATTGTAAAAGAATTGGAAATTCACCATATGGAAGCTGATGGCAGGTACAGCTGTAAGAAGATAAAGAAGAATCAAAAGTATATGCAACGAAGAGAACAATCACAATGGACCTCCAAAAATGTCTTCCTACACCCTCCCCATCAAACTGTCAATCATTTTATTTGTGCAAGCTCTGGACAGTGAATCTGACAATCCATGGCACTGCTTCAAATTATGGTTATGGTATGCTGTGGTATGGAACAATTGCAGGGATGGTAGGTAATAAATAGAGTCTTGTTTACTGAAGTGGATTTACTGTCATTTGTCGTATCTAACTGGAATGTTAACAGTATGGTCCGATAATTGTGCTGGTCAGAACAGAAACATTCAAAATTCTGACAAAGTTCCCACAACTTCAAGAGATAAACCATAAATTTCTTCTGAAAGGCCACACACACATGCAAGTGGACAGCATTCATTCAAGCATTGAAAGGAAAAAAGTCGAAACTCATCAACTTGGAGATTGCTGTACCACATGATTGGGCTCAGTTCATCTGAACATGCCAGGTAAAGAAGCCGCTAGAAGCCATGGAATTCAATGTAGCAATTTCAAAAATTTCACATCTTCAACTGAAAAATCTGGATTCCCTTTCACAAATAGCAAGAGATCTACTAGAGATGAAATGTTTCTAATCTCAAAAGTGGTATGGCTTATTATTGCCTACAAGACATCCTTCAATGATACCTGTTTTCAAGAAATTGATATCAGAAGGCATCGTAGAAATGCTCTTGTTACCGAAGGTAATTCCGATCGTATGAAGCGGACCCAAACCCATTAGTTCAGCAAAATACACGGACCTGCAAATGTTAACTCAGTGGATTCCATGGCAGTGCAGTGCATTTTACAGTGATCTCCCTCATGGAGAAGAAGACAAATATCCTATCAATGAGTGATACTTCTACAGACAAAAATTAAAATTCTATGGAGAAAACTTCATTCGGGAAAAAGGTAATTAATTACAATAATTATCTTACACAGAACTTCAGTGACAAAAATAATGCAAAAAAAACCTTAATGTGATAATTATTAAAAAGCTTTGTGTGTGCTACATGATATTTTTCTTGCTCATTTAGCTACAGAACAGATATAAATTGATATTACAAACAGTTATTTATGTAATAACTTACTTTTACAGCATCCAGAAGTTTAATAAGGAATTTAAAAAAAAAGCATATGTCCATTTTCATGGTTTTTCCAAGAAAATAAGACTGGAATTTGTGAATATGTATTAATTTAACATCTACATAAATATACGATATGCAGAATATATATATATAAAATATTTAGAATTCTACTGCATTTGTATAATGAGCAATTGACATAAATGTGCAGCCAATTACAGTTTTTACCTTATGCTGTAAAATTAACAAAATGGACAAGCCCTTTTGCTTCTCAGGTAAGGATATATGAAGAATGGACATCAATAATGGCCTAAGTGCCAAAAAAGTTGATTTTGAGTTATTCAATTTTTTTTGTTTTTGTCAAAAATCTTTTGATAAAGAACCTTAACCATATTTTTTATTTAATACCTAGGGTAAGATTCATATTCCTATTGAATTTTTTTCTTAATTTCCTTTCTCGTATGGAGAAAACATAAAATTTTATTCAGCAAAATGTAGAACGTGTTAAGTGCCACATTTTTTGTCAGCAAAAACGAAGTGCCAATGAAAAATCTCAACCTTTTATTAATGTTAATGGTTTATTTCAGTAATTCTACAATAATATAAAGTGTCCTAGTACATGTTCATGCATTTAATTACAGTTTACCTTTTTTTTACTTCTAGTTAGAAAGTCCTAGTATAGTTTTTCTAAGAACACAAAACAATTTTAAACGATTAATTCTTCGAAGAATACTCGATTCTCTTCCTTCAAATCTCTTCTTCTCAGCTGACAAGTTGTTTTGAGAGGGTTGTGATGGTAAAACCAAGTTCTTGATTGTATTAGTAGTAACCCTTTTCTTGAGAACCTTGCAAGTGCTCCATGCTTCAAATTCATTAAATATTGTTCTCTTCTTGACGAATTCGGGTGCGGCTTTTTGAACTCTAATACAGCTGCATTTGGAAATATTTAGTTTTTTCGTATTGATGTATGAATTAGCTGCTTTTTTTAAATCAAAGAATTCATCAGGTTGAAGCATAGTAACCGTAAATGGATTGTTCGGTGTTGCATTCACCATAAGTTTGACCAGGTCAGGAACTTGACAATTTTCAACCCTTTTATGTTTCTCAATCTGTGCAAAATCTCTGTCACAAGATAAAAATGAATGGCCAGAGACTAAAAATTTATGGTTTATCTCATCATACTTGCCAGTAATCGTCACGTAAATACAAAGAAACATCATCATTTTGTTCTTGTTCTGGCCAATGCAGTTATCAGACTAGACATTTTCGTTTCGCCATAAATTCAGGACTACTGAGTGCTTTAAACAGACATGAAGCAATTTCATTACTGCCTCGACCATTCATACCCTCGTGCCACAAGTACAACGAGCCCCTTGTTGTTGTCACTAACATGGACACACAGATTGTAGCATGAAAGCTGACGGGAATAAAACATTGATTCTCCCTTCTTTCTATTTCGCTTGTGTCACTGTTTAAATTACATCGTTCTTAAAATGTACTATCACAAATTAAAACTCTCAACAGGCTTTTCTAAAAAGAATTAGGTTAAAATTCACAGCGATGTTGTTGTCATGACGCTCAGAATCAACAGTAAAAGCTGGGTGGCACATAGCCCGTAATAGCTTCACCAGCGGCCCGGCACATACCTCTCATGCCATATCTCGGGCCTTGTATGCACTACAATCATGGTCATGGCAGTTAGCCTGCTTTATAGGTTGTTGGCAATGGCACAAAGCTCACTTTTTTGGGTCTAAACATTTTTTTAATTGTTTTGGCACTTAGCCCGTTATTGATGTCCAGTCTTCACATGTCAAAAGGCCACGAAGTCTAACTTGCTAGGTACCATACTTCAATATTTTTGACACCCAGGATACATACCGTTGTCGTCATCATCTTTCTCCTCCTCCTCACCATCATCATCATCAGTTCCTCAGGTGCAGTTAACAGCACTCTCCATTTCTGTCGATCAAGGTACGTTTCAACTTCTTGAACGTTGCACCATTCTATTCCTCTTTTTCCAGATCTTGTTTTATTTGAGTGATATCTTTTCCGAGGTCAGTCTCTACGACTTTTGCCTTCCAGATCTTTCTTAACCCATTCACTTGCTATTATGTTTCAGTCAATTTACTTTATATGTTCAAACAATTTTAATCTTGATGTAGTCTACTGACAATTTAACAGAGAGGCAGTTGAAAAGCCAAGAATAGCGCTGCATTCACTTATTTGTGTCAGCCCCGTCACTTTCATCTTTCTTATCCAACCTCCCTTGGCCAACTTTTGTTCTCTTCCAGCCCCAAAAGTATTAAATTTGTGAGGCCAATGGAATCTTTCATTTTCATGCTCTTCATCCCCCTTCTGCATCCTTTCCTTTACTTTCACAGGATAATACCTCTTCCTTTTTTTCTCTCTCTCTCACTCTCTCTTCTGATTAGAATTAAGAGAGACAGATGCCTAGTTATACTTCCTCTTAAAAGAATAACCACTATCACATTATTCATGGAGTTAATAAAAAATTTAAAGTTCGTGAAGAACTAAATGGTTTGTGCAGTATGAAAGGGGATGGTTCTTGTTAGTTAGGGAAAGCTGGACTTGGAAAAACTTAAAAATAGCCAATCAGGCAAAAGCATACATGATAGTAAGACCAATAAAATTAGGTCAATATGTGAGGAAGTAAAACAAGTTAGGCTAATCCCAAAGCTTCAACATTTCTAGGGTATCAAAATTTGAAGAAAGTGTGAGAGTGGGAAAGCACTATGCTGCAAAATTTTGTGTATGAAAGATGATAGGAATTTTGTGGTCTCTCTACAGTGAAAAATTCAATGAACTGCTTTGGCTCTCCACCAGTAAAGTAAAGTAAAGCAGGAAATAGAATATGAATCAGGAGATAAATACATATTGCTCAGTTATAAGATGGCAAGATCAGCAACAATTTTTTCAGTTACATTATGAAATAGCTAACTTCATGACAAATAAGAGGAATACTCTACCATGGTTATAAAATGATTAATGAATCCAATAGCTAGCTACTTTTGTAGACATCATATCTTAGTAAGCTTAACTTATAACTCCAGGGAACAAGAGAGCTTCTGAATTGAAACATAAAATGCTGCACAAATACACAAGTGAACATAAATTGAATCATGCTCCCTTTACAAGAACCGCCAAGTTTTTTTTCTTTTTTACAAGTTGCTTTACATCACACCAACACAGAATGTCTTACGGCAATGATGGGAGAGGAAATGGCTAGGAGTGGGAAGGAAGCAGCCGTGGCCTTAATTAAGGTACAGCTCCAGCCTCGTGTGAAAATGGAAAACCACAGAAAAACCATCTTCAGGGCTGCCGACAGTGGGGTTCGAACCCACTATCTCCCGAATACTGCATAATGGCTGCACGTAAGCGACTGCAGCTATCAAGCTTGGTGGTCAGCTTGTCTGACTAGGAGAAGGTATGCCTGATTTTCTTGCACTAGATATAGCGGACTTAACTTTTCCTTAAAGAGCCACAGTAGCTTATTTCCACGGTGCTTTAGAATGCCCTCTGCCTCTCCTTGGTTTATTACAAATGAAGAGCTTACCGGTTCTGTATTGGCTTGACAATTCTTGAATATTAATTCTAAAAGAATATATATTTGTGCGTCCACCTTTTCAATACAAAAAAGACTAAAGCACTACAAATTAATGATAAATTTAGTCATTTAAAAATATGGAACATGTTTCCCCACAAATTGGTGGGCACACCAATATAAATTCTTTTAGAATTAATATTCAAGTCTCTTTGATGTCAAGAGCTTTCTGTACCTATACTCCTGAGCACGTAAGCCCATACACTAAGGGTGCAACCTTACTCTTTCTCCCCTGCAATGTAAAGATAGTAATTTATAGTTACTTTTCTAACTGTTGGGTTTTTATTAAGAGTCGCTAACCATATAGTTCAGGGACCCTACTTTGCAATACGTCTTACATTTACTATTAATCTGGCACATTGGCACTATACACTCAGAATTTATTTCGTGAATTGCCGGAAATTACGTATTGCCACTGCAGTATTGTTACATTTGCGGGTATAATTAAAGCATATTTTCTTTTGCTGTAGGATTGTAAATCTGTCTGGCTAATACCAGGTAAGTAGAAGTGTGGCATGTCTGAATAATGCATTTAATAACGTAGTTTGTGTCAAATGACGAACGCAGCATTTTATTAATTGTGGTCTTATTTTGTCCAGTACTTACGTACAGAAGTCAATTAGGATGTCTAAGAAGCATGATAAATAATCAGAACTCCTACGAAAAGGAAAGCAATGTTATCTCGTTTACAAAAATCAATTCAGACATTGCTACGAGGTATTGAAAAAAGGCGATGTTGCGTTATCACTCGTAGTGATATGGACCTTATGACAAGAGTTTCACAATTAATTGGGGTACGTGTTAATTTTCATTTTGTTTCTATGATAAGTTTTTGACAGTGAGAATCAGTTGAAATGGGAGGATGTCCAAATTTATTGAAATCATCCCATGTCAAAAGTTGACACTTTTAATGAACATGCTTTCTGACAGGTGCTTTAAGGTGTTCCTGAATGGGCAAGCTAGCAGGTGAAGGATTCTAAACAATGGCCTACCTCAGGGATCAGTTCTGGCCCCCATTTTGTTTAACTTGTATATCCATGACATGCCTCACACAGATTCCATGAAAATCCAGTATGCAGACGACCTAGCATTAATTATCCAGAGTAAAGATTTCATGAACTGTGAGAATGTTCTAACTAGTGATCTGGCGAAACTGAGTAATTACTTCCACAAATGGAGACTTCAACCCAACCCAAACAAGACTGACGTTACTGCATTCCATCTAAATAATAAAGAAGCCCAAAGGAAGCTATATGTGACCTTTGACGGAATCGAAGTTCCCCATAACTACAATCCAATATATCTTGGAATCACTCTGGATCGGTCCTTGGCATTCAAACATCAGTGCATCAGGTTATCGAGAAAACTTGGCTCAAGAATGAATCTACTCCGCAAGATTGCCGGAAGCAGCTGGGGTGCAGACACTAATACTTTTAACTTACTGCTTCAATCAATCAATCAATCAATCAATCAATCAATCAATCAATCAATCAATCAATCAATTACTGGCCTGCATTTAGGGCAGTCAGCCAGGTGGCAGATTCCCTATCTGTTGTTTCACTGCGTTCTATCAGTGGTTCTTGAATTTGACTTCCCACTGTTAAAGGGTCTGCTAGTTATTACAAAAACCTGTAATTATTCACTTTAGGCTAATGATTACCTTTAGAGATGCACTACAATTAAAACTTCTCCAATTTTCATGTAATATTACTGGATATTGGTAACAGCAAATTACTTGTACTGTAGGTCTACTTATTATGTTCGTTCTGTATTGATAATCTCCACCTAAATCAGTGTATACCTGACTATTGTACACCTTCTAAGCTTTCTATTTCTTAGTGCTCAATGTAGGTTCGGTGTTCGTAGCAGTTACATTTGTTCTAAAGTATTAACGTTAGTGTTTATAGTTATATCTATATATATAAAATAAGAGTTTTGTCTGTACATTGCTCAGAATTTTAAAAGGATGGTATTTCTGTATTAGTCGTGTCCACAGTAACAAGAAAATGCACTTTTTAATTTTCCGTAATTTCTGTCTGACTGTATGTATGTACACGCATCATGAGAAAACGGCTGAAGAGAATTTAATATAAATCGGTATGCAAAGTCGGGGAATAAGTCGCTATAATCTAGGCCATAAATAATTTTATTCACGCTGAGTGGAATGGTAGTTTAGGAGAAGGCCTAAAATTCAATTCTCAAATATTTCTGTTATTAGTCATCGTATCTTAATGAAAATTGATATGCAAAGTCAAGGCATAAGTCGCTATAATCTGGGCCATAAATAATTGTATTCCCACTGAGTGAAATGGTAGTTTAGGGGAAGGCCTAAAATGTAATTCTCGAATATTTGTTATTAGTGGTCGTATCTTAACGAAAATCGGTAGGCGAAGTCAGGGAATAAGTCGCTACAATCTAGGCCATAAATAATTGTATTCACGCTGAGAAAAATTGTAGTTTAAGGGAAGGCCTAAAATTTAATTCTCAAATATTTATGTTATTATTGGTCCTATCTTCATGAAAATCGGTATGCACAGTTCTAAAGTCGCTATAATCTAGGCTATAAATAATTTTATTCATGCCAAGTGAAATAGTAGTTTAGGGGAAGGATACATTGTTACCGCACCGGCTATGATCACAGAGATATTAATAAATTTGGATTTTTGTTACTAAGTCCATATCAGTGCTGATTCGCGAGAAAATGGGTAAGCAGAATTTAATGAAAATCGGTATGTAAATTTGGAGAATAAGGAACTACAGTCCACGCTATAAATAATTTTATAAGACGCCCTAATATAAGTCTAATAAATCGAAAGAAAACTGTGGCCGTTGTTGAACAGCAGTGAACAGAAATCAGTGAAGCAACAGAAGTCCTTGTTATGTAATGTTATTTAAATTTTGTCTGGTCATCATGCTGGGTAAACAAAAACATTTAAAGAACTCAAGTGTTTATGTGAAGCAAATTATTGTATGTAGCTTTCTTATTCTGGAAAACCTCAAGAAAAGACTTGAAAAATCAATGGGGTGTAACGTTTAAAAATTATTACATATTTAGGCCTATGAAGAAATGGACTATGAAGAAGATTTATGTTCAAAGAGATCTGGGTATTTACTTTTTCCTGTTTTAAATTGTATTATACTGTAAATTATATAAAGGGATGTGGGTTTTTATACATGAATTCGGATCACTGTAGCGGGCGGACGCTTGCGTCCGTCCCACAATGGGTCTTCAGCCGGCCAAGGTAAGCGCTATGTTATTGCCATATATTGATTTATATGCATTCTTGTGTTACGGACTTCTCCCACTTCCGTAATTATGTAGTATTTCATCTTATGTGCCAGAGTTTCCTCTAGTTTTCCACATTTACCAAAATAGAACATTTGTATGACTCAGCTATTATGCTAGTCTGCAACGTGTTGTTTTCGGAGCCAGACCTTCTTTTCTAACTCTAGTTGTAATATTGTAAGTAACTGTAACACTCTTTGTTGAATAGCGTAATTAATTTTTTTTTATTCTTTCGAGGTTGCCTCCTTTCATTCCCTAAATTTAACTTTAATGTGAACCTCTATGTCAAAGCTTAACTGTTTCCCTTACACATCTTTTGTTTTGTGTCTCAAGTATCAGTTAATCCGCAGTTCATTTATTTGTCCACTTGTAATTGTATGTTCATTTTCTCAATAATTATTTGTCAGTTGGGTGTATTATTGTAAGTCTTTTCTCCCCCATAACGACATACATTCCCATGGACTTTATAGGGCCCCCGCAAGTTCCACAATCCTGTCTTAGTTGTCATTTTTAGGTCCGTAAGTGTTCCCTTGTATTTGATTTAATTTTGAGTATTAAAAGTTAACCGTCACGTTTCCATGCTCTGATTGTGTAATCACCTCCACTGCATCATTTTACTACTTCTTTATTCGTATTCTATGTCAATATTTATTATTATTATTGTGTACGCGCTCAGTCTCGAATTAACGCTACATTGGTAGCAGAGGGTGGTTGTAGAAGAAAGAGATGCAAAAGCAATAACCTTTGTCTAACCTAAAAAATAACCTGGTATCATCTCCTAATGCCTTTGCTGGCAGGACCTAGTGTTTACAGTGCACTATGTCTTCTGGTATAGGCTAGAGCAATTTTGTTACTTTCATAGATCTGTCTCTGTCTTATCCTTGGCTTTGACAATATGAAAGTGACTGAGGTATGAGCGATGCTAGTAATGCCAATCCTTATGCAGCCAGTCCCTGCTATGAATGGTGTGAAAATGTTGCTCATAGGGTCAGTTGGTGCATGCATTTCAGTGGGCTTGGCAGACTGAAATGTAATAGCAACTCTGGCTCGGTGAGGAAAGCAATGGGAAACTACCTCACTCCTCATTTCCTTAGCACGCCTCTTCAGTGATGCCTAGGCCATCTATGACAGCTGATGGCAGAGCTGTTGAGGATCCCACCAGTGGAATCGCTGACGGACTGAACATACATACATCATCTCCTAACGTAATTTCTTGTTAATATGTCTCGTGTGGTCCCTGTCCCGTTCCATTTGAGGAAGGAGGAATTAGTTTACGAACTTCGTATTCGTAAATTGAATTCGACAGGAAGGGTTAGGGATGATGCAAGCTTGTTAAAGCAATCACTTAATGTACCAATCACCGTACCCAGTCTATCAACAGACGAAGTGTGTGCATCTTTGACCATTGTTAAAGATAAATTTACCGAATTTGAAGCTATTATTTTGTCCTTTTGTTCCTCAAAACCATCCATGGGGGGTCAACTTGAAAATTTTCAGAGGAACTGTCCTAAGATTGAGTCCTTAGGCAATTCAAATCCTAATGTGGGTAGAGTTTCTTCCTCGACTAATTTTTGCAGATACTGTGGGTCGAATAGACATTTTTCTAGACAGTGTCCTCGCAATTCTTCCGGTTCTAGGCGTTCTGGTAACGGGAATTCCAGATGACTAACCGCCAATTCTTGTGCCAAACCTCATAGTGTATCTTCATGTTTTGTCTGTTATCGCTGTCAGCTAGATGATGACTCACACAATCCTGTAATTTATGATAAACCAGTATTTCACCCAAGTGTCAATTTCCCACAATCTTGTGGTATTTCTGCTAATCCTCCGTGTAAATTACCTTACATATGCCTAGAAGTGAACAATGAACCTGTTCGTGCTTTAGTTGATTCTGGAAGTAGCCTCACCTTGATGAGCGAAAATTGGTATAACTCTGTAAAATCTGTTTGTAAGTTTCCTTCTTTAAAACCTGTGTCTTTAACCTGCCATACGGCTAACTCTAATTCATTGAATGTGATTGGAAGTCTAAATGTCAAAATTAGAATCCGTAATTTCACATGGAAAATTCCCGTGCTAGTGGCGAAAGATTTATCTTGTCCTTTCATTTTGGATGCTAATTTTATTGCCAAAACTGGAATGATATTGGACCTTCAGTACAACAAATTTCAGTTTAAATTTTCTGTTAGAATCTTTAAATTGTGTAGTCGTTCTCCTATTCTTCCTTATCATCTCAGTGCTGTCCCTGAGGATACGAGTGAACCCAAAGCGTTCGACTTTAGTCATTTACCTGAGGATCAAGCCAACCAACTTAGAAATCTTTGTGATAAATTTCCTGATGTGTTTACTGATAAGTTAGGGGTAACCAATGTTTTGGAATATAAAATTGAAGTAACTGATAATGTACCTGTTCGCTCTCCTCCGTACCGGTTGTCGCCTCCCAAGATGAAAGCCCTTAAGACTATTATCGATCAAATGCTTGCTGATGGTGTAATACGTCCTTCTAAATCTGCGTACTCTTCTCCCATATTTCTGGTCACTAAATCACAGGGTGGTTTTCGGCCCGTAATTGACTATAGGATGTTGAATAAGAGAGTTGTGCTTTATTCGGTTCCTCTTCCTGACTTACACTCTTGTTTCTCTTGGTTTGCTAATGCCAAAATTTTTACCACTTTCGATTTGAATCAGGCGTATTATCAGATACCTTTTGCTGAGGAATCCAAGCATCTCACAGCTTTCGCCACTGACGGAATTTCAAAGAGTACCGTTTGGGCAGGCCACGGGAGCTGCGGTCCTCACTCGGCTGCTGGATAACATGTTGTCAGACATTAAATTCAAATTTGTTTATAATTATTTGGACGATTTAGTTTTATTTAGTGAAACTTTTGAAGAGCACCTTGTTCATTTCAATGAAGTACTTGAAAGACTCCGTAAAGCAGGATTGACTCTTAAGGCTAGCAAAGTTACTTTTGCGCAGCCCCAGATGTCCTTCTTAGGACATATTGTATCTGAAAAAGGTGTCTCGAGTGACCAATCTCGTACTGCAACGATTCAAAATTTCCCAACCCCTAAAGATGTCAAGGCTGTAGCTAGGTTCGTTGGCATGGTCAATTTCTTCCGTAAATTCATCCCCAATTTCGCTGAAAAAGCAGCTCCATTAAACGCCTTAAGGAGGAAAGATGCTAAATTTTAATGATGCTCAACTTGAAGCTTTCTATGATTTGAAATCTGCCTTATGTAACGCTCCTGTGCTGGCGATGCCAGATTTTTCTAAACATTTCATTCTCCAGACTGATGCCTCGTCTACTGGTAAATCTGGTGTGCTCCTTCAGGAATTTGAAGATGGACGTTGTCCAATTTCTTATGCTTCCCATAGTCTCAATCCTGCTGAACGTAATTATTCGATCTATGAATTAGAAGCCTTAGCTGTTGTTTTCTCTTTGGAAAGATTCAGAACGTACCTCTAACACCTCCCGTTTGATCTTGAAACTGATAATCAGGCACTGAGTTGGGTACTGGCCAGACTAAGAAGGACCGGTCATCTTGCGCATTGGGCAGTACGCATCTCCGCCTTTCAATTTGAAGCTCGTCACATTCATGGAACTCAAAATGTTGTTGCTGACAGTCTCAGTGGGATGTTCTACCCTGGAAGTTCTGATCCTGAATCAGAGCCTGCAGATCCCTCTCCTGAACAAGTTTTGGCCTTTGTTAATGTAGTTTTGACCAATTCCCCTTTCCTTTTCAAAGATATTTCTAAACATCAGGAAGATGACCCTGAATTGAAGGCTATTATTGACAGGATTAAGTCTGGTGAGCGTGTCAAACCCTTGTCATTAAGAATGGTGCTCTGTGTTGTCCTGCTCGTGGGCGCAGAGACCACAAAATTGTTGTTCCAGCTAATTTAGTTCCTGCTCTTTTCAAATATGTCCATGAATCCCCTGTTGCTGGACAAATCGGTGTGTTCAAGACTAGAGAGAAAATCCATAAACATTTCATTTGGAAATCCATGGACGGTGAAATCCGCACCATGGTCAAATCTTGTAAAACCTGTAATATTAGTAAACCTGCTCCTAATACCCGACTAGGTCTGTTGTCATCTGAGAAAGCTTCTCGCCCAATGGAGGGACTGTTTATAGACTACATCGGTCCCTTCCAGCGATCACGGACTGGCCATCATTTCGTACTTGTGCATGTTGATGCGTTCTTGCGTTTTACATGGCTGTTTCCTACTCGCATGGCTAATGCTAATACTACTATTTCTTGCTTGAAACAGATCTTTGCTTCATTTGGACCCAGTCAATTTCTGGTGAGTGATAATGCTAGAGCTTTTACATCTGTGCAATTCCGTAATTTCTGTTTTGACCTATCTATTTCTCGCGTGACTACCACCCCTTATTATCCCAGGCCTAATTATGCTGAAAGAGTCAATCGAAATTTAAGATCTGCTCTTATTGCCTACCATTCTTCTGACCATTCTAAGTGGGATTCATCACTTAATTGGTTATCATTTGCTTTTAACACTGCCGTTCATGAAAGTCCTGCTTCTGCTTCATTGATGTTAGCGTTCACCCCAATTCTCCACTCTCTAATCTGTGGTCTATTAACGATTTTCTACCTGATGTCGCAAATCCAGAAACGATCCATGCTGCTTGGCAAGGTGCGTGTAAGAATTTGAAAATATATTACGCTAAAGTTCAACGTAACTATAATCACGGGCAAAGACCGCTCAATCTGTCTGTGGGTGACCTGGTTTATGTAAAGACTCATACTATGAGTAGTGCTGCGAACCATGTCATTAGTAAGTTGGCCCCCAGATTTCGAGGTCCCTGCACGATATTGAAATTTTTAACCCCTGTGTCATTGTTAGTCAGCGATCTTGAAAAGAAAAGGATCAGTCGAGTCCATTTATCGCAAGTCAAGATCCCCTAGTTATGAGATGATGCTTTAGAAACCATTAGTTACTTAAGGAAATTTAGTTGGAAGCACATTTTTGGGGTACATATCCAGCCGGATACATTGGCAAGTTTAGAGGTTATTTGAGATTTTAGTTGTAATAAGAATGGTCGTTTGAGATCATGTTAGGAATAATTTAGTATGTCCTTTAGGTTAAGATTTTCATTCATTGTCATAACTAGGGATCCCTTGTAAAATTTCCAGTATTAAGGTAAACTCCAGTAAACTTTCCTAATTTGATTTGGTCTCTTATGTTCGGTAAATTTTTATACATGCTTCCCCTGGGGGGGGCTTGGAGTTCCCAAAGATATTTGGGGAGAGGTTATCCTCATTGCACAGAATATTAACAGAGTTCTATAGTAATAGTCGTAAAGAAAAGAAAAATAGAAAAACCACCCTTCAGTCTACGTTTCTCAAAAGACTCTTCTGCATAGCCGAGGCTATGGCTTTTCCTGAATTACTTCCTTTTCTGCTGCGGATTAATCTCTGTTCCAGTGATCACGATAACCTGGTCCAGACAGGGAACCTGTCGTGCCTGTTGGAAGGGGCACTATGAATTCCTGACCTATTTGCATCCAACCTGGGAGTGCGGTGTCGCAGAATTCCTTGTGGTGGCAGTTGCCCAGTACTGCGCCATGTCTTACTACATGTTCACGGTGAGTTCACTATTCGAGTGAACTAAATGAAGCGTCACTGGAGACCCTGGTGGGACTGAAAAGGAAAACCGTGTTATCAGGCAGCCGATGTCAGCAATCCTATGGACAGCAATACCTGTGGTCGAGCTTAGGAAATTCTGCTTCCAAGATACTCTTAGTAAAAGTCGCATCAAGATGTGGGTGATATGTGTTGGTATCAGTGTGTTTTCACAAAATTCAGACCTCCAGTTAAACAGCTATTTAATGTAAAGTGTTTTTTTAAGATTTATTATTGAGCAGACCTCGAGATTTGGTGGTGGAGGATGTCGCCGGTGGTGAGTTCATGAAGTCGTTGGAATCATTTCATTCTTGACATTACACTAAAAATTTGTCATGAAATCATCATTGAAAGAAACTAAGGAACTGACATTTTTTGAAGAATATATATATATATATATATATAAATAATTTGTTTTGCAAAATTAATAACTAGTTCGATAGAGGACAGTTCGGGTTTAGGAAAGGTTATTCCACTGAAGCTCAACTTGTAGGATTCCAGCAAGATATAGCAGATATCTTGGATTTAGGAGGTCAAATGGACTGTATTGTGATTGACCTGCCTAAGGCATTTGATAGGGTGGATCATGGGAACTACTGACAAAAATGAGTGCCACTGGACTAGACAAAAGAGTGACTGAATGGGTGGCTATATTTCTAGAAAATAGATCTCAGAGAATCAGAGTAGGCAAAGCTTTATCTGACCCTGTAATAATTAAGAGGGGAATTCCTCAAGGCAGTATTATTGGACCTTAATATTTCCTTATATATCTATATATAAAAACTAGCTGATGTACCTGTGTTTCACAACGGAATTCTTATAAAGACTGTCTTTGTGGTTTTCAAAACTTTACCATTACAATGACGTCAGTAGGAATGTAGCGATTAAAAGCAACATTATCGTATAAAATACTCAATCAATTGAAAAACAGCATATTTTCTCACTTTTAACGAACAGCACTACGCTGACGATTTAACAGTCCAAAGTTCCCGTGCTCGAATGACCAGGCTGCAGACAGCCACGAACACTCCCCTGCCATTATTCCGTTAAGTCTGCATACTGCTCACTCCAATCAATGCCTCAGAGTAGGGATCGAATAGCTGGAATACTGTGATGGACTAATGTGTTATCAGCAGTATTAGAAAATGTATGAACCAGATGAAAGGCATTAAAGAAGAGAGAGATCTAACTCCCCATCTACTTCCCGCCAATATTCAGGCAGGCTGTTATACTCGGTACGTAGCAGTTATCCCATCTATCAGAGATGATTTGCAACAGAAGACACAAAGCACATCACAACAAACAATGGTCAATGTAATGCTATTGTTGATCAATTTTATGATCTTTCTATATTGTAGGCCTTCACATTTAGTTTTCTTTCGACTCTGTGATGTTAGGGCGTCTTATAAAATTATTTATAGCATAGACTGTAGTTCCTTATTCCCCGTCTTTACATAGCGATTTTCATTAAATTCTGTTTCCCCATTTTCTCGTGACTCGGTGCTGATATGAACTTAGTAACAACTTAGTAAACCAATTCATTATATATGTGTTATCAAAGATGTAAATATGTTAAGTGCTCAGCCTAGAGGCTGGTTTGATCCTCAACAGTTCCACCATCAACTGTCATAGGTGGCCTAGGTGTTACTGAAGAGGCATACTAGGGAAATGAGAAGTGAGGTCGTTTCCTCACTGAGCCAGAAGTTGCTCTACATATCAGTCTGCCAAGTCCACTAAAATGAACGCACCAACTGACCCTATGAGCAATGGATGGTACGGTAAACATGTATAAGATATAATAATTTTAAATTAATATTATTTAACTTTAGTTATGTAGGCTAGTATTCATCGATAGGACCACTAATAACATAAATAGGTCTTATGGTGACAATGGGACAGGAAAGGGCTAGGAGTGGGAAGGAAGCAGCTGTGGCCTTAATTAAGGTACAGCTCCAGCATTTGCCTGGTGTGAAAATGGGAAACCACGGAAAACCATCTTCAGGGCTGCCAACAGTGGGGTTCGATCCCACTATCTCCCGAATACTGGATACTGGCAGCACTTAAGCAACTGTGCTACCGAGCTCGGTGGCCTAGATTGTAGCGACTTCACTCCATTGCCATGGAGCGATTTTCATTCAATTTGCTTCAGTAGTTTTCTCGTGATGCGTGTACATACATACAGACAGACAAGACAGAAAGAAATTTCAGAAAATTAAAAAGTGCATTTCCTTGTTACCATGGACATGACCGAAACAGAAATTCTGAGCAATGTACAGACAAAACTCTTATTTTATATATATATAGAATATGAGTAAAGAAGTGGAATCAGAGATAAGGCTTTTTGTGGATGATGTTATTCAGTATAGAATAATAAATAAGTTACAAGACTGTGAGCAACTGCAAAATGACCTTGATGATGTTGTGAGATGGACAGCAGGCAATGATATGGTGATAAACGGGGTTAAAAGTCAGGTTGTGAGTGTCACAAATAGGAAACGTCCTCTCAGTTTTAATTACTGCGTTGATGGAGTGAAAGTTCCTTTTGGGGATCATTGTAAGTACCTAGCTGTTAATGCAAGGAAAGACCTTCATTGAGGTAATCACATAAATGGGAATGTAAATAAAGGGTACAGATCTCTTGCACATGGTTATGAGGGTGTTTGGGGGTTGTAGTAAGGATGTAAAGGAGAGGGTATAAACGTCTCTGATAAGAAACCAAATAGTGTGTGGTTCCAGTGAATGGGACCCTCTCCAGGATTACTTGATTCAAGAACTGGAAAAAATCCAAAGAAAAGCAGCTCGATTTGTTCTGGGTGATTTCCAACAAAAGAGTAGCGTTACAAAAATGCTGCAAAGTTTGGGCTGGGAAGACTTAGGAGAAAGAAGACGAGCTGCTCGACTAAGTGGTATGTTCTGAGCTGTCAGTGGAGAGATGGCATGGAATGACGTTAGTAGAAGAATAATTTTGAGTGGTGTCTTTAAAAGTAGGAAAGATCACAATAAGAAGATAAAGTTGGAATTCAAGAGGACAAAATGGGGCAAATATTCATTCATAGGAAGGGGAGTTAGGTATTGGAATAACTTACCAAGGGAGATGTCCAATAATTTCCAATTTCTTTGAAATTGTTCAGAAAAGGCTAGGAAAACAACAGGTAGGGAATCTGCACACCTGGGTGACTACCTTAAGTGCAGATCAGTAGTGATTAATTGATGTCTCATCAGCAATATTGAGCCACCTAGCAGAGCGTGAAAGTCTGAAGAACAGCATTAGAACAGGACGACGTGATCACACAATGAAGCTTGTAACTTTAACACAACTTGCAGAAATACTGGTAAAATTCTTTGGAATCATTTAAGAAAAGGCTAGGAAAACAACAGATTGGAAATCTACCACCTGGGCAACTGCCCTAAATGCAGATCAATGTTGACTGATTGATTGATGATTCAAGTGAACCGAATTTAAGTTTCAAACTCGGTCCACCACACCACTTGCAGTCACAGAATGAGTTAAATCACATCAACAACCTTTCTCACAGATATCAAGAAATGTTTCCGCATAATGGTAGGCTTCTGAGAAGTGGTGCCTAGCCAAAGCGGTAAGGGTGAGCTCGGTTCACCTGAAAGGACATAGGTTCAATTTCCCATCAGGATGTCAAAAAAATTTTACATGAGATTTCCACTTTTGGAGAGACACATATCCCTGATGTTCAATTGGCGTACACCAAAAATGAGAACCAGGTTAATTCTTGGGGATAAAGGCAGCAGGGCATAAAAGCAGGCAAAGTTGTAGTTTTATACGACTGTAGATACTGTGATCACAGCCAATAAGACCTCCAGTTTAACGTAGAATTCAAACTACAGGGACATTACTTATCATTTCAAAAATCCCACATGCATTGGGCCGGAACTAAAATGCAGCTGCCGTGGTGAGAAGCCAGTGACTTAATGTCACTATCATATTATCATGCTCCACTTAGAGTTGAGGTCACGACTAGTGGAAGCATTTATCTTTCCCTCCTTCAAGGGCCTTCATAGACTAATCAGAGATGGCTTTGCTTTGATACTCTTCTATTATTTTCAATCAGTTCCATCACACTGGCCCATTTCCTTTTGTTTTGAGCTTGTTTCACTTGAAGAAAAAATCTGATAAAGCAAATTTAATTTTACAAATACTCTGGTTTGACCATAAGATTCAGCATGAGGAATTCAACATATTAAACAAGGTATTTATTACCTAAGCAGAATTTGTTACAAATTGAGTCAGGAAGCTGACTGTTTAATAATGAACTTCCTAAATATTTCTTGCACTAACAAAATGTAAACAATCTGTTGTTTTGTTGCATTTTCAGACATAGGCCTACAGCCAGGGCAGTTTTACACAGTTTTTTTTTTTTTTTGCAAGTGGCTTTACGTCGCACCGACACAGATAGATCTTATGGCGACAATGGGATAGGAAAGGGCTAGGAGTTGAAAGGAAGCAGCCGTGGCCTTAATTAAGGTACAGCCCCAGCATTTGCCTGGTGTGAAAATGGGAAACCATGGAAAACCATCCTCAGGGGTGCCGATAGTGGGATTCGAACCCACTATCTCCCGGATGCAAGCTCACAGCTGCACGCCCCTAACCGTGCGGCTAACTCGCCCGGTTTTTACACAGCTACCCACTCTCAACAAATGCACAAAAATATATATATAAATATCAGTTAAAAATTCTGTGTTTGGTCCACTGACTCTGTTATACATGTGCCTTATGTGCAAACAAACTAGGGAAAATCTACACAGGGTTGTACAATGGTAAGTTTTTGTTCCCCAGAATCAAACTACCGGTACTTTAATTTAGCAATACAATACTGTATCTCAAAAGGCATATGTTTCTTGTAACAACAGGTGGTTGTTTTATGTTCGGTACGAATAACTTAAAACCTTACACCGAAATGTTGAATTAACGTAGCGACAAAAAATCTTCTAGCAAGGCTCAATAGGGCCATACATAGTTCTCCATATTTGTACTCCTTGAATGAAAGGAAAACACTTAGGATTGTGATGCGCGGGGATATTTCCGTGTAGAGGCCTCAGTATTGGGAATATAACCATGTGTTGACAAATGTAAGACATAAGGAAAGGGGCAATTAACAAGGGATTACTCAGTAGGGGCCCAGAACGTGATCACCGAGATAACGGGGGCCACGGCCAGAAACAGTTGCAAGCTTGCAACATCGTGTCAGCTTTTGTACATCGGTTCCCGTAAACAGCAATGTCCTAGGGATCCTCGGGTTGTGCCGTGGTTCAGAGATGTGCTGTGTTTAAGTTGCAGCGGTGGGAAGACTGTGACAGGATTGTGAGCTGCACTTAGTTCCTCATTTTGTGCCATATAAGCAACTTTTTTTGAAGAGCGACAAGACAATCGCTGATGCGTGCCTAAGTTCGATAGCTGGCCTATATATTTTGTCAAATGCCCGGGAACGGATTGAAACCTCAAATGGCACCATCAAAAGTGCGGGTAACTATTTTGTAATTGGCAGGCATGATAACTCAGTTCCAATGGTCCTATCTTTTCATCAGGACGGCCCAGGCTTAGATTGCAGTCGATGCATGAAAGATTTTTAAAATGGGAAGTCACGTTCTATTGATACGGATTCTACTTAAAACACTAGATCCCGTCCCTTACCTTTCTTTATACTTTTGAGCCATAATCACATCATTTATGGTGGTGTATTTTGAGTATCCAGCAATTCTTTGGGCTTACCTTGTACCTTATATGGTGAGTGGATGCAGTGGCGTACCCAAAAAATAATTTCAGGCCAGTAGCGTGGATACAACTTTTCCTTGGAAGGACTTGTGAAAAGATTTTTTAATTTTTATTTAGAACTAGCTGATGTACCCGTGCTTCGCTACGGGATTCTCAGAAAGACTGACTTGGTGGTTTTCCTAACTGAATTCAACATAGGTCATTACAAAAACGTCAATAGGAATGCAGCGATTGAAAGCAATGTTATCATATAAAATACTCGATCAAATGAAAAACCGCATACTTTCTCACTTTGAACGAACAGTACTACGGTGCCGATCTAAGAGTCCAAAGTTCCAGAGCTGGAATAACCAGGTCGCAGACTGCCGTGAACACTCCTCTGTCATTATTCCGTTAAATATGCACACTACTCATTCCAATCAGTGCCTCAGAGTAGGGATTGAATAGCTCGAATACTATGATGAACCAGTGTGTTACGTACCAGATATATAAGAAAATGTATGAACCAGAGGAATGGCATGCTAAAGAAGAAAGTTATCTTACGCCCCAGCTACTTCCCGCCAATATACAGCCAGGCTGTAACAGTCGGTACGACCAGGCGAGTTGGCCGTGTGGTTAGGGGCGCGCAGCTGTGAGCTTGCATCCGGGAGATAGTGGATTCGAACCCCACTGCCGGCAACCCTGAAGATGGTATTCCGTGGTTTCCCATTTTCACACCAGTCACACCAGGCTGTACCTTAAAGCCAAGGCCGCTTCCTTCACACCACTATTCATTTCCTATCCCATCGTCGCCATAAGACCTACCTGTGTCGGTGCGACGTCAGCAAATAAAAAAAAAATCGGTACGCTGCAGTAATCCTATCTATCGGGGATTAGAGGAAACAGAAGACAAAAAGCACATCATAACAAACAATGGTCAATGTAATGTTATTGTTGATAAAGTTTATGAGCTTTCTATATTGCAGGCCTCCACATAAATTTTCTTTCGACTCTGTGATATTAGGGTGTCTTACAAAATTATTTATATCGTAGAATGTAGTTCCTTATTCTCACACTGTACATACCGATTTTCACTAAATTCTATTTACCCTTTTTCTCGTGACTCGGCGCTGTTATGGACTTAGTAACAAAAATCCAAATTCATGAATATCTCTGTTTATATGCGGTACGGTAACAATGTATAAGACATAAGTGATCGGAAATTTAATACCTTCTTACATAACTACTACTAACTTACGACATAACTAAAGTTATGTTAGTTATGTAGTATTTATCGATACGACCACTAATAACATAAATAACTTATTTGAGAAATACATTTCAGGCCTTCCCCTAAACTACCATTTCACTAAACGTGAATAAAATAATTTGTAGCCTAGATCGCAGTGGTTCATTACCTGACATTACATACCGATTTTCATTAAATTCTCTTTAGCCGTTTTCTATTGATGCGTGTACAGAAGGACAGACAGACAGACAGACAGAAAATACGAAAAGTAAAAAATGCATTTCCTTGTTACTGTGGACATGACAGATCCAGAAATATCATTCATTTCAAATTCTGAGCAATGCACAGGCAAAACATTTATTTTATATATAGATTACATTTTAGGCCTTCCCCTAAACTACCATTTCACTCAGTGCGAATAACATTATTGATAGCCTAGATTATAGCGACCTATTCCCCGACTTTGCATACCAATTTTCGTGATGATACGACCACTAATAAACTAAATATTTGACAATTAAATTTTAGGCCTTCCCCTAAACTACCATTTTTCTCAGCGTGTATAGCCTATATTGTAGCGAATTATTTTCCATCCTTGTCTAGCGATTTTCATTAAGACACGACCACTAATAACGTAAATATTTGAGAAGTAAATTTCAGGCCTTCCCCTAAACTACCATTTCCCTCAGCGTGATTAAAATAATTTATAGCCTAGATTGTAGCGGTTCATCACCCGACTTTACATTCCGATTTTCATTGAATTCTCTTCAGCCGTTTTCTCGTGATGCGTGTACATACATACATAACTTACATACATACAGACAGACAGACAGACAGACAGACAGACAGACAGACAGACAGACAGACAGAAATTACGTAAAAGTAAAAAATGCATTTTCTTGTTACTGTGGACATGACTGATATAGAAATACCATTCTTTTCAAATTCTGAGCAATGTACAGACAAAACTCTTATTTTATATATATAGATTTGCTTTACGTCGTACAGTAGGTCTTATGGCAACGATGGGAAAGGCTAAGAGTGGGAAGGAAGCGGACGAGGCCTTACTCAAGGTACAGCCCTAGCATTTGTGTGGTGTGAAAATGGGAAATCACGGAAAACCATCTTAAGGCTGCCGACAGTGGGGTTTGAACCCACTATCTCCCGGATGCAAGCACACAGCTGTGCGCCCTAACCGCACGGCCAACTCGCCCGGTGGATATGAAAAGAAAGCCGGTCCTATCGGGTGCAGTGACGGATCTTCAGTAGATATTGATGGTTTGATGATGATGATGCTTGTTGTTTAAAGGGGCCTAACATCGAAGGTCATAGGCCCCTATTGATGGTTTTGATTGTTACCATGTACAATCATAGCTTCTGTACTCTTAACATAAACCGGCTGCATTATTGAAAACTGTTCATAAAATTGGTAATATCGTTCTTCGGTTGTGAGGAAATAGAATCTTCATTTAATTTGTCTTCTTATAAAAAGGAGCCACTTTGGTTCTACATCCCGTGAAGGTGACTACCTTCTACGTCGTAGATATTTCGATTACGGGGGACTCAAGGACAATTCTAATGCACCCAAAAACAAGGCTGTATCTTTCCCAGCCCATGCCTTTCTTAACTGTCAGTGCCGGGAATCGAATGCAGGATGCCTTAAGTCATATTCTAAAATAAGGGGACCTAAAAGTAACCAGCTGGCCCCGCGGTGTAGGGGTAGCGTGTCAACCTCTTACCGGAGGCTCCCGGCTTGATTCCCGGCCATGCCAGGGACTTTTACCTGGATCTGAGGGCTGGTTCGAGGTACACTCAGCCCACGTGTTTATAATTGAGGAGCTATCTGACGGTGAGATAATGGCCCCGGTCTAGAAAGCCGAGAATAACGGCGGAGAAGATTCGTCGTGCTGACCACACGACACCTCGTAATCTTCAGGCCTCCGGGTTGAACAGCAGTCGCCTGCTAGGCGATGGCCCTTCGGGGCTGTTACGCCATGGAGTTTGGTTTGCAAAAGTGAACAGAGAAGGTAGCGGCACCCCTGCAAGCCTCTTTAGCTTCCAGCTAGTTCTTCTGTCCGGCCTCGTGCATTTAGGACAGTTGGAAAATGTACGCCTTAATAAAGGCTCCTCATAAAATTTTTGTAAAAATACTAACTGCATCTATTTATAGCAATAATCACAAAGCCTCCTTGTCATGTGGCTCAGTTGGTTGAGTCGCTGTCCTTCTGAGTCCGAGTTTGCAGGTTCAAATCCCGGCTTGGGTCGGTGGCCCTTAAAACGGTGTTGAAATGGCAACAGCTCCATGTCGTTGGTTTCTGGCACATTAATGAAAATTATATATATGAATATTGGCGTCACAAAACTGTAACTTTATACCACGGTACTATATTCTGTATCCCAGGCTTGCCAGGGAAAGCAATTAACAATTTGCTTTACGTCGCACCGACACAGATAGGTCTTATGGAGACGGTGGGAGAGGAAAGGCCTAGGAGTGGGAAGGAAGCAGCCGTGGCCTTAATAATTAAGGTACACTCGCATGGTGTGAACATGGGAAACCACAGGAAACCATTTTCAGGGCTGCCGACAGTGGGGTTCGAATCCACTATCTCCTGGATGCAAGCTCACAGCTGTGTGGCCCTAACCGCGAGGTAAAACTAATAGGACAAGGTAAACCCTACCTAGCATATGTTGTGACGTGTATTTTTCTATAGCAACTAACAAAATACGTATCTATACCCATACGCTTTACATTCTATATTTTATGTATTTATTTATTTATTTGTTTGTTTGTTTATTAGTGCCTTCTGTACAGTGGCAAAGTCAGGGCTCCAGGCCCCCTCGTACACTTAACCACATACTATTCAAAATCTTAAATAAAATACTGAGATACTAAAAATAGTTAAAACTACATAAATTAATTGAATTGAAAGTAAATGTAAATAAATTACTAACTAAATTAACATTAAAACTAATTAATATTAAAAACTCTTAAAAATAACTAATCCTCAGGCATGCACACATTCATACTTCAACCATTCAGTCAGCTGTCCTCTGCAGGTAGTCTCGGCAGGTGACCTTAAATTATGATTTTAAAAAAAAGCTACTTTCTCTGACCTGAGCTGGCAGGGTATTCCATAATCTGGCGACAGTCACCACAAATGATCTATTAATTTTATTTGTGCGGTGCAGAGAAATAGAAAGAATGAATCTAGAACGTGTATTTAATTTGTGAAATTATGATAAAAAGATGAATTTAGAAGAAACATACAGAGGCTGACTTTCAGCTACCACGCTAAACACCATCGTTAACTCTTTCCCACGGATTGCATAGTAAAGCGTACTGGAGTCGCACATTGTCTCCCGCGGGTTGCGTAGTAAAGCGTACTCGACTTTCAAACCGACTTCCTCTGCCATCTGTCTGCTAAACATATAACTTTTTGGAACCAGTGAATTCCCTACGCTTCCTAGATACTACTGGCATGCACAGAATCCTAAAATAAAGTGTTCTTTTATATTTTCTTAGATAGAACAGACAGCTGACTGAATGTAAACACATTGCAGCAACATGGCTGCTTATAACAAGTGGAATGTGAAGGATATTTGTTACAAATTAGATCAATATGTTGACAAATGCAATGGTAGTGAGTTTGAAGTTGTAGGTATGATAATAAAAATGGTATGGGAAGCATTTGGGACAGGATATGAATCTGAGAGAAATCGAAATACGGCACAGGACAGGAAATGTTCAATCAGGTACTGTCTCCTTTTAAAGTATTAGGCACCGGGCGAGTTGGCCGTGCGCGTAGAGGCGCGCGGCTGTGAGCTTGCATCCGGGAGATAGTAGGTTCGAATCCCACTATCGGCAGCCCTGAAGATGGTTTGCCGTTGTTTCCCATTTTCACACCAGGCAAATGCTGGGGCTGTACCTTAATTAAGGCCACGGCCGCTTCCTTCCAACTCCTAGGCCTTTCCTATCCCATCGTCGCCATAAGACCTATCTGTGTCGGTGCGACGTAAAGCCCCTAGCAAAAAAAAAGTATTAGGCCTACTTGTAAAAACATAATTAGCCTATGTTTTAATTCTTCAGTTAATTCTGTTTCGGACTATGATCCTCTGCTTAATTACATAATAGCCTATTCCAACTAATGTCAATTTACCTTCCAATCCCATTCAGTCAAAAATTGTTTATAGTTTGTATGTTCGAGAGGAAGCACGATTTGCTATCTAAATATCTTCATTCGACTGATCCCGAAAATGAAATAAAATGGGAGATTCAGGGTGAATTCCTGCGTTCTCTGCATTACCAAGAAAATAAGAGCCCCATCATGTCCA
Organism: Anabrus simplex; assembly: GCF_040414725.1. NCBI lineage: Eukaryota > Metazoa > Arthropoda > Insecta > Orthoptera > Tettigoniidae > Anabrus > Anabrus simplex. Next base: position 182,482,211 of record NC_090269.1, read on the forward strand.
GCAATTTAGATTCACTTCAAGAACAAGATTAGTAAAAGGATTCAAGCTAGAAGTTGTTTCTATCATAGTGTAAGAAACATGTTATGGGACAAAGATGTGCCAACGGAAGCAAAGGATACTATGTACACGATGTATTACGTACCCATAACAACTTACGGAGCAGATACTTGGACAATGACAAAGAAGGATGAGAGTCGAATACAGGCAGCCGAAATGAAGTTCTTGAGGAGTAAGCTACAGAAGAGTAGAAGAGAAAATAAGGAATGAGAAAATCCGGGAAGAAATTGGAGTGGAAAAAATGAATGATAGAATAGAGAAGAGCCGACTAAGATGGTTTGGACACATAAAGCAGATGAGCGATGAAAGAATGCCAAAAAAGGTGATGGAAATGCAAATCCAAGGAAGGAGAGGCCATGGACGACCACGATTGAGATGGAAGGATACCATCCAACGCAGCATTATAGAAAGAAACCTGGACTGGGACACAGTGTTGGAGGAAGAGTGGTGGAAAGACCGAAGAAAGTGGAGAGGAACCATATTTGCCCCTACCTGGCTACAGCTGGATAAAGGGAAATGATGATGATGATTGGATGCTTCCTGATGTATCATTCTGAATGGGGGGGAGGGGGTTTTGCGTGTAATTACGTGATCTCATTGTATCACTTTAGAATAACTATAGTGTATTTTCCATTGTTGCAAAATTTGAAAGTGGTATCTAAAGTGGTTTTTACAGAATAAATTATTCAGTGAAGGTACTCCACAACTATACCTGACAAGCAAATTATTACTCTAGGTTTCGCCTGACAGTGAGTCAAAGATATTCCGTGGGAAAGGGTTAAAGTGTGTAGCTGCCGACGTTTATCAGACATCAGCCATGAGACAGCCTGATAGTATGGGGCGATATGAACATCGTACACGATATTGTAAATAAATCGCAGGCAGGAATTCAGTGCTTGTTGAAATTTAAGTATCTATTCTCTCGTCAGGTCAACTAAAACCACGTCACAATAATCAAGAATAGGGAGAATGAGTGTCTGTATTAGTTTGGCGTGTAGTTCTAATGCCGTTTAAGAGGGTGAAGAACTCCAAAAATCTTTTTACGTATTTCTTTCATGTGATCAGACCAATCAAGTGTTTCATTCATCATTACGCCGAGATTTGTAACCGTTTTACTGTAGGAAATAATGTTACCATTCACTAGGATAGGCGGTATTGCAACATTGTTTTGAGCAGCTCAGTAATTTTCGTGATCCAATTATGATTGCCTGAGATTTTGTGCAGTTTAGTATCAGAGAGTTTCGTTGCGCATATACACCGAGTTGTTGGAGGTCATTGTTAATATCTTGTCTTGCAGTGTTGATGTATTTGTACCGAGCTCGATAGCTGCAGTCGCTTAACTGCGGCCAGTATCCAGTAATCGGGAGATAGTGGGTTCGTGCTCCACTGTCGGCAGCCCTGAAGATGGTTTTCTGTGGTTTCGCATTTTCACACCAGGCAAATGCTGGGGCTGTACCTTAATTAAGGCCACGGCAGCTTCCTGCCAACTCCTAGGCCTTTCCTATCCCATCATCGCCATAAAACTTATCTGTGTCGGTGCGACATAACGCAAATAGCAAAAGATATATTTGTTCATCAGCATAGAGGTGGTGTGTGTTATTTCCTGTCACAGATGGTATGTCATTGATATAAATACAGAAAATTAGGGGCCTTGGAATACTGCCCTGCGGGGCAACACTAAGTTTCATTTTCCATTTAGAGACTTTGTCGTTTACTATTACACGCTGTTGATGGTTACTCAAATAAGAACTAAAAACCTTAAACGCAGCCAGGTCGAAATTTAGCAGTTCCATTTTATCATAGTCTGAATTACTATAGTGTCAAAGGCGCTACTGAAGTCAAGAAGGATAAGTATAGTGAGCAGTCATTTGTACATAACGATTCTAATGTCTTCCATAACCTTCAAACGTGCTGTCGCGGTACTGTGACACTTCTTGAATCGAGATTGCAAAGGGTCCAAAAGAGCATTTTTATTTAGGTATTCCAGAAATTGCTCGTATACTAAACGTTCAAAAGCTTTAGAAAGTGCAGGGAGTATGGACATAGGACGATAGTCAGAGGGTGATTGTGGGTCTAAACTCTTAGGTACCGGTATAATATTAGCTGTTTTCCAGACAGGAGGGAAAGTTCCGTTTAGTAAACAATAGTTCAGTATGTGCGTCAGTATAGGCAGGACAACACCCATAATGTTATGTATAAAAGTAATAGGAATATCTGTAGTCTTTGATTTAATCAAGTACAAAGCCTTTTTAACCTGATTTTCTGTGACACTGTGAAATGTGAATGGTGGATTGGCTGGATGGGAAGGCGGTGAGTCGGTGCAGTTAATTGGAGAAGGTTGAATATTTATTCTACTAGAGTAATCATTCAGTTTGTCAAGTGGAATGTCAGGAGTTGTCTGTCTCTGTTGACGTTTTCCTACTCCCAGAGCTCTAAGTTGGTCCCATGTGCAATTCAAATTTAAGTTGTTAGCAAAATTCCGGAAATATCTAATTTTTTATTGCTGATTAACTGCTTTGTGCGATTTCTTAAGATGCTCTAAGATTCCAAGTCTGCGTCATGTAGGGTTTGTTTATAATATCGAAATAATGAGTCACGGTGGGCCATCATTCTCTTGGCTTCATCATCTAGCCATGAACAAGAAGGGCGAGAAACCTGTATTTGGCGCGTGTGTGTATTTCTTTGCAGCATTATTTGTATAAAATGTCACTTCTTTATTGCTTATCACATGACCATTATTATAATAACATTACCGTATTTATTCTAAACCAGAATATTGCATCTTTACTCAAACTGTTTATTCTTGCATTCATTTCACTTGTACTCGGAATATATGAAATGCTGCAGTTGGGACGGGAGTAACAGGGGTACCTTTTTTACCTTTTTTTTTTTTTTTTGTTGCTTTAGTCGCACCGACACAGATAGGTCTTATGGTGATGATGGGAGAGGAAAGGCCTAGGAATGGGAAGGAAGCGGCCGTGGCCTTAATTAAGGTACAGCCCCAGCATTTGCCTGCTGTGAAAATGGGAAACCAAGGAAAACCATCTTCAGGGCTGCCGACAGTGGGGTTCGAACCCACTATCTCCCGATTACTGGATACTGGCCGCACTTAAGTGACTGCAGCTATCGAGCTCAGTGGTATTCCTTTTATTAAGCATTTAATGTATAATGTATATGTATATTAGTATTAGCTTCCGGAGTCCGACTCATTGGCTGAATGATCAGTATTGAGGCCTTCGGTTCAGAGGGTGCCGGGTTCGATTCCCGGCCGCTTTGGGGATTTTAACCGTGCCTGATTAATTCTTCTGGCTCGGGGACTGGGTGTTTGTCCCAACACTTTCCTCTTCATATTCAGACAACATACTACACTACCAACCACCAAAGAAAGACACAACAGTGATTACATCCCTCCATATACGGTTGGCGCTGGGAAGGACATCCGGCCGTAAAATAGGGCCAAATCCACATGTGCGACACAGTTCGCACCCGCGACCCCACAGGTGTGGGGAAAGTGGGGAAGAAGAAGAAGAATACTTTTAGCTTCCGGAATCCACAAGAAACCGCCACTCTTACTGGATCCAAGGACACTCATTTCCTTTTTTTATAGATATTCTACACCACCTAAATTCTGGAAGTTTGGACACCTATCAAAATAAAATTCAGGATGAATGCCCCCCCCCCCAAACTGAAATCCTCGCTACGCTACTGCCTATGACTACAAAATTAAATTACCTCGTTGAAACAGAGATTATGTGTCTCAAACATGCCCCATTCACCCCATGAAATGACAAAATCAATTACACATGTTCTTTTCCAGTCCGTTCCTGCAAAGTCAGGTGATGAAAATAAACTGAAAATCTTCAGTCCTAACTACGTGGCCACAAGTCTGTGCTTGGAGTCACAGTGAGCATTCCAGCTACTGGTATCTGCTAATTTAATGCGTTTTTGTGATGAGAATATAAAATAACAGAAGCTCTATAAACTGGTACCATAACCTCTGAATTTTTGAGGCACCATTTACCATTATAGGCCTATTTCCAAGCACCAGTATTAAAAAATTTGACTGCATGAAGGTGAAAGCTGAACGTGTAGTCCTAAATATACCTATCAGCTGTCATTCCATATAAGTTACAACAAGTACAAAATATAAGAATTGAGAAAAACTTGCAATGAATAAAGAATTAAAAGAGCTACTAAAAACTATGCATGAAATATATAGATTTGAAATCATATGCTTCATTAAAAGTATTTCTTGAAAAATTACAGAAGTTATGACTTACTTGAAACCCACAGGTTCTGCTAACAGCATCTTCTGACACACAATCCATAGCTGCCTTTTACACGGCATTGCAGCTCTGAGTTGTCAGCTCACTTTCAAAATGCCTTGAAATGCTATGCTCATTATTTCTACTCCTGCAAGTGTACCATAACAAATATTAAAAAAAAAACATTTCTGGCTTTTAAGAAAAAAGCCTCCTGTATCTTAGTACATATTCCTCATTCAATTGAATTACATACATGTAAAGAACTGTTAAAACACTACTACGCCAGTGCTGTGGTGAGAGGTTATGGTAGAACAATCAAACCAGTCAAATGATGAAACTCTAAATCCAATACTGTATCTCAAAAATCGTATGCCCTTGTAACAACAGGATGGTTTTAAAACATGTAACAGAAAATAAGACAACACAATTCAATTACCTTACTGAAACAGACATTACACGCCAAGCATATAACCCATTCACCCCGCGAAACGACGAAATCAATCGACTTCAACTCCGCATTCGCATATGCCATGCTCTTTTCTAGTCCATACCTGAAGGACAAAATCTACTAAGCCAATTAGGGCCACAGAATGACGGCCATTACGTTCATTATGTTCCATTCATTTGTTTCCTTGAAGTATAATTGTTAAAATCTCATCATACATATCTGTTAGCACAAAACTACGAAAGAAGGATTTATTTGTTGAGAAGGAATAACTTACAACATTTCACACGTTCATTTTGTGATTAAGAAAGTGACACTGCAGTGATATGCAACTGAAATGTGACAGTTCCTCCCTTTGGTTTAGTTGCCGCATTACTGTCAACCTTACACTATGTTTGTAAACAAAGATAACAGATGTAAACTTCGTGACGTAATAACTAAACTTCAAACAGTCACCTATCACAAAAAATATATGTGGGAGAAGAAAAGCATAATTCTAAGAGAACATGTAGTTTAAAACTCTCACTTCTGAAGTTTCCAGGCAAAGAATGCCGACAATCAAAGAATGCTGTACTTTCATGAAACTTTGTTATCAAAGAGAAGATAAAATAGTTCCATTTGACCTCACTTCTCCCTCAGTAATTTATTCTACGGTACGACTGTATCATAGGAATAACTTATTAATTGTTAGATTTTCATTACTACTCAGATACAGTGATTCGTAACCGTTTAATCTCACTCATAGCCACAACCTCGCAACTAATATACGAACTGTTGGTCCATATTAATTTCAAACACTGCCCTATAACAAGTTTTAATCACCATTTAGTAAGTCTTCGCGTTCAGCTGCTGGATTAGACATTTAAAGCTTAGGGTGATCAATTTGTACAGGAATTAGTTTTAGTGTAGCTTATTTGTAGAAGCCAGAGAATTAATTTCTGAACCTTACGTGAAACGTATCTGAAGTCCAGCAGAAAGAAGCAGAAAGAAGCTTTGCAGAAACTAGATACCGTACCGAATAATCCATCTTTATTGGCCTACTCCTTAATATTTTTTCGATAGAATACCGAATATGAAATGTCCCATCCTACAGCTATTTTCTGTTGTAAAAATATAAATGTTCTACATTTCATATTACTGTACCCTTTAATAAGAACTTTGCTGGAACCAATGGCCAAAATATTAGGCCTATGGTACATGCACAACCATTTAATAATAAGAATAATTTCTTATAACGTTCAATTAGGTTCGTCAACTTTTGCAGAATAGTGTCAGAGTTAATTTCTGTTGTTTGAGCGATAACACATGATAGCGGTCTTTTTTCTTTTCTTTTTTTTGTCTTTTTTACATTACATGTAGGCCTATTCATACTCTTCGTCCAGTTCGTGATATTTTTCTGTCCAGCATATGCGGTACCGTTATGAAAACCATGCATTACGGTACAATTTAACCCTGAATTAATATAACATTCCTGGAGGGACCCATGATCTCACTGTTTGGACTCTTGAAATAATATCCCCCTGTGGGTGGGGGCAAAAGAATAACACCCACGGTATCCCCTGCCTGTCGTAAGAGGCGACTAAAAGGGGCCTCAGGGGCTCTGAATTTTGGAGCGTGGGTTGGCGACCACGGGGCCCTCAGCTGAGTCCTGGTATTGTTTCCACTTACTTGTGCCAGGCTCCTCACTTTCATCTATCCTATCCGACCTCCCTTGGTCAACTCTTGTTCTTTTCCGACCCCGACGCTATTAGGTTTGCGAGGGCTAGGGAGTCTTTCATTTTCACGCCCTTCGTGGCCCTTGTCTTTCTTTGACCGATATCTTCATTTTTCGAAGTGTCGGATCCCTTCCATTTTTCCCTCTGATTAGTGTGATATAGAGGATGGTTGCCCAGTTGTACTTCCTCTTAAAACAATAATCACCACCAATCACCACTCTTGAAATAATAATATAAAATTGTGGGTGGTTACAATGCCGCAATTTCTAAGATTTTTTAAAATCAATGCAAGTTATAAGATTATTTTACGGATATATTCATGGTGTGGGTTACTGTAGTCACGTCCTAGTTTGTGAACCATGGGCAACGGCTGAGTGGCCTAGTAAGTGTTTCTGAGAGTCGGGATACCAGTTGCTGTGGAATGGGAGTGGGCATCTTGGACATATTCTGAGTCATGGCCCTCCTTTTGCCCAGGTGGCTAGGACTATACAATCCACCATGGTCCCTAACCCATTAGAGGAGATCCTCACTTGAACTATGCGTAAGTAGGGTAGCATCCTGCTTCACGAATTTACCGAGCTCGGAACATTTTAAGCAAGCCTCAGACCTATGCGAGTAACGGATTCCCACTCTCATTTTACAGGCGAGGGACTCCTTGGAAACAACTTGGCGAATGAAATGCAATTCGATGGAGAGCTATCAATATTAATGGGGCTTATGGAAGAAAGAAGGTAGAACTGGCTGAGTCAGCAAAGAATATGCATCTGGAAGTACTAGGAGTAAGTAATATTCGGTTAAGGGGGGATAACGAGGAGGAGATAGGAGAGTATTAAGTGTACTTGACAGGTGTTAAAAAGGGAAGGGCAGAGTATGGGGTAAGACTGTTTATCAAGAATACTATTGCACGCAACATAGTTTCTGTTAGGCAGCCCCAGGGGCTCTGAACTTTGGAGCGTGGGTTGGCGACCACGGGGCCCTCAGCTGAGTCCTGGCATTGCTTCCACTTACTTGTGCCAGGCTCCTCACTTTCATCTATCCTATCCGACCTCCCTTGGTCAACACTTGTTCTTTTCCGACCCCGACGCTATTAGGTTTGCGAGGGCTAGGGAGTCTTTCATTTTCACGCCCTTCGTGGCCCTTATCTTACTTTGGTCGATATCTTCATTTTTCGAAGTGTCGATCCCTTCCATATTTTCCCCCTGATTAGTGTTATATAGAGGATGGTTGCCTAGTTGTACTTCCTCTTAAAACAATAATCACCACCACCACCATCTGTTAGGCACATAAATGAGCGAATGATGTGGGTAGATTTGGCAGTTTGAGGAATTAAGATAAGAATTGTCTCAGTGTATTCACCATGTGAGGGTGCAGATGAGGATGAAGTTGACAAGTTTTATGAAGCATTGAGTGACATAGTCAGGATCAACAGCAAGGATAGGATAGAGCAAATGGGCGATTTCAGTGTGAGAGCTGGAAATAGATCTGAAAGATACGAAAGGGTGATTGGTAAATGTGGGGAAGATATGGAAGCTAATGGGAATGGGAAGCGTTTGCTGGACTTTGTGCTAGTGTGGGTTTAGCAGTTATGAATACATTCTTCAAGCATAAGAGCTATTCACCGCTACACATGGGAGGCTAGGGGTACCAGATCCATAATAGGCTATATCTTAACTGACTTTAAATTCAGGAAGTTTGTTGAGAATGTATGGGTTTTTCAGAGATTTTTCCATGATACAGACCACTATCTGATCTGTAGTGAACTAAGTACCTCTAGGGCTAGGATAGAGAAAGGTGAAAACTGTCTGCAAACGAATAAGGGTAGAAAATCTTCAGGACGAGGAAATTAGACAGAACTACATGGATATGATTAGTGAGAAGTTTCAAACAGTGGACATTAAACAGGTTCAGGATATAGAAAAAGAATGGGTGGCATACAGGGATGCTGTAGTAGAAACAGCAAAGGAATGCCTAGGAATGACTGTGTGTAAAGATGGGAAAAAGAGAACATCTTGGTGGAATGATGAAGTGAGAGCAGCTTGTAAACATAAAAAGAAGGCTTATCAGAAATGGCTCCAAACAAGGGCCGATGCAGACAGAGATTTGTACGTAGCTGAAAGAAACAGAGCAAAACAAATAGTTGTTGAATCCAAACAGAAGTCGTGGGAATATTTTGGTAATAACCTGGAAAGGCTAGGTCAAGCAGCAGGGAAACCTTTCTGGACAGTAATAGAGAATCTTAGGAAGGGAGGGAAAAAGGAATGAACAGTGTTTTGGGTAATTCAGATGAACTCATAATAGAACCTAGGGAATCGCTGGACAGGTGGAGGAAATATTTCAAAAATCTTCTCAACGTAAAAGGAAATCTTCCTGGTGGTGTTGTGAACAATCAAGCTCAAGGGGAGGAAGAAAATGATGTTGGTGAAATTACGCTTGAGGAAGTGGAAAGGATGGTAAATAAACTCCATTGTCATAAAGCAGCAGGAACAGATGAAATTAGACCTGAAATGGTGAAGTATAGTGGGAAGGCAGGGATGAAATGGCTTCATAGAGTAGTAAAATTAGCATGGAGTATTGGTAAGGTACCTTCAGATTGGACAGAAGCAGTAATTGCACCTTTCTATAAGCAAGGGAACCGGTAGGATTGCAACAACTATCGAGGTATTTCATTGATTAATATATCAGGCAAAGTATTCACTGGCATCTTGGTAGGGAGGGTGTGATCAGTGGTTGAGAGGAATTTGGATGAAAACCAGTGTGGTTGCAGACCAGAGAGGGGCTGTCAGAATCAGATTTTTAGTATGCGCCAGGCGATTGAAAAATATTACGAGAGGAATAGACAGTTGTGTTTATGTTTTGTAGATCTAGAGAAAGCATATGACGGGGTATCGAGGGAAAAGATGTTTGCCATATGGGGGGACTATGGAATTAAGGATAGCTTATTAAAATCAATCAAAGGCATTTATGTTGACAATTGGGCTGCAGTGAGAATTGATGGTAGAATGATTTCTTGGTTCAGGGTATTTACAGGGTTTAGACAAGGTTGTAATCTTTCATCTTTGCTGTTCGTAGTTTAGATGGACCATCAGCTGAAAGGTATAAAGTGGCAGGAAGGGATTCAGTTAGGTGGAAATGTAGTAAGACTTTGTCTTAATAGCAGATTGTGCCGAAAGGCTGCAGTCTAATATCTTAGAACTTGAAAATAGGTGTAATGAGTAGAAAAAATCCCCCCCAAAAAATTGGTATCTCGACTCATCTTTTGACTTTTTTTGTTCCAAGAGTCCATTGGTAGTGTTACACTGCCCATCTCAGTCTTCATGTCTTGTGATGTGCTATGAGCAGAGGTACCCTTCTATGATGGCGGCTTCTGTTTCCCTTTGCAAAAAGATAGTTCTAGATGGTATGGCTCCTCGCACTTCATTGTCCAGCACTGAATTCGTGAATGATGCTGCCCTTTGGCCCATCTATCCCCTCTTATCATCCAAGCTATCAGATGGTGACCCCAATCATTAACATGCTTTACATCACAGCTGTTGACCCTTGCACCAGTGGTTTTGCTTTAATCCATGAATTCACACAAGACTGTTGACACAGTGGTATGAGGAAAATTCAGTGTCTGCATGACTTTGGAGATGGAATGGCCCATACGTTGGCACCGACAATGTGACCAAGATCAAGTGCACTGAAATCTCATGTCTAATCCATGCTGTGCTCAGCTCTTACTCTAATGGCCAGTGTGAGGTCTGATGATATCATAGTCAAGTGCCATCCTGTACAATTACATTCGCCTGGCCAACCATAGCCCCATTTTGGCAAAACTGCAGCTAATTCAGTAGAGATGAGAATTATAGGCCTTAAAAACAGTTAATAAAGGTAGGCATATAGGCTCCTAAATTAGTCAAATTAGGCATGTAAATAGGCACTAACTTCTAAAATAGGCAACAAAATAGGCATGAAAAATATTTACAATTTAATAATACACTCAATTACTATAAAAGGAATTTACAACAAGCAACTTTTCAATGTTTTCCGGCAACAATCTTGTTCTCCTGCTGGGCAGAATATTTTATACTGAGAGAAAGATCTCTCAACATCATAGGAAGTGACTGGACAAAACTTCAATGAAGCCACTTCATCTGGTTTTGATTCAGCTGCTTTATCTACCTCACCTCATAGCATCCTGGCTACTTTTACTGTCACTTTCCATCATGGATTCTGCTGCAGGACTCTTATGGAACTTTCTGCTGACAGCGGCTACCTTCCCAGAGGTTCAGTCAAAACTTCTCCTGACTTCTTCCACAATCCTAAATGACTCCACCAGGGGAGAGCCACACTTCTCCAACTCGGTGATTGCTTCCGGCAGCTTTTTGAAGTTTGAAGATGCTCCAGTTTATGCAGGGGGATATTAACTCCCACCATTGCAGTGCACAGGTCTATAGAAAATTATTGTTGGTCGCTGTTCACAGTGGACTGGTAGAAAAGATGCAATGACAACACTTTCTGTACTCGTGTCAAATGCATCAGTATTTCTATGTTGATCTATATGGTATTTTTTCACATTTGACCTGAAAAATAATAAAATTGACTTAAATTACAATGTTCCTGTATCTTAAATTTCTGCAGCTGGGCTAATTGGCAATAATGCTTAGTATAAACATGCATTTGTTTCATACAAAAAGAGAAAGACTATTAGAGGTGATATTTCTAGAAGTACAAAACTTTAAAGTAGGAACAAGAGAATTCGTAATTTACATGGAAATATATCCTCAAAAATGTTCAGTTATAATCTGGCAGTTTCCTGTCGAGTTCACCAGGTGAAAAAATAACAAAAATGACGTGAAGCGATACCTGAGTAGCGCAGAGGAGAGAGCCTTCCTATATGCTTGCCAGGGACTCGCCCCCCCTCCCCTGTGGGCGGGGGTGGTAGAATAACACCCACGGTATCCCCTGCCTGTCATAAGAGGCGACTAAAAGGGGCCCTAGGGGCTCTGAACTTTGGAGCGTGGGTTGGCGACCACGGTGCCCTCAGCTGAGTCCTGGCATTGCTTCCACTTACTTGTGCCAGGCTCTTAACTTTCATCTATCCTATCCGACCTCTCTTGGTCAACTCTTGTTCTTTTCCAACCCCGACGCTATTAGGTTTGCGAGGGCTAGGGAGTCTTTCATTTTCACGCCCTTCGTGGCCCTTGTCTTTCTTTGACTGATATCTTAATTTTTCAAAGTGTTGGATCCCTTCCATTTTTCTCTCTGATTAGTGTTATATAGAGGATGGTTGCCTAGTTGTACTTCCTCTTAAAAGAATAATCACCACCACCACCACCACCACCACCATCATCAGGGACTCGCCAAGCTGCCCCTAGCAGTATTCTTACTTATACAGAAGAATTAAAACAGAGGCACTATAAACCTCAGATTTGTGAACATTTTATATGTTGCTTTTCGCCGGCTTTGGTCAGCCGGGTCAGCTGTCATGAAGACTATTTTCTGTTGCCTGCAATAGATCCTGCATCACGTGTGCCCACAAATCTGCCACCCTTGTTGAAAATTAGAAAACTGCGTGATTTGAAATTGTCATAGCATACGCCCATAACCTTACTTTTTGTCACAATTTAGCAAGACTCTAGATGCGATATTAGAGTTTATGCATCTCAGACTCACTTTACTTACCCCCCCAGCACAATGGTTACTAACCGGACCTCACCAATCCAGACCAACGGTCTTTTCACTGGCCTGGTCTTGTAAGGATAGTCTTTGCAGCCTAGTAAAACACGCTGTGACATCGTCCAAGCTGTGCCATTTTATATGTCTAGCCTCCGTGATATCGTCCTAGCTGCACCATATTGGATCTTCAATGTATGTTTCGCAAAGACTTAGCGGAAGCGTAATAGAGTTCACTAGGTCCTACACATAGCGCTGGTGAAAGTTACTCACGATTTAAAAAAAATACATTTCAGTTGTAGTCCGCTTCCGTGGTGTAGTTGTTAGCGTGATTAGCCACGGAGGCCCAGGTTCGATTCCCGGCTCTGCCACAAAATTTGAAAAGTGGCACGAGGGCTGGAACGGGATCCACTCAGCACTGGGAGGTTAACTGAGTAGACGTGGGTTCGATTCCCACCTCAGCCATCCTCGAAGTGGTTTTCTGTAGTTTCCCACTTCTCCTCCATGAAAATACTGGGGTGGTACCTAACTTAAGGACGTGGCCACTTCCTTCCCTCTTCTTTGCCTGTCCCTTCCAATCTTCCCATGCCTTCACAAAGCCCCTGTTCAGCATAGAAGGTGAGGCTGTCTGAGCGAGGTATAGGAGTTGTATCCCCCAATACAAAGTCTCATGCTCCCGGACACTGCCCTTGAGATGGTAGAGATGGGATCCTTTGCTGAGTCCGAGGGAGAAACCTACCCTGGAGGGTAAATAGATTAAGAAAGAAAGAAAGAAAATATTTCAGTTGTAAATCTCTATTTTCACAGGAAATGAATCAGAGTTCAAAATACTGATTTTTGATTTTCATCCACTCTGTGACAAGAGACCACCGGCGTTCTAACTCCTCGTTTGGTAATTAAATGATTATTTATATTTTAGCAATATAAATTATTGAAAGTTCACAACTAATACAGCATTGCAACAAAACAACTTTCCACAATACGTAAATTAATAGGCCTATAAATGCTACAATGAAGTGCGATCATAGTTCAACCAGCGTTCTAACTCCTCATTTAGTAATTAAATGATTATTTATATTTTAAGCAATATACCTTATTGAAAGTTCATGACTAATACAGCATTGCAACAAAACAACTTTCCACAATACGTAAACAAATAGGCCTATAAATGCTACAATGAAATGCGATCATAGTTCAGTCACAAAAAAAGATAAAAAGAACAAACGAACTTACCTCCTTACATCAAGCTTGGCAGAAAACTACCCTTCTATCCGTAGTGAAATTGGGATCTCCTGTGATCCATTGCTTCAGCCAGTAGGATGATGAATTTTCTTTGCAATTACATTTTTATGTCAAGCTGGCACCAGTAGGTCTTATGATGACTATGGGATGGGAAAGGCCTAGGAGTGGGAAGGAAGCAACTGTGGCCTTAATTGAGGTACAGCCCGAGCATTTGCCTGGTGTGAAAATGGGAAACACGGAAAACCATCTTCAGGGCTGCCAACAGTGGGGTTCAAACCTACTATCTTCCGGATGCAAGCTCACAGCTGCGCGCTCCTAAGCGCATGGCCAACTCGCCTGGAGATTTTTCTTTGGGCATTGTCACAGACACACTTCTTCTTCACAATAAATCACATGTTCTGAAGGTACAACAGTTCACATCGAGAAGGAGGTATAAGGGATGTGGGATGTGCAAAGTAGTTTGACATTGATTGGTTCTCGAATATGTTTTACAAGGTTGGAGGGGTCAAATTTTCCTTGTTTCTCCTGATGGAAATTTCCCAAGAACTATTTCTGGTGACTTCAGAAAATTCCCATATTTGTTCATGGAGTAAACAGATCTTGAGAAATGAGAAGATAATACTGTTGAGCACATCAGTTACAATATAATGTACTGAAAGAAAATCGGCTTCTTTAAAATAGATTCAAAAGGCATCAAGTAGGCAATTATACTCCAAATAGGCACAAACCCCTGAAATAGGCATTTAGAGGCACAATAAAACCAACAAAATCTAGCTTAAAGGACCCTAAATGGATTTATATCTCAAAAGTCTACATTTCTGAACACAGGAATAAAATAGGCAAATTCCTGTCTACTCATCAGTATATATATGACTTGATCTGACACTTGTTTGTTCCTTTCCAAAACTCCTTTTCTCCTTTGGAGTCTATCCTGTATTCCTAATCTTTTACCACCTGAATTTATCTTTGTCTGTCCAAAGCTGCAGCAAGTAGTCTTGTGTAATTTTTAAATACTCTGTATATATGTTGTCCGGAGCTGCTGCCTTTCTCTTTTTTTTTTCCTTTACTGATTGCCACCTGCACTTAATTTATGGTTAGTCTCGTGTACTTGATTGTCATAGTGGTTTGTGGTGTTGCATGTTTCCTTCTTGTCTCTGCATAGAAGCGCTGGGAAGAGTTTCTTCCATGTTACCATGGGTATTTCCCTAGCTCTACATGTTTGCTTCTTTTTGAGGACAGCAAAAGGGTCTATCTTGGCATTGGGTATTAGCTTCATGGCTTCTGCTTCCAACTATTCAGCTCTCTTTTCTTTTTGGAGTTTTCTTTATTTCCTTCTTTTAATGGTGTATGTCTCTAAGTGATCAGCCATTGTTCTTGCTGACTGGAGTGTGCTTAAAGTGTCTTTGCATGCAACATAGCACTGCCTGTCGAACCACCTCTGTGCTTGCCTTTTCTTCTCTTTACGTTCAATTTCTGTACAGATGGGTATATGCGTTAGCTGACATCACACGAGTAACAATGTTCTCTCTTGAGATTACTATTAATGTACGCTGATGATATGGCTCTGAGATCGCGTTCAAAGATGGAACTTCAGAAGACAATGATGAAGTTAGAAACATGGCATCTGAGAACCAATTTGAGATTAACCAAGAAAAGACAATTCAGATAGTAGTCAGAAAAGGCAGCAAGATGACCATGGACAGCGCTATAATGCTAGAAAATAAACCACTAGAAATAGTCACAAAATTCATATACTTGAGTGTCATCTTTCAAACGACCATGACATCCTTCAATAACCACGTTGTAGACAGAACGACAGCTGCAGTCAGGGCCATTCACAACATCAAGAACCTATCTATGCTATCGGTCAACACAGAGATGATATTCAAGACTGCAATAGTTCCAATTGCCAATATGGAATCAAAATAATCTGGGACAACCTAACATTGATGAAGTTAGAAACATGGCATCAGACAACAAATTTGAGACAGTTCAGATGGTGTTCAGAAAAGGCAGTAAGATGACCATGGACAATACTATAATGCTAAACAAAAACCACTAACCTGGAGAAGATAGAGAAGGCCCTATGAGTAGGTAAATCAGCACCCTCCGGACTCATTTATGTTCTGGCCCAGGAAACCTATTTCATTGAAGATCTATGGCTCAATCTACTGTTGGCATCTATCAGCCCATTCCAAGCACTTCAGAAGAAACTTTTAAGGAAATCTCCTGATATAGTCCTTGAATTTTATAGACAGCATGTACCTCAAATGTAAATGGACTAAATAACTTCAAGGACAAAGACATGTTATAACCAGATATGCAATATATGGCTTCCACCACAAAATATGTGCAAAAACAAAATTCAACAACCCAAAGAGTTTGTACACTATAATATCACTTGCGATCATTACCACCTCCCAAAATGTAAAAAGAGACAAAAAGACTGATTGAATACATCAAAGTTTGAAATTCACTAAAACTAAACTCATTTGAGTGTTCCTTACCATTATCATTATTTATCTTTATCGTACGTTTTTTTCCCTTTTCCTGTGCTTACTTCCCACATCAGGGCTGAAGATCTGTCGAGATGGTCTCTCAAAGAGTGTTGATGTCCGTCCTCCTGATGAAGCTAGGAAGCAGAAATGAGCTCATCGAGAACTGAGAAGAGATGGATGTAGATGAATTGGGACTGGTGAAGAAAAAGCCTATCCATCTGAAGATGAGGAGATTGCCCTTGTTTCCTATTTCTGTTGCTCTCTCTTCCCATATTGATTTGCCATTGTATTCATTCAATCATGTGTTCCTTTCTTATTAACACCCCCCCCCCCCTCTCTCTTTCTCTCTCTCTCTCTCTCTCTCTCTCTCTATATATATATATATAGATATATAATCAATACTGATCTGCATTTAGGGCAGTTGCCCAGGTGACAGATTACTGATCTGTTGTTTTCCTAGCCTTTTCTTAAATGATTTTAAAGAAATTGGAAATTTATTGAACATCTCCCTTGGTAAGTTATTCCAATCCCTAACTCCCCTTCCTATAAATGAATATTTGCCCCAATTTGTCCTCTTTGAATTCCAACTTTATCTTTATATTGTGATCTTTCCTACTTTTAAAGACGCCACTCAAACTTATTCGTCTACTAATGTCATTCCATGCCATCTCTCCACTGACAGCTGACAGTCGAGCAGCTCGTCTTCTTTCTCTCAGTTCTTCCAAGCCCAAACTTTGCAACATTTTTGTAACGCTACTCTTTTGTCGGAAATCACCCAGAACAAATTGAGCTGCTATTCTTTGGATTTTTTCCAGTTCTTGAATCAAGTAATCCTGATGAGGGTCCCATACACTGGAACCATACTCTAGTTGGGGTCTTACCAGAGACTTATATGCCCTCTCCTTTACATCCTTACAACAAGCCCTAACCATGTGCAGAGATCTGTACCCTTTATTTACAATCCCATTTATGTGATTACCCCAATGTAGATTTTTCCTTATATTAACACCGAAGTACTTACAATGATCCCCAAAAGGAACTTTCACCCCATCAACGCAGTAATTAAAACTGAGGGGACTTTTCCTATTTGTGAAACTCACAACCTGACTTTTAACCCCGTTTATCAACATACCATTGCCTGCTGTCCATCTCACAACATTATCGAGGTCATGTCGCAGTTACTCACAACCTTGTAACTTATTTATTACTCTATACAGAATATCATCATCTGCAAAAAGCCTTACCTCTGATTCCACTTGTTTACTCATATTATTTATATATATATATAAGAAAACATAAAGGTCCAATAATACTGCCTTGAGGAATTCCCCTCTTAATTATTACAGGGTCGGATAAAGCTTCGCCTACTCTAATTCTCTGAGATCTCTTTTCTAGAAATATAGCAACCCATATAGTCATTCTTTTGTCTAGTCCAATTGCACTCATTTTTGCCAATAGTCTCCCATGATCCACCCTATCAAATGCCTTAGACAGGTCAATCGCAATACAGTCCATTTGACCTCCTGAATCCAAGATATCTGATATTGATTTGACACTTGTTTGTTCCTTTTCAATACTGAGAGAGAGATTTATTAAAGATATAAAACGTCCGTCCTCCAATGAGGGTGACCAGTCGGATCCGGAATACAATGTCAATAGAATTTAAAAACATCAAAAAGTGGAAATTTATAATTGTTAATTCTGTTATTGCATTTTTTCTTTTCCAGGGGGTGGGCGAGGAATATTAATCATGTTCTCAGGTATAGATGGAAATGAATGATTTGTAGAGAGTCCCTCAGAATCTGTATTACTATTTTTTTCTATTTCGCAGAATGGAACTTTCAAATTTTGTAGTAAGGTCGACATCTGACTAGGGAGGGTGCCTCTTGCTCTGAATAGCAGGCCTCTAACAATCCACCGAATGATAGGTATTTTGTACTTTGCTGACAGGTAAGGCAAGCAAAGTAAATAAATAGCTTGCTTTACTAGGTCCACATTCCAAGCCTGTTTCGAATCCTGAGACATTGTGTTGTTATCTCAGAAGGCTATCATATCTATTCGCTTAGTGCTGCTAGTTTGGAGATACCATACTTGGAATAATCCTTTGTCCACAGGGCTTTTCCAATTATTGATCAGACTCGGTGATGTCTGCTGGCCAAGAAAAGCATAACACTTAGGAAAACATTTATTATTCACAAACATTCATTATAATTTAATTTTTGCTAATTTTTATACTTATGCTAATAAGCTTCTGAAATGTAATTTAAACATTCTCAACTTTCATTATGACCATTTTATGTTTGGCTCCTTGGCTGAATGGTCAGTAGGGGCCGATGACCTCGATGTTAGGCCCCTTTAAACAGCAAACATCATCATCATCATCATCATCATCATCATGAATGGTCAGTGTCAATGCCTTTGGTTCAGAGGGTCCTGCATTCGATTCCTAACTGAGACAGGGATTTATCTGGTTTATTTATGGTGTTGATCCAAAGAATCTAGTGCGCTGAAGAAGCCCTTAAAACAGGGAAAAACATATATGAATAAGACAATTGCATAAACAATATACAATAAATAATATTGATTAATTTTTATTTAAAATTTCATTTCCATGCCAAAATTTCAGGGACCTTTATGATGGGAAGAATTCAAGTAGTGCTGGTGTTTTAAAGGGAGCCATAAATCAAAGAGATTCACATTTAGAATTCATTCCTAAGGATAAAACAGTAAACAAGAAGCTGTATCTGTGTTACTTGCAACATTGTTAAATTGAAATAATAAATATGGTAGCTCAACCGATTCAATACAAGTAAATAAGAGATGTAGAGATTACATTCTTATTTAATTAAAAGTGGTACCGGTTTCGACCCCAGTCTGGGTCATCATCAGCCGATTATAACTCGAAAAACAATGCATAAGTAAGAAAGAAGTTAACAGTCAAGTCCACACAATATCAGTTGAAGAGGCGATATAAAAATGACGGGGGTAGGCACTGTAAAATTCAGACGAAGTGGAATGTAAGTCACTTAAAAGAAGTAATGCGTAATCTTCCGAGCATCAGCTTGGCACACGCAATGTTTGGCACTTTGATACTTTTCAATACGGAACAATGAAATTTTTATCTTTAAATACTTGCAACATTTGCAGAAGTCCATTGATCATCAATGGCTTTGAGATGAGCCAGTGAGGACTGTCATATTCACAAAGACGCACACACGAGATGCTGTCAATTTTGTACACTGTTTTATTTACAAATTATAACACATTATACACACACATTAATGAATCACCATCTTGAACTAATCGACTGACACAATAACAGGTCAACCAACTAAGGAACACTTGACAAGACATCAAATGAGGTACCAACACAACATAACCACTTCAACGGAAAAACCACAACATGATTTCACATACCTAACTCGACTAACGACTCTCACTAACAACTCAACTGCTCGACTCAACGCAACTCTGCCCTTTTATATACTTTGCCTGGCCAGGCTTCCACAAAAATGTATGGCACAACATGCTTACCTGTATCTTCTCAGTCTCCAATAACCTATGTACAAATGAATAGAACATTCTGTAAAACTTGAGTGAAAAGGTGCATTGTTCTAGAATCTTACCCTGTGTTGCAGAACATTACATCGGATTTATACATAATATTTACAGGTAATAATAAATTATATACTATTAATGACATGTTCTTACATTAAATAAAGTCATATTAATAAACATACAGCAGAAGTATCATGACATAACCACACATTCTGTTACACAAGACAGATCATACAATACACAAATAATAAAAGATATGACCATGATTTATACCAAATAAAGTCCGTACTGACAACCTGTCGTACATAACCACGTAGATAATAATAATAGACGTAAACAACTTCATAAATAGTATATAGCCACACCTCACAAGTAATAATAATAATAATAATAATAATGATAATAATAATAATAATAATAATAATAATAATAATAATAATAATAATAATAAACAAGGTACCCAGATGAAGAGATTTTTGAATCTGAAGGCTACCGATTTTTCAAGAGCAAAGCACAAAGAGGAATCCTCAATGGAGCTGTGATGCTTGGAACCGTGTTTGCTGTTAGAACCAAGATCCTTAAATCGGTTGTAAATTTTGAACCTGTGAATGACAGATTGTCTATACTCACAATTAAATGCGCGAACAAAACCTACGCCCTAGTTAACGCACATGCTCCTACAAACGATAAGAACAAGTCTGATCCAGACGAAGTTGATAATTTCTGGGACCTACTGGATGAAAAATTAAACAAAATCCCCAAACACCATGTCAAGCTTCTTTTGGGTGACTTCAATGCCCAACTAGGTCGTGAACAGAAGTACAAGAAAGTTATAGGAAATTACCCTGCTCACAAAAGAACCAATCCCAACGGCAAAAGACTGGTGTCCATTTGCGAAAATCACAACCTGCAGGTCATGTCGACCCACTTTCGCCATCTATCCAGAAAGCAAATGACTTGGCGTTCTCGCGTCCAAGCTCTCAGAGAGTTCCAAATTGATCATGTTGCAATCTCCAGGAGAAAAAGCCCTGAGATTATGAATGTCAAGATAAAGAAAGGTATCAATGTGGCCTCAGATCATTATATGTCTCTTATCAAATTCAAACCAATTCCCACAAACACAAGGAAGACAACCAAACAGATCACACGCTTCGACAATGATAAACTTCGGCAAAGGGTTGAGGAGTTCCAGGAGAAGGCTAGACCAAATGACTGTGACTTTAACAACGCCGAAAGTCTCCTTGTTGAGGCCGCCAAAGACGTTGCAGAAATCAAGAGAAGCAAAAAGCATGCCTGGTGGAATGGTACCTGCGAATCAGTCCTCCAAGGAAGACTCAATACGTGGAAACAGTACTACTCTACAAAATCAGAAAATGATTGGGAAACCTACAAAACCCAACGTGCCCAAGCAGCTAGGGTGTTCAGAACTGAGAAACGTAAATACGAAAAATCTCTCATTGAAAAGATAGAACAAAACTTTAGGAAGAATGAAAGCAGAGACTACTACAGAGCCTTCAAACGCAAACTCGCTGGCTATAAACCACGATCTCTATGCTTTGAGCAAAAGGACGGCACACTGGCGACGTCAAATGAAGAAAATTGCAGCATTCTGGCAGATTACTTCAAGAATTTACTTAATTGCTCTAAACCGCGAAGCGCCATTGAGACCAAAGAACCCTTACTCAGGTACCCAGATTCCAGACCACCCGACAGAGATGAAATCAAGCGCCACATTGCCCATCTCAAAAATAACAAAGCACCGGGGGAAGACTCAGTAGTAGCAGAACTATGGAAATATGCCCCAGAGGAATCACTTGATATCTTGCAAAAGCAAATAGAAGAAATTTGGAACAAGGAGACCCTACCCAAAGATTGGAAAATAGCTTTGATCCATCCATTACACAAAAAAGGCAGCATGAAGAACATCAACAACTACAGAGGAATATCTTTGCTACCCTTGACTTACAAAATTCTATCACTTGCCATCCTGGAGCGTTTGGAAGCACAAGTCGAACATCAAATAGGTGAATACCAAGGAGGGTTCAGAAAAGGTCGCTCAACAGCTGAACAGATCCAAAATCTCAAAACGATCATCAGATATTGTACACTAAGGTCCACGCAGTATGTGTTTGTCTTTGTGGACTTTAAGAAAGCGTACGACTCCATTGACCGGGAAGTCCTGCTAAACATCTTAAATGAATTTGGAGTTGATTTGAAACTGCTGGCATTAATGAGAGCCACCCTGACCGATACAAAATCCAAGGTGAAGTTCCACGGATGTCTCTCGCATTCCTTTGACATCAAAACAGGAGTCCGACAAGGTGATGGGCTATCCCCGATACTCTTCAACTGTGTTCTTGAAAAGATCATCAGAACCTGGCAGGTGAGATTACAGGAAACCAACTACGGTCCATTGAGAATAGGAACCAAATCCAAGGGGACCGCAACAGATCGCTGTTCTCTCAAACGACATAGAAACCGCTAGAGCTCAAGTTGAAATTTTAAAGGAAATTGCCGAACAAACTGGTTTGCAGATATTGTTTGAGAAAACAGAAGTAATAACTAAC
Source organism: Anabrus simplex (assembly GCF_040414725.1). Taxonomy (NCBI): domain Eukaryota; kingdom Metazoa; phylum Arthropoda; class Insecta; order Orthoptera; family Tettigoniidae; genus Anabrus; species Anabrus simplex. The sequence continues at coordinate 182,504,213 of NC_090269.1, forward strand.
ATCAAAGAGGCTCCACCAAAACTCCATACAAAATATGGGGACATCACCCGAGTAGACAAATTCAAATACCTGGGTGAGATCATCATGAAAAATGGACTGGACACAGAAGCACTTCAGGAGTGAGTACGCAAACTGGAAATAGCCTACCAATCATCCCGCACAATCTACAAAAAAATGCCTTTCCCAAAACACCAAGATACGTCACTATGAAACAGTTCTGAAGCCAGTAGTTCTATATGCAGCCGAAACCCTGTCTCTAAATGCCAACAAAGGACTCCTTGAAGAACTGGAGAAAAGAGAACACAAAATTGTGAGAGAAATCTTGGGATCAAAGTACAGAAATGGAATTCATCAAAAGAGATCCAACAATGAAGTCTACAGCAAAATATAGAAAATTACCGACACAATCAGAAAAAGACGGGCACGATTTTACGGTCATCTGAAAAGAATGGACGGAAGAAAGTTAACTAAAGAAATCTTTCACTTTTTTTGATTCAAACCCCAAAACCACAATTCCCTGGTTTAGAAATACCAAAGAAGACCTGCAAATGCTACATATCTCATCTGAAGATGCCCTTAACAGAGATCTCTTCCGCAAGAAAGTATTGACGAACGGGCTAAACCAAAATGAGCAACCGAAGAGAAGACACGGTGCCCCTTGGACAGAGGAGCGTAAGCAGGCCCGCTCGCAAAGAATGAGGGAAATTTGGGCTCTAAAGAAGGCCAAGTTCAGTGTCAAATGCAACAAGACTTAACGTGGTCTTTGATGGCCCCAGTGAATTATACAACAACAACAACAACAATAATAATAATAATAATACCACCTACTAATCGAGTTTGATATTTTCACTATTTACCCATGGGTTTAGAGAATTGTTTGCAAGTTATACTAGTCCATTACACACTTTCATCAGGAACAATGGTACCTTCTTCATGTCTTCATGTCAATGTACCTGCACATCAGTCCCTACTAGTCTGAGCTTTTTGCTAAACATGGAACTTCTGTACTTCAACAACCTGCTTATTCACCCAACATATTCCCCGGTGATTTTTTACTCATTCTAAGGATAAAAATATATCTGAATGAATGACAGTTTGCACCAAAAAGAAGGTTAAAGCAGCACTGCAGAGGGCATCACAAGAGGTTTCTTTTTTTAGCATATCAATTAATCACTACTGATCTGCATTTAGGGCACTCGCCTAGGTGGCAGATTCCCTACCTGCTGTTTTCCTAGCCTTTATTAAATGATTGCAAAGAAATTGGAAATTTATTGAACATCTCCCTTGGTGAGTTATTTCAATAACTAACTCCCCTTCCTATAAACGAATACTTGCCCCAATTTGTCCTCTTGAATTCCAATTTTATCTTCATATTGTGATCTTTCCTACTTTTAAAGACACCACTCAATCTTATTCGTCTACTAATGTCATGTAACAAGTAACTAATCTCATATCTGTTCCGTATCGAAGATAACAATAAGTATAATTCTTTCAAGAATAAAATTACTGTGTCCACCTATTCAATACAGTTATATTCTGTAGTGATTAAATCCTACATGAATTACATATACTAATTAGGAACATGTTTCGAACTAGATTCGGGCATCTTCAGCCTAATAATAATCTTAAGGTCAAGTCTTTAAACCAATTAAACATTAGAACTTACAACTAAATACAATGGTTTTATACTTAATTTTTTTTTTTTTTTTTTACAAAAGTTGTGTTTAAGTGATATTTACATAGATTTACAATGTGTACATTAATTAAAACCCAGAATTTGTGACAAGGAAGCAATTAGAATTATCACACAATGACTAGAAAATGTCCAGAACGTTAATTGGAACTTCTCCAACTGTATGGATGAATCATTAGGTTGATAGCTTATACAAATGTGTTCACATTGACTAGAAATTGACCAAAGCATAAATTGGTACTTCTCCAAGTCATTCCACACCATCTCTCCACTGATAGCTTGGAACATACCACTTACAATGAATCAATAACAGTCAATGAATCAATAACAGTATCAAAAAGGTGGAAATTTACTGTTATTGATTCATTGTAAATAGAATTTGATACGGGAAATGAAGCTGATTTCTTGCAAACATACCACTTAATCAAGCAGCTCGTCTCCTTTTTCCCAAGTCTTCTCAGCCCAAACTTTGCAACATTTTTCTAATGCTACTCTTTCGTCGGAAATTACCCAGAACAAATCGAGCTGAATTTCTTTGGATTTTTTTCCAGTTCTTGAATCAAGTAATCATGGCGAGGGTCCCATTCACTGGAACCACATACTATTTGGGGTCTTACCAGAGACTTTTATGCTATCTCCTTTACATCCTTACTACAACCCCTAAACACCCTCATAACCCTGTGCAGAGATATGTACCCTTTATTTACAATCATATTTATGCGATTTCCCCAATGAAGATCTTTCCTTACACAGAGTCTTTTCTTTAGCTCGTTCCACAGCACCACTCAGAGCTAGTGCAATGACACTCCGTCGCTAGCCGGTATAATGCATGCTTTTCCTCTCTACAACACATGGCAATTCACACTTATAAAAATCCATTTCTAGTGAAACTATTCGTCTAAAACCTATCTGGCATTACAAATGTTAAAAATGTTGTCCCTCAGCTGTCAAACACGCTTCACACCTCATAAATAGGTTTGCAGACACTCGGCGAATCTCAGCCCATGTGATGTTCAAAATAACTTGTGTAATGTTCTCTTGTAGTTCTTCTCTTGTGTGAGGGTTGTTCACATACACTTTTCCCTTCAGCATCCCCCACAGGTAATAATCACAGAGATTTAAATCAGGAGATCTAGGGGGATAATTAACCACACGTTCTTCGAAAACTTCCTGTATTACCTCCATAGACTGATTAGCAGCGTGTGCCATCTCATTATCTTGCATGAAGTAACCATTACTCCTTTCTTCTTCCATCAGCTCTTGAAAGAATGGTCTGAGAATAAGGTCTATATATTGATCAGCATTTATTGTTTCATGAAAAAATATAGGCCCTAAAATTCTGCGAGCACTTATTGCGTACCAAACTCCTATCTTTACATCATGAAGTGGACGGACATGCAGCTGGTGGGGATTTTACATAGCCACTTAAGTGTAGCCATGCTTCATCACTATAAAATAAAAGTTCTGGGTCAACATACCTATCGTGAACTGACTGAAGCAACCAATTATAATACCGAACCCTAGCGAAAGTGTCAGGTCCTCTTAAATATTGGGCAGGTGTGGGTTTGTACGGTTTTCCTTTTAACAGTTTAGTTGCTTTGTGGGCAGAAGGTAATAACACATTAGCTTGTACGGCGAGGCGTGATAGGGATTTTGTTGGAGTTCTTTCCAAGAGAGCTCCTACTTCGTCAAGTTTTTCCTCTGTTAAAATGGCTTGTCTCCTGCGTGATTTCTTGTTAAGAATGGACCCAATGGTGCAGAATTTCTTTACTAACTTACGTACCGTACTCCTATGGGGAGGGAGGATGCCAGGAAATTTGCGAATCAATCGAAAGCGGCACTCTGCATAAAAAGAATGCTTTGCGTAGCACAACACAATCTATACACGCCGTTCTTCTTTATACATCACTCATTAAACACACGATTACTTTAATAATCCTACAGAAATGATGCTATTTTAAAGCGAATACACTGGACGCTACTAATACCACAGATGTTAAACTAAACTGTACCAGGCGGTACACCTCTGCGCCGCTAATTCAAACTTTGCGCCAGTTGAAACTCTTCTACTGGAGGAAACCTAAACTCTAACAACCATGTTAATTCTAAAGGTTATCAGAAGATGTCGCTATCTGTAAATTTTGAAGAGTTCTGAACTGTGTCTTTTTTGATTTATTTTTGTTTTCTCTCTGTAGTGAGAAGTGTGAACATTCTCTTCTAGATGGCACTACTGAAGAAATACAACGGTGCACCCTAGTGCGAAGTGAAAGAACTTTTTTTTTTGAAAAATTTTAGTATGCATAAGTTTGTTCTTTGTTAAATTTCTTTCAGTCATTGTTTAGGTTGGCTGTATAACCCTTCTCTTTCCGCCAGTTTTGAATTCGACCAATGAGTAATTTTTGTAATTAATTTTCCACCAATCCTAGATGTCTTCTTCAGTTTTGACTTGTAATGTTTCGGCCGTCCAATAAAATGCTTGTGGGCGGGTGTTATCATTCATGAAAGGTCTCGAATGTTCCGCGAGGGTATATAAACTGCTGATTTTCGGGTCTCTGCGCCACTTCAGTAACATCTATCATTGTGTAAATTATGTAGCAGGGGGCGGGAAGCGCCTCTTTCGTCGGGCAGCGGTTCATCAATAAGGTAATGGCCTTTTAATAACTTCTTTTCTTGCTAGCTCAGCAGTTTAACTCTCGGGGCAGGTTCGATACCTTTTATCATGTAACTTTCCTCTAAAATGTAATAGACTCTTGGTATAAATTCTCTCTCTTTAAACTACAAATTGGGATAGAGAGTGCCTAACCCTCTTGAGCTCCTTTTCATATTGTTTTTGAGGTGACTACGTTTTCTCAACCATTTTTCTTCGTTTCGTAATGTAATAAGTTTTCCTATCGTGTCACCTCTTTAGTATGGGATTAGCCCTTGCATATGCGGCCTAGGGCCAAATAGGTTTTAAATAAAGTGTATTAGGAGTGCAAGGACGCCTCCTCTCAAGTTGGTATTTTGGAGGCCATGTAATTGTCGTGTTTCTTTAGTGAGTAGGCCTCAGTAGGTTGGGTATTTTTACCCCTGTTTTCATGTGCTTGGAGGTCAGCTTGAAGGTGGAGTTTGGTGTGGCTTTTGATAGGGTTGAACTTTAAGAGTGGGTTGCTCTTTCTTAACATTTTGATTTCTGTGTGCCTCGAGCAAGCTTTACTGAGTAATAGGGAGCAAGAGCTCCTGGGCATGATTGGGGTTTTCTGCCCCTTTGTCAAACCTGGTATCTGGCTAAAGTTGGGCTAATTGCTCAAGAATTATGTGTCTGGCTCTCGGAGCCCAAATCCTGTAACACTGTAATTGTACATTCTCGATTTGTTGCTAGGCTACTGAGTACCTGTTATATTTGTTATTTCTTGATCTTAAAAAGAAAATATAACCTTGTTAAATTTTAAATTAACTTTAATTTTGTATATTGAGACCTATTCATCCCAGCACCTTCTTTCACCTCTGCTAATCCACCAAACCACGGTAACATAAACTATTGCTTTGAAGCAATGGTTATCACTACCATACTGCATTAGATCATCTTAGCCGGTGTAATCTGTGGTGGGACGGAGAACTGGAACTAAGCATTGTGTGTTAGGAGAAGTAATTATTGTGTTTGGAAATATAATTTTTAAAGTTTTTTTATTTAACGTGTCTGACGGATTTCATTTTTGTTTGTAACATTTTGTATTGTGAGAAATGAAGAAATAAGAACTCTGGACTCTGCTGGAATATTTTTTATGCAACTGGAACAAAACATTAATTTAAATATGTTTGTAATAGTTTTTTTTAAAAATAGGGAATCATCAAGATATATTAAACAGTATGAACATTGCAAGATGCAAAATTATTTTGAAGTGATTGTTGTATTCAAATTTTATGTAACTTGTCCAAATGTTGATTTGATGTTTGTAATGTGATTTGTATATCAAGATGTAATTTGGTAACATTTTAAAATGTAAAGGTGCTTTAGTTGTGAAACATCCTATACTGCACATGCGGATTCCAATGATGAAAACTTTAGAAGTTGTAATAGTAATGTTCCAGAACTCGTGTAATCGCTAACTATCTTACTATGACCATACAGGGTCATGCGTTTTGATTCGCTAAAATAATGAGATTTCCTATTGGCGAAACCAAACGGGAATCTAGTGGAAATTGCATCCCATTGAGTGATGTGATTTGTCAATTTCCGGCCTTTTGCTGGCTTTGGGAAAGTGATGTGTGTGCTCGGCGTCATTCCATCTGACCGTCCCCGAGTGCGGTTGCGCTCGAGGGTTTCCCCTCCGGGAACCCTACCTCCTTATTGGTAAGTGCCATTTCTATTGCCATTTATCAAAGTTTTCTGATTTTGTTTGATTTAATTTCTTTTGTGTTTCGGTATTTTCTTGCTTAATGTCATTTTCAAAGTTTTAAATTCAACATGTCTGAGTTTGCCCTAGATTCCCACTGTTTGTAATTTCAAGTCTTTCACCTGCTTCTTTTAATCAACAATCCATTCATTTGTGTTTTTTGGATTCGTAATTGTATCCGTTTGTCTAATGTGTTAAATATCAGCTGCTCTGTCATTTAAGTTTGTTTCTTGTAATTTTTCTTCATTATTTTAATATAGTTGTGCTAGAGGGCGAATCTTGTGAACCTTTTCTCCCTGTAACGCCATACCTCCCCACGGGCCTTATAGGGCTCCTGCACCTTCCACAATCCTTTTTTTAGTTGTCATTATTAGGCCTATAAGTTCCCAGCATACGATTTGATTTTGTGTATTAAAAGTTTTCCATCATGTTTCCAAGTTTTGATATGAATTCACTGCCACTGTGTTATTTTATGATTTCCCTATCCATATTATTAAGTGTCAATATTATTTACTATTTCTTTTTTGTATTATTATTATTATTGCATTATTATTGTTTCGTTAAGGGACTAATTCACTGAACTAGTATTAACCACAAAGATAGAACATACTATTTATTGCACACGACGCAAAACATGATACATACACATGGCTACCGCCTTTATACATCCCGCTTTTGTCTCCAATGTCCCATCAGGCCTCACACACCACCGAGTCCAAGTAAACATTGATATCCTGCCAGTGTCCACCATTTTTGAGGCCAAGAACAAATAAACATAACCAAATTTTCGTAACATCCTCCCACCTTTTAATCACATGATTAAAACCACTAAATTCACAACCAAAACAAAACAAAGCAAAGAAAAATCTACAAACTGAGACGAGATGGGATTCGTATCTTCCTCCCACATCTTGTAGTAACTACTCGTGGAACAGTTCTGCTAGAGACAGGCACAGCAGGGCTCTTCTCCTGGACCTCTTCTTCATTCTGCCACTCAGTAATGGGAGTTGCTTCCAGTGGATAGATGTTCTGCACAGGCCGGTCCAACTCACCACCAGCAGTCTTCACCTTGACCACCCTGATGACATTGTCCTTCCCAGGATATACAGCAACCACTCTTCCTAAAGGCCAGTCCATTCTACGTGCTCCATCACTTCCAAGGATCACTACTTCCCCAACCTTTAACTCTCGACGGGGGTTCGTCTGACCTTTCCCCGGTTTAAGTTGTCCTAAGTACTCTATCCTGAATCTTTTACGTAATTCTGTCCTCAGATGCTGCATATATCTGAATCTCTTTCCGTGGCTTATCTGATCAATGTGATCAATATCGGGCACTCCCACCCTAGGAATATCCTGAAGAAACATTGCTGGAGTCAATGCTAGTAAATCATCACTGTCTTCAGATAAGTAAGTCAACGGTCGGGAATTAATGACTGCTTCAGTGTCCATTAATACTGTCAACAGTCCCTCGTAATCCAAAGAGGAACGACCTAAGATTCGTCGCAACAACTTCTTTAGCATCTGAACAATACGTTCCCAAAACCCTCCCCACCATGCAGCTGTGGGAGGATTGAATTTCCAAGCGATTCTCAGACAACTAGCTTCTACACTCACTTTCGTCCAGTCAAGATCACGGAACGCATTTTCAGCTCCCACAAAATTCCTTCCATTATCACTGTAAATAACATTTGGTCTCCCTCTCCGAGCAATAAATCTTCGTAACGCTTGAAGGAACCCTGGAGTAGACAAAGTCCTGATGAGCTCAAAGTGTACAGCTCTGTAAACAGCACATGTGAATATCACTATCCATGCCTTTTCACCCCCGCGGAGATGTAATGGGCCAGCCAAATCCACCCCTACAATCTCAAAAACAGAAGCATCTCGAATTCGATCCTCAGGCAAAGGTGCGACCTCTGTGGTAATTCCTTTCACTTGGTATCTTCTACACTTGACACAGCCAGAAATCACCTTTCTTATGGTTCTCCTACCATTGACGATCCAAAACCGCTCTCGCAAAGTAGAGAGCAGAACTTGTACTCCAGCATGAGACAATTCCAAATGTTTCTCCATAATCATCATGTGAACTAGCTTATGGTTTGCAGGTATCAGAATGGGAGTAAGGAATAATTCTTCATCCTTTCTTCTTATTAACCTCGTCTTGACCCGAAGTAACCCACTTTCATCTTCAAACACATTGAGAGATTTGAGGGACGACCGCTCCTTTTCTCCAAGCATCTCTTGCGTCACAATCTTCCATAGCCTCCTTTCAGCCATTTGCAACTCTTCCACTTCAAGTTCCTTTGAAGTGTGTCGTCCTCTCCTTCCGGCTGTGTTGTGGATGAATCGCAAAATCCAAGCTGTCATCCTGACAACTTTCGTGTACTTTGAAAAATAATGAAGATACCATTTTTCTTCTGGTTTCGCAGAAACTAAAACAGTAGAAAGTCCTTTCCTTTTCTCTTCGTTGACCTTTTCTTCATCAGGCATGACATCGTCATTAGGCCACTCAGAACTGGGGCATCTCAGCCACTGAGGACCCTCCCACCATTTCGATATCAGGAGTTTGGTAGCGGAGCATCCCCTGGAGGGTAGGTCAGCCGGATTATTCACTCCACGCACATGATTCCAACTATCAGGGCTCGACAATTGTTTAATTTCCTTCACCCGGTTGGCCACGAAAGTTCCCCAGACTTCTTTCCTCTTGATCCAGCAGAGCGCTGTTGTCGAATCCGTCCAATAATAAGTTGAAAGGTCTCCAATTCCTAAACTTGCCTTTACGGAGGAAGCAAGACGAGCTGCAATTGAACAAGCTAAGAGTTCCAACCGAGAAATAGTAGTTTTCTTCAGAGGTGCTACACGAGATTTCGCCTGTAAGAGTGTTACATTTGAATTTTGACCATCTTGTGATCGAAGGAATACAACTGCGGCATATGCTACGCCGCTCGCATCGCAAAATGTGTGAAGGCTCCAAGATTCCTGTGTTTCACAAGGTGCTATTTGTCTAGGAATTTTAATATCAGGCAATACGTTCAGTTCTTGAAGCCAATTTTCAAACTTTTTCCTCATTTCGTCCTCCATTTCTTCATCCCAGCTCATTTTCTTCCGCCAACTTTCCTGTAACAGCAACTTGGGTACTATAGAGACAGGGCAAGTAAAACCGATGGGGTCAAAGATGCTCTGGGCAGCAGCCAATACATTCCTTCTAGTGATCTTCTCACCAATCCTCGATACGTCAATTTGTTCACAAGAAAGAACATCTCTTGCTTTATTCCATCGAAGACCTAACACTGAAGTTACCTCAGAAGCGGATGAATCTCTTTCAGAAGAATTTAGCCATGTGTGCTCCCAGTTACGAAGATCGAACCGTGCTCTGCTCAGCAATGCAGTAGATTCTTCCATAAACATAGATAATTCCTCCTCATTGTCCACAGAAGTGATGCAATTATCGACATAAAAGGAGTTTCTCAACTTTTCAGCTGTCCCTCGGTAGTCTGTACTATGTTTCAAGTGTAGATCTAACACTGCTTCCAGCAGAAATGGGCTGCAATTCAGTCCAAATACTACTCGGCAGTGACGAAATGCCTTTAATTCTCTTCTCTCTATATCCTTCCACCATAAGAAGCGTAACCAATCACGGTCCGTTTCTTGGACAGATATCTGAAGAAAAGCCTTTCTAATATCCGAAATCACCCCTATCCTATTCTTCCGAAACATCAAAAGAAGTGTGGGGATTTGTAGTAGCAAATTAGGTCCTTTCTCGAGGCACTCATTCAATGAAGGCGTATCCTTTGACTTGCAGGAACCATCAAAAACTGGTCTCACCTTAGTGGTAGAGTTGTCTTTAAATATTCCTCGATGTGGTAAGTAGTAACATCGATCTTTGTTTTCTTCCTCTGGAACCTCTTCAATGATGTCCTCATTTACCCACTCCTGAAACACCTTTCCGTATTCCTCAAACTTTCCTTCCTTGATCAGCCTGTTCGAAACAGAGATCAATCTCTTTTCCGCTATCTCCTTGTTGTTCCGTAGATACTGACGGCTCTCCAGCCAAGGTAACGCAACTTCATATCGGCCATCGCCATTAATTCTTACTGTATTTTGAAAGTAGTTACGTGCGGCTTCTTCCATTTCTTCTCTCGATTTGTTTTCCACTGGATCAGATATGCCTATGGTATCCAAGTTCCATAAGTCAGCTATCGAGGCAGATTGAATGAACAGTGAGGTTGTATATGGAGCTAGAGTGTCCTTCTCCCCTTCCTTCAGTCTGCCTGTCACTGTCCAGCCAAGCGCAGTCCTAACGGCTACCAATCCTGATTCAAGCTTATGCATTTCATCCATCAAAATATTTCTAGCAACATCAGCTCCTAGAAGAACCTCCACGTCAGTTGGATCACTTCCCACATCTGAGAGCCATATCTTTTTCTCTCTCATCTCCTTCATCCAGGGCCCAAACTTCAACTTTGGAATTTTACCACAAATTACCTTCTGATCGATTAACTGCAACGTTGTACTATATGAACCATCGCAGCTGCTCACCTTTACGTTGTACACATGGTGGTCTTCTTCACAGGTCTCAGCGCCTCCAAACAACTTATGAATCATCGTCTCTGTTTTCAAAGGTTTGTATCCCATTTCCTCAGCCGTCTTCTTCAAGATGTAGGATCTCTGGGATCCACTGTCTATCAATGCCCGGACCTTCTTCTGTTTCCCCTTATGTGTCAGCTTGATACACAATGTTTGAAGAAACACCTCCTTTGTGGCACTCTGAATGTTCATGGAGATATTGCTCTGGTTTTCCCCACCTTCCCGAGTTCTAGGTTCAAGTTTCTCTTCAGCCCCTTTCACATTTAGTTTATGGCACATAATAACAACATGAGGGTTAGTGCACAAGGGGCATCGAATGTGTGCCTTGCAATTCTTGGCTCTGTGACCTAACTTCAGACATGCAAAACAACAGTTTTCTTTGGCTAGCTTGTTACGTTTTTCTTCCAAGCTCATTTGTTGAGCAAGATGACATTCCTTACTCTCATGTGGTTTACTGCAAAACACACACTTTCGCTTCTTGCCATCGAATTTCGCAGAGAACAATGAACTTGCAGTTGGTAGCGATGTATCTTCAGAAATTTTCCCTCTTCCCTTCTCTTGTTTTTTCCTATCGGCTAAACCGAAACCTGCCTGCGCAAAGGTAATCCTTTCTTCTCCCTCCACTTCACGTTTAAGGAAATTAAGAAGAGTCTCCAGTTTATCTTTATGTGGACTGATAAAATCTTCATTCCCTGACGATTGATTTCTGAGCCATACCCTTAAAACATCTTCAGGTAAGCACGATTCTACCAGGGGGAACAACATTGACCCATATTTATCTCTGGTTACACCTATGGATTCTAATGCTCTTAACTTGCTCTCTAGTGTATCATACAAAGCGGCTATCCCTGATTTATCTTTCTTATGGGACACATTCTGGATAACTAACCCAATAAGCTCCCTAACGTAATACTCAGTCAAAAGATCTTCACGTCCAAAGCGTTCCTTCATACACTCTATAACCTTTGGATAGTTTTCGGCAGTGGCAGGGAAGCTATTTACCAGTTCTCTGGCTCGACTGTCAGGTTTGGTGCACTGAATCAGATACTGAAATTTATCTTCAGATTCTATATCACAATCATCATGGATTCTTTTAAACATGCTCCAGAATCCGAGCCAATCCTTTATTTCCCCCCCAAACTTGGCTAGTTCCAACTTAGGTAGTTTTAAATTCCTTTTAGCTGTAGATGAAATATCCGATCTGTGATCTTTAACTATGCCTACATTTTCAGTACATAAATTCGTCATCTTTAACTTAACTTCGTCCAAATTGTCTCTATATGTTTCAATTGCCTCGTACTCACGGTTATAAACATCGTCCTCTTGTTCCAATGTTAGTTCTAATATTTTTTCATCTAGTGGGGAAAGGTCAGCACTTAACCTCTCCAGTTTCATCAGCATCTTCTGTGCCGATTCCAGCTCAACTACTTCACTAGTTAAACTTCGCATTAGTTCGTTATACACCTTTGTAAACGACGCCCGAATTGGTTTACGTTGTTTCACTAATCTTTCCATGGTCGTGTGCCGGTATTTTTCACTGACAAAAGAAATCTTACGTACCGTATTTTATCGCAACTTTTCTTACTGTACGCGTTATTATCACGTCGGGGTCACCATATTGTTTCGTTAAGGGACTAATTCACTGAACTAGTATTAACCACAAAGATAGAACATACTATTTATTGCACACGACGCAAAACATGATACATACACATGGCTACCGCCTTTATACATCCCGCTTTTGTCTCCAATGTCCCATCAGGCCTCACACACCACCGAGTCCAAGTAAACATTGATATCCTGCCAGTGTCCACCATTTTTGAGGCCAAGAACAAATAAACATAACCAAATTTTCGTAACAATTATTATTATTTTCACATTATTATTATTCTATTTATTATTATTATTGTGTATGCGGTGTCTCGTACCAATGCTACACCGGTCATGAAGCAATATATCTCTCGGCAAATAAGTCACCCAGCTGCACTATGCCTATATTCCCTATGGGAATCAACATCTATATCATGCACTATGCCTTCCGTGCATGTTCCTCTGACACACAGAATGAGCCAATTAAAAGACCCTGTATTAACACCTAGGTACTTACAATGATCCCCATAAGGAACTTTCACCCCATCAACACAGTAATTAAAACTGAGAGGACTTTTCCTATTTGTGAAACTCACAACCTGACTTTTAACTCCATTTATCATCATACCATTGCATACTGTCCATCTCACAACATTATTGAGGTCATTTTACAGTTACTCACAACTGTGTAACTTATTTATTACTCTATACAGAATAAAATCATCCTCAAAAAGCCTTACCTCAGATTCCACTTCTTTACTCATATCATTTATTTACATAAGAAAACATAAAGGTCCAATAATACTGCCTTGAGAAATTCCCCTCTTAATTATTACAGGATCAGATAAAGATTCACCTACTCTAATTCTCTGAGTTGTATTTTCTAGAAATATAGCCACCCATTCAGTCAATCTTTTGTCAACTCCTATTGCACTCGTTTTTGCCAGGAGTCTCCCACGATCCACCCTATCAAATGCCTTAGGCAGGTCAATTGGAATACAATCCATTTGACCTCCTGAATCCAAGATATCTGCTATATCTTGCTGGAATCCTACAAGTTGAGCTTCAGTGGAATAACCTTTTTCCTAAACCCGAACTGTCTTCTATCGAACCAGTTATTAATTTCGCAAACATTTCTAATATAATCAGAAAGAATCCTTTCCCAAAGCTTACATGCAATGCATGTCAAACTGACTGGCCTGTAATTTTCAGCTTTATGTCTATTACCCTTTCCTTTATACACAGGGGCTACTATAGCAACTCTCCATTCATTTGGTATAGCTCCTTCATGCAAAAAATAATCAAACAAGTACTTCAGATATGCTACTATATCCCAACCCATTGCCTTTAGTATATCCCCAGAAATCTTATCAATTCCAGCCGCTTTTCTAGTTTTCAACTTTTGTATTTTATTGTAAATGTTGTTATCATATAGGTAAATTGTAATACTTCTTTAGTATTAGTGACCTCCTCTAACTGGACATTATTCCTGTAACCAACAATCTTTACATACTGCTGGCTGAATACTTCTGTCTTTTGAAGATCCTTGCATACACACTCCCCTTGTTCATTAATGATTCCTGGAATGTCCTTCTTAGAACCTGTTTCTGCCTTAAAGTACCTATACATACCCTTCCATTTTTCACTAAAATTTGTATGACTGCCAATTATGCTTGCCATCATGTTATCTTTAGCTGACTTCTTTGCTAGATTCAATTTCCTAGTAAGTTCCCTCAATTTCTCCTTACTTCCACAGCCATTTCTAACTCTATTTCTTTCCAATCTGCACCTCCTTCTTAGTTTCTCTACTTCTCTGTTATGATATAGTGGGTCTTTACAATTTCTTACCACCTTTAAAGGTACAAACCTGTTTTCACATTCCTCAACAACTGCTTTAAACCCATCCCAGAGTGTGTTTACATTTTTTATTTATTGTTTTCCACCGATCATAGTTACTTTTTATAAACTCCCTCATGCCTGTTTAATCAGCTACATGGTACTACCTAATAGTGCTACGTTTAAGACCTTCTTTCTATCGCATTTATTTTTAACTACAACAAAAACAGCTTTACTAACATTAACAAGGGAATTATTTTAATAGTGGTTGCATTTTAAAGTATTCATTATCAGGAATTATTCACCAAGTTCCCAGACTTACGGATCCTACCTTGTATAATGAGGAACTAATAGTCATATTATTTTGCCCCTTAAAATTACCATTTCTACCACCTAACAACACTTTCAACTGGGGATCATAAGGTGTGATAATGGATGGTAAGACTGTAGGATTCCAATTTTCCCCCTCTGGGTGGGGGCAATAGAATACACCCATGGTATCCCTTGTCAACCATAGGAGGCAACTAACATGAGTACCTCCTCCCAGCCCAACTAGGTTCTCACTTTGGGCTACCAACCATGGGACCCCAAGCCGAGTCTAACATTGCTTCCACTTACTCGTGCCAGGCTCCTTGCTTTCATCTTTCCCATCTAACCTCACTTCGTCAGCTCTTGTACTCTTCCAACCCTGATGGTATTAGGTCTGTGAGAACTATAGTGCCTTTCTTCTCCACGTCCTTCATAGCCATTTTTCATTTGATTAACATAAAGAGAGGATGGTTACCCAGTTGTACTTTCTCTTAAGACAGTAGTTACCACCACCACTAGGTTCCACTTTCTTGTGCTAGGCTGCATCAGTCATTTTTCCTGCCTCATATACTTTGATCAACCCTCTTTCTTTACAATGTCCTGTAGTAAAGGCTATGTCATGTGTTGTATATTTATCTACCCCTTAGTCTCGTTTCTTGATACAGGGTTGGGGATGAGATGAAGTTGGATGGCATATTTCTATGGCTACATGCCCTTCCTGATAACGTCAGTTCAGGAGCTAATAAAGATGAATGCATGATAGCGAATGAAATTGGGTAAGAAGGTGGAAGGAATCGGCTGTGGTCTATAAACTGGAACTCGCAAATGCAGAAATTAGCTCCATAGTTATAGTACATTAACATATGCGGCCACTCCGCTCGGTACAGGCTATGTCATATAACAGCAAAACCTGAATAAGCTGTGGATTTCTTGTTCAAACTAGGAACAAAACAACAAGAAAGTAGCAAGGATAAGTGTTTGTATGAATGATATATAGTTATGAGGGTATTTAAAAACCCCATGGTGCAACAGCCCCAAAGGACCATGGCCTATGAAGCAACTGCTGCTGAGCCCGAAGGGAATCGAACTCGGGGCCTCTGGGTAAGAGGCAGGCACGCTATCCTTACACCATGGGGCCGACTTATGATGGTGTTTAGGGGTTGTATTAAGGATGTAAAGGAAAGGGCATATAAGTCTCTGGTAAGACCGCAATTAGAGTATTGTTCCAGTGTGTGGGATCCTCACCAGGATTACTTGATTTGAGAACTGGAAAAAAAAAAAAAAAAAAATCCGAGGGAAGGTAACACGATTTGTTTTGCGTGATTTCCAATGAAGGAGTAGTGTTAAAAAAGTGTTGCAAACTTCAGGCTGGGAAAATTTGGGAGAAAGGAGACAAGCTGTTTGACTAAGTGGTATGTACATTAAATCAATAAAAGTAAACTTCCACCTATTTGATACTACATATATATATATATATATATATATATATATATATATATATATATACATAGATTTGATGTGGGAAATGAAGCTGATTTTTTGCAATCAAACCAGCGGCATGTTCCGAGCTGTCAGTGTAGAGATGACGTGGAATGATATTAGTCTTTTATTTTTTATTTTCATTCTTTTATTTTTTTAATTAAGTTTATTAAGAGAGTATGGTTGCCAAGTTGTACAGATCAGTCATAGAATCTGTGGAGTAAGTTTGAGCCATGTTGTTAAAAGTAGGAAAGAACATGTCCTGACTGATTGACTGACTGATTCATCATCGTCGAGCAAGAAAATACTGGACATAGAGAAATGAAATTTTGAGGATACATTTATGTTACAATGTAGGTGTTCGCTAAGGGAGGATTTTTGGATATTCCATCACTAAGGGGGTGAATTTTTAAAATGAGTGTATCTATATCTGAAAACTTTAGAGTTTACGGACGTAAAAATTGGAACTTAGTATCTCCTTTAAAAATAAAGAAACACATATTTTTTTTGTTTTCGGAAAATCCCACTAGGAGGGGTGAAAAAGGGTGAAAAGGGGGTTGAATGCTTTTAATGAGGATACTTACATCTCAGAAACTGAAGATATTACAGACCTGAAAATGGGTATTTGGAATCTCCTTTAAAAATAAAGGAATACGTATTTCTTTGTTTTTGGAAAATCCAATTAATGTGGGTTAAATAGGAGTGACAAACGGGGTGAATTTTTAGAAAGACTATATCTACAGTATATCTCAGAAACGTAAAATGTTACAGACGTAAAAGCTGGTATTTGGAATTTCCTGTAAATCTAAAGAAACATAGGTGATTTGTTTTTCGAAACTCCACTTAAGGGGAACTAAAAAGGGGGTGAAATTTTAAAATGAACATGTCTACAGTATATCTCAAAAACTTAACATTACAGAAGTAAAAAATGGTATTTTAAAATCTCTATTGAAAATAAAGAAACATGTATTTTTTGTGAGGGTAAAAATGACTAAAAATGGGGTTGAATTCTTTTTATTAGGATACTGATATCTCATAAACTGAAGATGTTATGTAAAATTTGGTATTTGGAATCTCCTTTAAAAGTAAAGAAATATATATTTTTGTTTTTGGAAATCCACTTAGAGGGGGGGAATTGAAAATTGAGTTGAATTATTTGTATGAAGATACCATTATCTCAAAAATGAAAGATTTTACAGATATGAAAATTGGTACTTGGAATCTGCTTTAAAAGTAAAGAACACGTATTTCTTTGATTTTGGAAAATCCAATGAAGGGGGTATGAATGAATTGAATTAATTGTATGAGGATACTTACATCTAATAAAAACTAAAGTTGTTACAGACATGAAAATTGGTATTTGGATCTCCTTTAAAAACAAAGGGAAACACATTTTTGGGAGAAAATCATCTTAGGGGGCGGGGGTGAAAAGGAGTTGAATTCCTTATATGAGGACACATATCTCAAAAACTGAAGATGTTACAGTCATGATAATTGGTATTTGGAAGATCCTTTACTAATAAAGAAACAAGTATTTATTTTGGAAAATTCACTTAAGGGAAGGGAGTGTGAAAGGAAGTGAAAAAAGTGAATTTTTTTATGGGGATATTTATACCTCAAAACTGAAGGTAACAGACGTGATTATTGGTATCTCCACTAAAACATAAAAAATATGCCTCCTTTTTTTGGGGGGGAATCAACTTAATGCCGGTGGGGTGAAAAAGGAGTTGAGACTAATTGATTTTACTGTTCATAATGTACTTGATTCTGATCATAAACCGATCATTTTTAATCTTTCCTAGGTTTGATTTCAAGAACTATCTTTTCCTTTGGAGAACTTAAAGTTAGATTACAGTAGGTTCTCCTGGCATATAAATAAAAATTTAAACACATTTGAAATAAACGATAGGAATGATATTGACTGTGAAATTGTTCACCTCTATAATAAGGTCAGGAATGCACAGAAGTAAATCATTCGTATCGCCAGAAATCCCGCACACTTGTTTACGTGTGACAATGGTGCTGGTCACATTGTCAACAATGACAATGGCAGCAGATGTAATTTACCACCAAGTAGTGGTCTTGCATCTTACTGCGGGATCCAGAACATCAATAATAATAATAATAATAATAATAATAATAATAATAATAATAATAATAATAATAATAATAATAATAATAATAATAATAATAATAATAATAATAATAATAATAATAATAATAATAATAATAATAATAATAATAATAATAATAATAATAATAATAATAATAATAATAATAATAATAATAATAATTCAACTAATATCACCCACCCTAATAATAATAATGTTCTGGACCATCGTCAAAATGTGCGAACCACGCTGGAAATGGGTCCTGGCTGGGTAATGACTTCAAATGCAGTCTGGCCACGGGTTCAGTACCGCCAAGACACTCAAGATGACACCATGCCGGATCTCCTAAAGGATTTGATCCATATTAAAAATATTTATAGGAAAAGATGGCAAAGATTTAGGGACCCAACTGACCAGGGGGAATACCTGGAGCTAGCCCGGGAAGTATGAAATTGATTGCTGGAAAGAAAGATTGAAAAATGGGAGGAACTTTGCTGTCAGATGGCGAATTTTAGTGGATTATATATAAAATGTTAAGCATTCAATTATAAATTTCAGTATAATACCGTAGCGAAGCACGGGTGTCTTGCTAGTACGAAGATAAAGTCATAAATCAAGAGGACAAATTGGGCCAAATAATCATTTACAGGAAGGGGAGTTAGGGATTGGAATAATCTACAAAGGGAGATGTTCGATAAATTTCCAAATTCATTGAAATTATTTCAGAAAAAAAATAGTTAAACAACTGATGGGGTATCTCCCACTTGGGTGACTGCCCTAACTGCAGATCAGTGGTGTTTGATTGAATGGTTAGGAACAATTGTAGGCCTGGCATTATTTGTAATGAAGAGATATATGTCTTAAAAAAAAAAAAAAAAGTTTATTAAGAAAGGATGGTTGCCAAGTTGTACAGTCCAGTCATAGAATCTGTGGAGTAAGGTTGCATAAGACATCATTCAGGAGAGGGTGGAGCCTTACAGTGCATGCTCGCTACTTTCAGCCAGCAAGTCTCAAGAAGGTAGCAGGTGTATTAAGATGGCCCTGAGAATCCCATATAAAGTTTCATGCATAATGTAGATCTGCAGAACACATACCAAAACTCTGGTGTAATGCACTTGACTTCTCTTAGGCTATCGTTACTTACAAATATTATTAATATTCTGCTTTTTATTTTCAGAATGAAATATTTTCTTTTTCTTTTTTAGTTTTAACATTTTCTCTGCTTCAAGATTAACAGCCAAATATGTAGGGCCAGTGTGTTACGTTCCCTCTCCCACTCTATTCTTTTTGTGGTGACTACTGATTGGACCAGGCAACTAAGGTGCTGCCTGTGCAGAAGGTTTGTTTTTGCACTGATACTTCACAGATTCCATGCATGCACTTTACTTCCTCTTCGATAATCAGCACCACTTTTGGATTAATTGACATCAGTGGTGGAGAAATGTGAGGCCAATAGAAGATGATAAGTAACCTTGGAGGGTGATGAGCTTGACCATACAGGGTAAGAAATAACAAGACTAATAAGACTATGGGTAGACTTGATATTTAATAATTACAAGATAAGCAAGTTTATAGTAGTTTATATAACTGAGGATCACAAAGATATAAAGAAAACTTGTGACTATTGATATTGTGATCACAGCCATATCCTGCACTGGTCGAATGCCCTCTAACATTTAATTTATTATCTCTGTTGTTGTTTATTCTCTTCTTGAATATCTGTACAGATTTTGGTCTAAGGAGTTTGGACAGCCCAAGTAGGGGACTGCCTGTAGGGGTGAAGTACAGTGGGGACTTCGAGGGCCCTGGGACCGCTATGGTAGCTGTGAAGGCCCTTCAGGAACTCTGAAAAGTGGTGGCAAAAGGGGCTCTGGTTAAGATGCAGCAGGTCGTTATGCTACTTAGGTTCCAAAATGGGTAAAATATAAATATGTAAATAAATTCAATGTTAATTTTAATCTTATACCAGTTGTATAGTATTATTAGAAGTAATTTCACATACCATACTGTATATGAGTTGACTATGTTTGTAAGATATTATAAGTAGAATTTTGTAAACAATATAAATTTATTAAGGATGATGTGTGTGTTTAATAGAAAAAATTATTAGCGTAAATTGTACAATATTGTATTCTAGGAAAATTTTCTTCGTCACCTGTTAATTTAAAATTTAGTGCTTGACAGTAATGTATTTTAGTGTACCATTTGCCACCGAAGTAGACACCTCATTTGCAAATAAAGAGATTTTGATGAGACCTCCAGTTTTATGTGGAATCTGAATCCCAAGAAAGTGACAATGAAATTTAGTTTGCTCACAGAGGAATGTGGCACAACAATTTACTATGAAAATATATGTATGCATGGATGATAATAATATTATTTGTTTAATGAACTATCAATTGCTATGGATTTTAAGAGATTTTCAGATGTTAGAATTTTCCCTGCTGTAATTCTTTAATGTGCCAGAAACCAATGAGATGGAGTTCTTAGATTTAAGTGCTCTTAGAGCAGGTACTCTGTTGTGCTGGAAAATCATGTGAAGTCTTAATCCTTGCAAAATTGAAGAAAGCAGTCTTTATCAGTCACATCTTCCAAAATTCCAAATACAGCCTGATACAGATGACTATAAAAGGTAAGAGTGAAGGGAAACATGAACATGGGATCCTGGGCGAGGAACCTCGGACAATGGTTTGACAACCAAACAAATTGGCCGTGCAGTTTCCATCACATAGTTGTGACTGCATTCGGGAGATGGTAAATTCGAACCCCATTGTCAGTAGTCCTGAAGATGTCTGTAGTTTCCTACTTTCACACTAGGAAAATGTTGGGGCTGTACCTTAATTAAGGTCACAGTCGCTCCTTTCCCAGTCCCGTCCCATCGCCATAAGACCTGCCTTAGTTGGTGCAATGTAAGACCAATAGGAAAAAAAGTGGCTCGACATCCATAATATGGCATCCCTGATATGGGAAATGCAAAATAGGAAAAATTACTACATGATGGCTACCAACCTTCTGTGAGGAGACAATACCACAAAAAGAGATGCCAACGACCTCAGCTGGGGTTGAACCCTCCATCCTGGGAACAGGACAACAGCATTTCAACTGTGTCATTGAAATTAACTATGAATGTATGTACAGTATATATGTATGCATGTTAAATTCTTGAAAGTATGAAAGTTAATTATTTCTTATGTCAGAAAAATCTTATACACAGCCGAATGTTACTTTGAAACACCAAAGGTATATTACACAACTGGGACAAATAGTTTGCAATGAAGCACATTCTACATTGCCTGAAACTGTTCATCTTTGCCGCATTTGCACCTCATGTTGTCAGTATCTATGTAGCCTCATTTTACAGTGTTGAATTTGGACCTGCCCACTCTGTCCTCAGTCTATTCAGAGATTTCCATACTGTCCAGATTTCATTGTAGTCAGATGGTAAACTTTCCACTACTGTCATATGTCCCAAGTTTTCCACAGTTGTACTCTTGCTCTTTTAAGTGATCCAATTAGTTACCGTTATATTTGCAGGAAACTTGAGTCTTAGAACTGGGCTTATATAGCCGTACAGTGGATGAGCACTTTCTTGTTCTAGTCTAGTTCTCTACTAGTCCACAGCAACTTCTCTATGAACACAGGGTGGATAATCCTGCAAGGTGATACAGTCTGTCAACTGCAGAAGATTTTAAGCAACCTGTCACTAACTTATAGGTTACATTGAGGGCCATGTCCACCTGTTTGACACAAGATTTTGAATATGAAACTGGACATTTATATTCTGTGGCGGAGTAACAAAGGGCCATAGCTGATGCACAGATAGTTTGCGGTTGGCTTCTACACTGTGATCCAGCCAATTTACGAAACAGGTTGTTTCGTGCGGAAACCTTCATTTTGAAATTCATGCAGTGCTTCTTAAATGTGAGCATTCTGTCAAGCATTACTCCTAGATCACAGGTCTGTAGTCACAGGTCAAAGGTCTGTAATTCAATACCTGAACATGTTATTTTGAAATTACAATGTGCTTCCTTACTTCTCAGGCAAAAGGCACACACCTGAATCTTTGCAAGGTTAGGTCTTACGTGGTTTGCACTGTAATAACTAGACAGGCATTCAAGGGAAGTAGACAGATTCTTTCCACTGTTTCAAAATCTGTGCTCTGTCTGCCCAGGGCAAGGTCTTCAGCATATAAGAAGCTTCTGGTACTTGAAAATACTGGCTGGTCATTTGTGTAGATGTAAACCTTGTCTAAGAAGCTGCTCACAGATCTACAAAGGCCACACCTGTGACCTTGCGAGTTTCAAATCCATCCTTTATAACTTGTGTTGGATTCAGCAGTTGCACAGCGCAGCTCTTCCCAGGATGAAACCCAGCTTGCTGTGGTAATGGATCAATCAAAGGTAGGATGTAATTAAGAATCAGTCTTTCCAGGGGGTTTGTAGAGGTGGCACAGAAGCGCTATAGGTCTGAAATCTTTTGGATCACCCCCATCTTTTCCTGGTTTCAGCAGGGCAATCAGTTTCGTCTTCCACAATACCTTTGGGATATGGCATCTGCTGATATGTCACTGAAGAGCTGGCAATTCCATTCCTTGATTTTAAGTCCAAAATTCTTTATCTGCTCCAATGTCATCCAGGTCTGTTGACTGCCCAGTTTTGTATTTTATGATAAACTTGTCCAATTCCAACAAACTGAAGGGTACAGTAAGATTACTCCTTGCTTCCTGGTTGTTTCTTTGGGTTTCGCACAGTCTACCTTTCCATTCAGGAGTAACTGATCTGCAATCTGGTTTGCACTGATATTAGAGCGTACATTGGATTTTGTAGGGTCATTGTTGAGGCACTTCATCAGTTTCTGTGATTTGTGCCTATCTCTTGTCAGGTCCAGTTTTTCCATTTTCCTGGTCCAATGATCTCCTTTGCTCCACTTAAAGGATATATGATGACCAACAACCACAGGGTATAAACATTCTGGAGAATGTTTTCATAGTTTCAACAAATTTATCATAAGATTCTTGTGTTGGATCTATAACAGACACTGCAACATCTAACATCTCTACAAACTTTGACCAGTTCTCTCTCTTAAAATTATACCTCCTACAGAAAGGAACACTCTGGGGTCTTACTGAGCAAATACTTTGCACATGATTGATCTGTGGTATGTGTTTGGTATTGGACTGTAGATGGACTTCACACATTGCTGACTGATGTTATTACTGCTAAATATAAAATCAGGGTTATAACCACTCCCACTGTTTAAGGATGCTGGTGATTTAGGATCATGTTCACAAGTTATTTGATTTACTTTTGCCCATTCCTGCAATGCATAGAGGGTGGTTGCCTAGTTGTGCTTCCTCTTAACATAATCATTACCACCACCACCTTCCTGCAATGCAAACCATTCTTGTTGTCATTTTCAACCCCAAGTGGCACTGTGGTAGTTGAAATTGCCAATAATATATCTGTATATCGTTGTTCCTAGAAAACCCACTCTGTGATGAATATTTCGGCTTAGAACTCTGACCAGAAAGGTTCTGTCATCTAAGGTTCAATATTGCATGAACTATGTCAACAAATTTTCGTTCTAAGCGATACATATGCTGCGGATTAGTATTTTTACCCCTTGTCATTGTCATAAAGCAGTATTTCAAGGTGCAACGATGATGTTGGTTCTGGAAGTTAGGGCGTTTCTTGACTGTAATGAAAGTAATTCATATGCATTTGACTAATAGTGTCTTCACCGCGCTTACAGCTAGTTTCATTGTTGGACAGAATTCTACCTTGAGAATGGTTATGATCAGTACCTCATTCATACACATAACTGGTTTTATCTTGCAGAAATATTACTTTCAGACCTTTTTTAATGAATTTTACTGGAGTCTGGCTCACTTTCTTGTGTCAGGTTCCTCACTTCCAAACTTCCTAACCAACCACTCTTGGCAGAACTCTTGTTTTCTTTCAACTTCGATAATCCCTAGTTGAGTCTAACCATTGTTTTCTAGATCTCCTGTTGTTTCTTTTACCCTCTTTAGCTGAGTTCATTATTCTTCTTGTTAATCTATCCTCCTTTCAATTCATATGACCTTACCACCGAAGCAAGTTCATACACAAAACTTTTTCATCCTAACTTAGCCATTACCTCTTCATTGTGAGTTCCCTTCTGTTATTTATCACACTTGCTTATACCAGTGGTCATTCTTGCAATTTTCTAACTTCTGTGCAGCAAAATCTGCTTGAAAGCAAAGCGATGTAATGGTTGTTTCATCTCTGAACTCGCTTCCTTTTTGGAGAATATCATTGATCACAATTACCAGCACATCTTTCTGCATTAGTATTACTGTTTTTTTTTTTTTTTTTTACAATCTGATTTACATTGAACCAACACAGGTAGGTCTTATGGCAATAATGGAATAGGAAATGCCTAGGAGTTGGAAGAAAGTGGCTGAGGCCTTAATTAAGGTACAGTCCCAGCTTTTGTCTGGTGTGGAAACGGGGGAAATAATGGAAAACCAACTCCAGCGCTGCCGACAGTGGGGTTTGAACCTTCTATTTCCCAAATGCAAACTCACAGCAGCACAGCCCTAACCGCACATCCTTGGTTCAATTTCAGTAATTATCCTGGGAGAATAAACATTCTAAATACTTGAAATAATCCACTTTTACCAGTTTCATATTTCTTACCTGGCAATCAGCTCTCTTTAGATATTTCCAAGTCACATCACTTTAGCCTAGGAAAAGAATACTACACAATAAAATAAACACAATGGCAGGTCAGCATATCAAGACAGAGCAATAGAAAAGGAGACAATGGCAAACATTAAAAAAGAGAACAAGGACAATCTCCAGATCTTCATAAGCTGCTATCTAGAGATAAATGGACTCTCTCCTCATATTAGAACTCAAGGAGCTCATTTCTGCTTCCTAGCTTCACCAGGAGAGCAAGCTTCAACACTCATTCAGGGGCCATCTAGACAGATCTCCAGTCTTGATGTGGGAAGTATAAGATAAGAAGAAAGCCAGATAAATGCAGGAAAAAGGGGAGAGACAAAAATACAGATTTTTGTTGTAGTTGGTGTCGTCAGTCTCACCTTACTCTATCCCACCCAACTCCTCCAATTAATTTATATAATAGCTTCCTCTTACAGACCACTTGTCCCTTCAGATTCAACCTGCCAGTCTCTCGGAGCGAACTAGGCCAGCTCTCTGTACTTACCTAGGTCATCTCGTTTATCACCTCACCATGATTTAGGTAAACACCCATGTATGAAGCTACCAGCTTTCTCAGGGGATACTGTGAACATTAAGACTTTGTCCAGTCGGCCTGGTTCAGTGCAGTTTCCCACCTTACCCTAATCTGGCCAATCACTTCAATTGCTACTTTACTATTACATTCTAATCTATTTGTCATAATAACCCCTTGGCCTCCCTCCAAAGCTAAATGAACAAGTCCTATATGTCTCAGAATGTGACCAACCAACCTATCTCTCCTTCAAGTCATATATCACTTTTCTTCACTCTACTTTGTTCAATACACCTTCATTTGTGATCCAATTGACTTATCTCACATTAAGGATTCTTCTATAACACCATATTTTGAAGGTCTCTATTCTCTTTCTACAGTTGTTATCCATGTTTCACTACCAAATTGTGCCATGTTCCAGACAGATAGTTTCAGAAACAACTTAACCGTATTAAATTCTGATATCAGAATTGAGTGTCTTCTTTCATCAACATCCATTGTCTTTTCTCTTTCCAGCATTTGTTTATAAAGTTCTTGTCCCTTGTATAGGCATTCTGTGTGTTCCTTCCATCCTCCTTCCCAAAGTGTGGTTTATCATCTGAACTCTATTGTTCATACCCCTGTTTTGCCTTTCTCCAAAGGTTTCTCTAAGAGCTATGTGATGTTCAATATCTTTATATTTCACTTTCAACCATTCCTCTTTCATCACTTTACACCTTCCATCTACCTCATTCTTTACTCACCTGTTGCTGATTTCTTGTACTTCCTTAGGCCATTGATGAAATCTAATATATCCTGAGTTATCCAATGCTTTCTGCCAAAACATCATGCACAGTAAATTGTGGTCTGAACTTAGATCTATTCCTGATTCCTCAATCTCTCCCTATCGCCCCAAGGGAATTAATCGGAACAATGGAATTTTTTTCATTATTTTTCCAATGGTTAGCTACAGTGTGCTACACACGACTTATTCTTAGTTCTTGCGCTCTCTACATGATATTTGCACTGTTATTCAGTGTCGTTTAATTTGGATGGCAATTGTTGTGGATAAAAGTGGCATTTATTTCAAAGGGAGTCACTTTGGAAGATTTTTGAAGTAGTAGTAATACCTATTTCTTCAATGGATATGACTCCCAGGAAGTGTAGTGCAATTATAGCATTATCTCAAAATACTTCTATGACACAAAGAGAGTTAGCTGCTAAATTTGGTGTCAGTGTAGGCACTATAAATAGAATTATTCAGCAGTACAAAAGAACTGGACCAATTTCACTGAAGAAAACGGGGAACTATGGCAGGAAAAAGAACGCCAACTGATGACTGTTTTCTCCTCAGAAGAAGTAAATTAAACCCTAGGTTAACTGCTGTGGACTTCGCATGTGAATTGGGAGAAAGGGGAGTGGATCTGCATGTTTCTAATGTTTGCCGTAGGCTTCTGTTAGCTGGAAAGAAAGCCTGCAAACCTGTAAAGAAACACCTTCTAACAGCAGAAATGCACAAGAAATGTCTTTTGTGGGCACGTAGTCATCAGGACTGGAAAATGGAACACTGGAAGACAGTTCTTTTCTCTGATGAGAGTTATTTTCAAGTGCAGGGACAGAGGGTTCAATATGTACAACAAGCGAATAATGAGGCATCAATTTCACATCGTTTGCAACAGACAGTACAACATCCCGTGCAGAAGATGTTTTGGGGGGTGTTTCACATATGAAGGATTGGGACTCTTCGTACCGGTTGAAGGGATGACAAAATTCGACCAGTACATCCAAATACTGCAAAGAAGAGTTGCTCCTGAGCTGCAGAAAAGGTTTCCAGATGGTGACAGAATTTTTCAGCAAGAAAGTGAAAAAAATTTCATTCAGAAAAATATTCTGTTTTTTTTTTCTGTTGCTAGGGGCTTTACGTCACACCGACACAGATAGGTCTTATGGCGACGATGGGATAGGAAAGGCCTAGGAGTTGGAAGGAAGCGGCCGTGGCCTTAATTAAGGTACAGCTCCAGCATTTGCCTGGTGTGAAAATGGGAAACCACGGAAAACCATTTTCAGGGCTGCCGATAGTGGGATTCGAACCTACTATCTCCCGGATGCAAGCTCACAGCCGCGCGCCTCTATGCGCACGGCCAACTTGCCCGGTCAGAAAAATATTTGTGTTTTAGAGTGGCTAAGGAACTCTCCTGACACATATCCCATAGAAAACTTGTGGGCTATTTGCAAAAGGAGACTCGCAAAACTTGACTGTTCCACCAAAGTAAAGTCTCTAATTAAAGTCTGGTTTCATGAGGATGAAGTGAAATATACGTGCTCGAAGGCTGTGGAATGAATGCTAAATCACGTGAAAGAACTTATAAAACATAAAGCAGGACATATTAGCTATTAGGAGGTATTCAAGGTATTATGTGAATAAATGAAAAATGTGTACTTTATTGCCATGTTCTGATTCATTCGCACAGGACTGTGTAATCTGTCTGGTATCTTCCAGTGTCTCCCAGGGCTTTCCATGTGTACAGATGTATTTTTGGTTTCTTGAACCAAGGGTTTGCAACAATTAGATTATGATTAGTGCAATTTTCTGTAAGTCTCATTCCTCCATCATTCTTTTTCCTCAGCTCATACTCTCCTACAATGTTTTCCTTTAAACAACAAGCAAGCATCATCTTCCCACTTCTACAATTGCATTCCAGTCTCCTGTCAAGTTATCCTCCCCTTTCACATATTACATGACTTCTTCTATTTCTTCATACACTTCTTCAATTTCCTTATCATCTGCATTACTGGTAGGCATTTAGATGTGTACAACTGTGGTAGCTAGCTGATTGGTGTTTATCCTGACAATTATAATTTGCTCAATGTATTGGTCATAGCAGTACTATTTTCTTATTCATGATTAGCCCTACTCCTGGTTGTCCCCATTTGATTTCATGTTAACTGTTCCGGGGTATCTGTGGAACAGCAGAGGTGAAAGAAGGTGCTGGGATGAATAGGTCTCAACTTACGAAATTAAAGTTAATTTAAAACTTTAATAAAGGTTATATTTTCTTTTCAAGATAAATAAATCACAGAATATAACAGGTTCCATATAGCAGATCGATAAATTAAGAAGGTACAATTACAGATGTTACAAGATTTGGGCTTTGAGCCCAATACTCATGAACCTTGAGCTATAAGCTCAACTTTACCTATCTACAATGTTCAACAAAGGGGCAGAAAACCCCAGTCAAGCCAAGGAGCACTCGCTCCCAATTACCCAGTAAGGCCTCCTCGAGGCACACAGAAAATCAACTTTAAGAAAGAGCAACCCGCTCTCCAAATTCAAGCCTATTCAAAGGCCACACCAAACTCCACCTTTAAGCTGCCCTCCAGGCACACAAGAACAGGGGGTAAAAACACCCAACCTACTGAGGCCTATTCAGTAAAGAAACAGGACAATTACATGGCCCCAAAATACCAACTTGAGTGGAGGCGTACCTTGCACTCCTAATACACCTTTTTTAAAACCTATTTGGCTCTTAGGCCGCTTATGCAAGGGCTAATCCCATACTACGGAGGTGACATGATAGGAAAACTTTATTACATTATGAAGCGAAGAAAAACGGTTATGAAAACGTAGTCACCTCAAAACAATATGAGAGGGAGCTCGAGAGGGTTAGGCACTCTCTATCCCGATTTGTAGTTAAAGAGACGGAATTTATACCAAGTGTCTTTTACATTTTAAAGGAAGGTTACATGATAAAAGTTTCGAACCTGCCCAGAGGGTTAAACTGCTGAGCTAGCAAGAAATGAAGTTATTAAAAGGCCATTACCTTATGAAAGAACTGCTGCCCGAAGGAAGAGGCGCTTCCCGCCCCCTGCTACATAATCACACTAGGAAAGATGTTACTGAAGTGGCCCGGAGACCAGAAAATCAGCAGTTTAAATACCCTCGTGGAACATTCGAGACCTTTCAAGAATGAGAACCCACACCCCCTCAATTTTATTGGCTAGGATCAAGCAACATATCCATATCGGAGAAGACATACGTTATTGGTCAAAAATTAATTAGAGAAATTCGGGATTGGCTAAATTCAAAACAAGCGGAAAGGGAAGGGTTATACTGCCAACCCAAAAAATGACTGAAAGAAATTTAACAAAGAACAAACTTATGAACACAAAATTTCTCAAAAAACAGTTCCTTCACTTCGCACTAGGGTGCACAATTGTAGTTCTTCAGTAGTGCCATCTAGAAGAGAATGTTCACACTTCTTACTACAGAGCAAATAAATATAAATCGAAAAAGACACAGTTCAGAACTCTTCAAAATTTATAATAGCGACATCTTCAGAGAAACTTTAGAATTGACATGGTTGTTAAAGTTCAGGCTTCCTCCAGTAGAGGAGTTTCAACTGGCGCAATGTTTGAATTAGTGGCGTGGAGGTGTACCGCCCGGTACAGACCTCCCCCCGCCAAAAGTCCTTCCAAGGGCTAACAAGAAGAACACCAAATTTTGTTTTAAAACAAGGTCTAAGTTATGATGTTGATATAGAAATTAATTGAAGAAGGGTTTACAAACAAGTTTTCTTAAATTGGTTGGATCCAGTTTCAAAATTCTTTGTAGTAGCTTTAGATGTAATGACTTTATGCTTGTAGCAGTTGAATTCAGAAAGAAAACTTTTAATTCTTGAAAGGGAAAAAAAAAAAAATGTTTTTCTAAGTCCACCAAATGTTGCAGTTGAATCCAAAAATGTAGTAATTGTTGATATGAAATGTCCATGTAGCTGATTAAGTACATTAGTTGCCTATTACTTGATCGCGAGACCAGCCGCAGTAGCTTGTGTCCAGAGGGGGCCGCTCGGACCCCTCAAGTACCCTGAGATACCGCTCTCCCGCACTATGAGAGGGGTAGTGGTGGTGAAACATGCCGCACACGCGACGATTGTTTACAGTCCGCGGACAGTTGCCGGAAGGGCGCCACACATCAGCCTTGGCCGGGAGGAGGGCTCCGGCTCGCCGTACACAGGTTGTCCTCACTGGAGTAGATCGGGCCCGTTCTCTACTACAGGAGCGGAATGGCGCTGCACGGCTGCGGGGGCACTGAAACATTAAGATCTCGGCGGCAGAATTTTGTTGGACCATAATGATTTTAGGGTATAGTCTTTGTGGTGAGGCAGAGGGGCCAGCGGCGTGGAAGTTCTGGTGAATCCTAAATATCCTCTCGGTGGCTGGATTGCTTAATAATAAAGTAACAGGTGTAAGGAAATCAAGAATAATACATGGCCCATGAAATCTGGGGGCAAGCTTGCCCGCGGGAACAAAATTCTTGACCATAACCTGGTCGCCTACCTTCAAATGGGTGGGTCTCCGTTCACGATCATATCTTTCTCGAACTTTTTCATGAGAGACTTTAAGATTGGCTTTAGCCTTCTTCCAAAGATCTTTAATATTATCAGGATCTATTGTCTCAGGTAGAATGTTGCTCAGAGACCAAAGGTTAGAGAGCGGCGTGTTTGGAACAAACTTGAACAGCAAAGTAGCTGGAGTAAATTTATGGGATTCATGAACCGCCGAATTCAAAGCAAAAGCTAACCAATGCAGGGATGTGTACC
Organism: Anabrus simplex; assembly: GCF_040414725.1. Classification (NCBI taxonomy): domain Eukaryota; kingdom Metazoa; phylum Arthropoda; class Insecta; order Orthoptera; family Tettigoniidae; genus Anabrus; species Anabrus simplex. The sequence goes on from NC_090269.1 coordinate 182,535,009, forward strand.
ACCTAGAATGATCGTCGTGATGATAGGCAATAAGGGCCGATCTTAGATTACTGTTGACCCGTTCCGCTGGAGATGGTTGAGGTTAGTAAGCAGATGTTGTTACATGCAATATGGACAGGTCAAAACAGAATTTACGAAAGAGATTGGATGTGAAAGCTTTAGCATTATCAGACACAATGTATTGACATGGACCGAAAGAAGCAAAAATGGAATTTAAACAAGTAATGGTGCACTGGGCGGTAGCCAGCTTAGTTGGAAATAACCAAGAAAATCTTGTAAAACCATTTACACATACAAAGATGAACTTGTTGGCATTCCCCTTTGACTGGGGGAAGGGTCCTACGTAATCGATGTAGAGACGTTCCATGGGGCGCGACGCTTGATGAGAAGACAAAAGCCCTTGCTTAGTTGACATGGTAGGTTTACTAAGCCAGCATGATTTACAAGATTTTACCAATTCACGGATTTCTCCGTCCATACCCTTCCAGATGAACACTTCACGAATCGTTTCACGGGATTTGAAGATGCCTAAATGCCCCCCTAATGGGGTCTCCTGATAGTACTTGAAGATCATTGGTACAAGAACAGCTGGAACTACAACTTTCATTTTTTGATCATTCCTCGACAGGCAACATAAAACACCATTCCTCAATACATAAGGGACGACATGTTCCCCAGAAGAAAGGATTTCCATAATGGGAGCCAGCACTGGATCTTCACGCTGATATTTTTCAATATCCCTAAACAACATGGGAGCATCAGTCAGAATGGCATAAACCTCGGGTCGTATAGACTCGGGAAGTGACGAACTATTGACCAGCTCATGGGTCTCTACATCATTGGAAAACATACGGCTTAGTCCATCTGCCACAACATTTTCAGTACCTCTGATATGCCTAACATCAAATTGGAAGGCAGAAATTTGGATGGCCCACCAGTACGACGCGGCCTACCTAAGACCCAGCTTAAGGCTTGGTTATCAGTTTCCAAGTTGAACTTGACATGTTCCAGATAGAGACGGAACTTTTCTAAAGCAAATAAAACTGCCAAACCTTCGAGCTCATAGATGGAATACTTGGCTTCTTGAGCCGATAGAGTCCTAGAGGCATAGGCGATGGGTCGCCTCCCTAGTTCAGTCTCTTGAAGAAGGACTGCAGCTACCGCCGACGACGACGTGTCGGTTTGGATGATGAATTTCTTGGAGAAAACGGGCATAGCCAGAACAGGGGCATTACACAGAGCTAATTTGAGATCTTCAAAAGCGGCTTGTTGAGAAGGTCCCCACTCAAATTTGACGCCTTTCCTACGTAGTAAGTTCAAGGGCGCCGCTCTATTGGCGAAATTTGGAATAAATTTCCTGAAGAAATTCACCATACCAATGAATCTGGCAATACCTTTGATATCCTTGGGAGGCTTGAAATCACGGATGGCCTGTGTTCTAGAGTGATCGACTGCAACACCATCGGGCGACACAATTTGCCCTAGGAATGACATGGAAGGCTTAGCGAAGGCGACCTTGGACAACTTCACCCTTAACCCAGCCTTCCGAAGGCGATTGAGAACTTCTTTCAGATGATCAAGATGTTCTTCAAAGGTCTCCGAAAATACGACGACATCATCAAGATAGTGGTACAAGTACTCAAACTTAATGTCGGAGAAAACCCTGTCTAGTAGCCTCGTAAGCACAGCTGCTCCTGTGGCGAGCCTGAAAGGTACACGGTTGTATTCATACAAATTCCAATCCGTGGCAAACGCTGTAAGATGTTTAGATTCTTCAGCCAGGGGAATTTGATTATAAGCCTGATTCAGATCCAAGATGGTAAAGAACTTAGCCTTCCGAAACCGTGAAAAACAAGAGTGAAGGTCTGGAAGGGGCACAGATTGTAACACCACCTTCCGATTGAGAGCCCTATAATCAATCACAGGCCTGAAGCCACCTTGGGGTTTCGGGACTAGAAATATAGGAGAAGAATACGCCAACTTAGAGGGCCGAATAATACCATCCTTTAACATTTGATCGATGATTTCTTTCAATGCCTTCATTTTAGGTGGAGATAGCCTATAAGGTGGAAAACGGACAGGAATCGAATCCGTGACCTGAATTTTGTATTCAATAAGGTCAGTAACACCAAGAGTATCCGAGAACACCTCTGGAAACAACTGACACAGCTTACGAATATTATCAGCCTGCTCCTCAGGTAGATGTCTAAGATCTAACAACATCTCATCCTGGGTAGGCGAAACAGATGAACACGACACAGAATTACATTTCAATAAAGGGATTTTACAATTAGAAGCAAATTTGAATGTGCTCGACTTACTTTGAAGATCGAGCACTAGACCAGTATGGGACATGAAGTCGGCTCCCAATATAATGGTTCAAGACAAGTGCTTGGCCACAAACAATTTAACTTTCCAAGTAAATTTAGAAATCCAAATTTTGGCATATAAAAAACCTAAAATTTCTAATGGAGAAGAATTAGCCGAAACATATTGAAATGAAGATGAGCAATAGTCAGGAAGTTTACAAACAGTTTTCAATTTGGAATAGGTTCAGCCGAAATAATAGAACACACACTGCCTGAATCTAATAAAGCTGTTACAGGTTCATTATTTAATTCAATTTTGAGAAAAGGAACAGGTGCGGGGGTATCCGCCGCAATCCTAAGACATTCTTTGGGACCTTCAAAAGATAAATTTGAAGACAGAGTTTTCCCTGAAATTACGACATGATTACTTGGGACTGAGCCTCGAGAAGAAGGGTTCGCCGACTCAGCCGAAACCCCTAGTCACTTATTATTAGTGGCCTTGGTGGAAGTTGCACCAGAAGTTGAGCAGGAGGAAGCGCTGTTAGCATTAGGGCAGCTCTTGGCAATATGTGAAAATGCGCCGCATTTAAGGCAACCTTGGGATGAACTTGCTCCATTATTTGTCCTACTAGATTTGATCAATGGACATTTATTGCGAAGATGGTCACAAGCGTAACATTTATGGGGTGTGATGGGTCGGCAAGGTGGAGGCCGAAAACTACTAGAGGATGGAGGGGGTTCTTTCGCGACACGCAAGGTATCGGCGTATCTGACTCCTTCGGTTGAGACAGCCATAGCCTCTAACTCAGCGAAAGTTTGCGGACACGACGCAAAACACAAGTATGATCTGTAAGGTGGTGAAATTCCTTCTACAATAGCCTGAACAATTTGATCTTCAGGGATATGTAGGGCAAACACCCTAGTGTAAAACTTGATGTCTTGGATGAAGTCTGCCAGATTCTCATCCAACCGTTGTACTCGGTAGTAGTACTTTTGAATGAGCGATGACCTAGCTCGAGCGGGGATAAAATTTGCCAACAGATGGGCATGGAAGTCTTCTATGGATGACTGTTCAGCGATTGCCCTAACTATCTTGTCGGAGAGAACACCAATGGAATAACGGTAAATTATCTGAAGGATTTGACACGGAGACAGAGAAAAAACAAGGGCATGATCTTGGAATTCAACTAAAAACCTTAAGAAAGCAATGACATCGGTAGTGGAGTTAACAGAAAACTTGGAAATACCTCTAAGTAACATAGCTAATGGATGGGGTAAACTGCTGAAACCGGGTGACATAGTAGAAAGGGGCCTAAGTGGTGGAGAAGCCGATTCCGAAGGTGCCCTATTTAACACAAAGGGTGGAATGGATGTGCGACGATCGGACTCAGTTTCTAATGGGGGAGTGGTTTTTTTGAGTAACTGTTGATGTTCCATTTTCTTCCCCTTTGGAAGAAGTTTCCTCGCTAACAGTGTTTACCGCCAGGGGCGGGTCAGTTTTGGGAGGTGTTACCCCCGATAACAAGTGACCGACAGTACTGGATAATTTAGAAATGTTTTCAATGAGGGCACTAGCCTCCTTTCCCTGAATGTCACTCAACTTGAGAGACAATAGATCATTAAGCCTATTATAAAAATGAAATAGTCGAGCTTGCACACGTTTAAGTTGGTTAGGCGATGGGTTCCCTTCTTCAAAAAAGCTAACTACAGATGCTAGCTCAGTAGTATTGTCATTGATCGTGGAGAGAGCATCGTCAATTTCTTTCTCTCCCAACGTTGGGGTGGTAATAGGCAACTGAAGGGAATCTTTAAGTTTATTAGCATCCAACGCAACCGTGCCTCCAGATTGAATGTTTCGGAGAGCTAGTTCATAAATTAATTCTTCTTTACGCAAATAGAAAGGATGGAGAACCTCGCGAGGGCCGGACATAATGACAGAAGAATACAAATTTGGAAAAAATCGAAAAATGCCAGCGACGGAGAACATTTTTAGAGTTCAAATCAAAAGCAATATTTAGACATCAAAAAGGGCTAAATTGAGACCCATTCAACCACGCTCTGCTACCACTTGTTCCGGGGTATCTGTGGAACAGCAGAGGTGAAAGAAGGTGCTGGGATGAATAGGTCTCAACTTACGAAATTAAAGTTAATTTAAAACTTTAACAAAGGTTATATTTTCTTTTCAAGATAAATAAATCACAGAATATAACAGGTTCCACATAGCAGATCGATAAATTAAGAAAGTACAATTACAGTTGTTACAAGATTTGGGCTTCGAGCGCAATACTCATGAACCTTGAGCTATAAGCTCAACTTTACCTTTCTACAATGTTCAACAAAGGGGCAGAAAACCCCAGTCAAGCCAAGGAGCACTCGCTCCCAATTACCCAGTAAGGCCTCCTCGAGGCACACAGAAAATCAACTTTAAGAAAGAGCAACCCGCTCTCCAAATTCAAGCCTATTCAAAGGCCACACCAAACTCCACCTTTAAGCTGCCCTCCAGGCACACAAGAACAGGGGTAAAAATACCCAACCTACTGAGGCCTATTCAGTAAAGAAACAGGACAATTACATGGCCCCAAAATACCAACTTGAGTGGAGGTGTACCTTGCACTCCTAATACACCTTTTTTAAAACCTATTTGGCTCTTAGGCCGCTTATGCAAAGGCTAATCTCATACTACGGAGGTGACATGATAGGAAAACTTTATTACATTATGAAGCGAAGAAAAACGGTTATGAAAACGTAGTCACCTCAAAACAATATGAGAGGGAGCTCGAGAGGGTTAGGCACTCTCTATCCCGATTTGTAGTTAAAGAGACGGAATTTATACCAAGTGTCTTTTACATTTTAAAGGAAGGTTACATGATAAAAGTTTCGAACCTGCCCAGAGGGTTAAACTGCTGAGCTAGCAAGAAATGAAGTTATTAAAAGGCCATTACCTTATGGAAGAACTGCTGCCCGAAGGAAGAGGCGCTTCCCGCCCCCTGCTACATAATCACACTAGGAAAGATGTTACTGAAGTGGCCCGGAGACCAGAAAATCAGCAGTTTAAATACCCTCGTGGAACATTCGAGACCTTTCAAGAATGAGAACCCACACCCCCCTCAATTTTATTGGCTAGGATCAAGCAACATATCCATATCGGAGAAGACATACGTTATTGGTCAAAAATTAATTAGAGAAATTCGGGATTGGCTAAATTCAAAACAAGCGGAAAGGGAAGGGTTATACTGCCAACCCAAAAAATGACTGAAAGAAATTTAACAAAGAACAAACTTATGAACACAAAATTTCTCAAAAAACAGTTCCTTCACTTCGCACTAGGGTGTACAATTGTAGTTCTTCAGTAGTGCCATCTAGAAGAGAATGTTCACACTTCTTACTACAGAGCAAACAAATATAAATCGAAAAAGACACAGTTCAGAACTCTTCAAAATTTACAATAGCGACATCTTCAGAGAAACTTTAGAATTGACATGGTTGTTAAAGTTCAGGCTTCCTCCAGTAGAGGAGTTTCAACTGGCACAATGTTTGAATTAGCGGCGTGGAGGTGTACCGCCGGGTACATTAACAATCCTGTAGCCCCCTGACCAAAAACCAAAAATCCTGATCCTCCTGCCAACATACCTTGCTTATATCAACTGTGTCTAACTTCAATCTGTCCATTTCCCTGATTTAGACTTCTGACATTCTACACTCTGACTCATACGACTGTCAGCATTCACCTCGTTGACAATGTTAACCCTCTCTCTTGTAATCCCTAACCAGAGATCCAAATGGAGACTAGTTTACCCCCAGAATATTTTAAATGAGGGGAGGCCATCACCATCACATTCCATACAGTGAGAGCTACATCTCGTTGGGAAATCCATAAGGATTTTAATGCAGTGGTTTCCCATTGCCTTCTGCATTCTATGCCATTGACCAGTTAATGGCAATTTCTCACCTCAGGGGCAAGAGAATGTCCTACACTTTTACCTGCTCATTTGCCCTCCAGAGAGGCCATTGGCTCTTGATAAAGGAGGATCTATTATTCCAGGAGTCATTGTGTTGGTAGTGAAATGAAAAATCTCTTCATGTCTGTTGCTATAGCAAATCTGTTAGTTTTGTGACATGAAAATGATGGCATCAGGAACGCTACACAATTTAGAATATTCTTTGGAATAACTGGAACCTACAGTGCCCTATAGTTTTTTATATCGCCCAGGCCTTATGTTGCTCACTGTTTCTCATCTATGTTTGATAATGCTATAAGGATAATCTGGAATATTGTACACAATCTAAGCTTAATCCAAGAAAGCTCTAAAAATATCAAAATAATAAATTATTTTAAAACTATTGATATTCAAATAGACAGTCACTGATTGTATGTCCAGCTCCATGACTAAATGGTTAGCGTGCTGGCCTTTGAGGACAGGGGCCTGGGTTAGATTCCCAGCAGGGTCAGGAATTTTAACCATAATTTGGTTTATTCCGCTGGCACGGGGGCTGGGTGTATGTGCTCTCTTCATCATTATTTTATTCTGTCCATGATGCGCAGGTTACCTCCAGGCGTCAAATCAAAAGACCTGCATCTGGCGAGCCGAACTTGTCCTTGGACACTCCACGCACTAAAAGCCATACTCCATTTCATTTTTTTGTTCATTGATTGTACTGAATACTTCCTGTATTTATCAACATTGAAATTTGTTGTAGAACATTGAATTTCCTCAGGTACAGTTTGATGTTGACTTCTTTAGTTCAGTGAAGAACAACAATGAGAAAACAAAATCTCTTCCTAAGTGTGGTCCTTGAGATATCCTTTGTACAGTTCTTCTGATATTCTAGTTTTTGGCATAAAAAATTGTGGGAAATGAGAATGGGAACACATGTGAATTTATAAACAATTTGCTTAAATTAATAGCTGCTAGGAATACAGTTGATAAAATACCCAAAAGGAAGGACCAACACAAAGGGTGACTTGTCACTTGTTTCTTTCCATTACTTATTAACTCGTCAGGTTCCTTTTGTCCTGGAATTGGTAAGATACAGCCCATCAGTTTCAATTTTTAGATTCATATTAGGCCTCGTCTTCTCTTTCTGTTGCTCACTCTTCTCAGACTGACCTGTCATTGTGTATATCCTGTTATGTGTTCCTTTTCATGTTGCCATCTTTCTATATTATACAATTTCATATAAATGCTAGTAAAGCTTTTGCAGTGCTGTACAAAAAGTGTCTCCAGCAAGGTTCACAATTTATTACACAATGTAGCTACCACTGGATCAGGCTTCCACTTTTAACAAGCTTCCTTTTCCATTTTTCCTGTGTAATCTTTCTTACGCCATCTTTAGTCCCGTTCTGATCATGAGGATAATTTGAGAGACTTAGGGAGTACTTGCTTTTCCTGTCTTTAAGGACTCTTACCTCCTTTTTAGCTGATAACCTCATTTATTGAAGATTTGAACTCTTCCTGTTCCTATCAAAGTTACAAGGGGCTTATAATCTCATTTTTCATACATATGATCACCCCTTTAGGTGAACTTCTTTTTTTTTTGCTAGTTGCTTTACGTCGCACCGACACAGATAGGTCTTTTGGCGACGATGGGACAGGGAAGGGCTAGGAGTGGGAAGGAAGCGGCCGTGGTCTTAATTAAGGTACAGCCCTAGCATTTGCCTGGTGTGAAAATGGGAAACCATGGAAAACCATTTTCAGGTCTGCCGACAGTGGGGTTTGAACCTACTATCTCGCGAATACTGGACGCACTTAAGCGACTGCAGCTATCGAGCTCGGTCTTTAGGTGAACTTGTTAGTTTAGCTGAAGTTTACTTTTTATTTGATTGTGCTTCCTCTTATGCTGAAAGTGATTGTCTCTATACTACCTAAAATATGACATCACAGTTTATCTTGTAGCATGAAGCTTAAAATTGTTGTTGACTGTAAAGAAGCCAGATCATAAAATGATAATATTCTTGTATGTTGATGGATATGTCATTGTACTAGATGATATAATGTTATTAAGGATCAAAGATTTAACACTGGTTTTAACCCTTTGCACTGGTATGTCTGATATATTCTGACATCACGATCTTCTGTTATGTTCATACCTGGGAATATATCTTTATTCTAAGAATAGTATGCATTAACAGCAGCATTTTAGCTTTCAGCAACACTTGGGCAATATGATATTTATAAAATAGCAGTTCATAGACTTTGGAATAGATTTCTCCTGATAAGATGAGCAGCCTGCACACTCAGCAGATGATGACAGATTATGCTTAGTGAAGTAACAGACAGGACAAAGAAAGACAAAAAGAAAGTCACTTTCTCTACAAAACCCTTTCAATAAGACCAGTCCTTAAGAGAAGTGTTTGCTTTAAGACATGGTATACAGAGAGCAAAAGTCAATAAGAGCATATCTATAAATTTTGTATTTCCAGCATTTATGTAATCATGTAAAGTATTTCATTTCTGTTGGAGATTAGTATTAAAATCTTTTCAACCTTAAGAATAGATATCAAAACTCCCATACATCTCCAGAAAAGTAAGTACACGTAGAGTTACATAACTAACCAAACTTTTTTGATTGTTAAGGATTAACCATCATGTGCATCACTTCTAATTAACTACATTCTTCAAAAAGTGCATATTTTTATTGATTTTTTTGGTACAAATACAGAGTAAAAAATAGAGAATTACAAAGTTACATAGAAAGCATGACACCAAGTGCTAAGCTATGGTCCTCACTTGCAGTTTCTCAAGATAATAGGTATATCATACATCTCACTGAATGATGTTGAAATATTAAATTATCACAATTAATGATGATGTGGCATACACACTTCCTTCAGTATTTACAGATGAGAGACATGACAGTTTCTATCTCTCTTTCTGGAATGGAAACTATTTTTGAACACATATTTATCACTCCTAACATAACACACCTCTTGAACAGCCTTTGAAAAAGTTCAAAATGTCCATTACTTCCTAAAATCTGTATGTTACATACACCAATTAAATACCCAACAGTTTATAATCCAATACAAATTGGTGACAAGTTGAGAACCACAGCAAACAGCACCAACTCAGGAGCAGTGAGACATCCTCACCACAGTTGAGCGCAGCGCTGGCAGAACTTTGCATGCCTTCTTGTGACTGATGACTCTAACATGCGAGATCCTGAAATAGAAAAAAATTCCTCAACTACATGTATTCCATCAACACTATTTACAAGAATAATACCAAACCCCATGGCACAAAAGCCCCAAAGGGTCATGGCCTACCAAACGACCACTGCACAGTGGGTAATTTCTAGCATCCAGCCGGCCAAAAATAATATTTTCAATCCTTGTCTTTGGTGCGCATTTTCTGTGAGTCGTGTTTATAAGACTCTTGGGTACAGTAATTAAGTATTGAAAAGTCACGCTGTCTGATTATCTAATCTCACCCAAGGCCTAAAGTGGATCTCCTCCATTAGGGCATCATATTCTGGTGAGGCGAGCGCGCAGTTACTATTATGTGAGGGCTCAGTAAGGACGTCAGAACAAAATATTTCTTTAGCTTGCAATGTGATTATGTTAGATGAAGGTATGTATTTTATATAGTATGTATCATTTTCTGAAAATTACTATATTTTTGTCCGGAATATGGACTTAAAATTCAGGTACAGGGTGTCCAAGCGTTATCTAATTATACAAATTTGGGCTGACTTTCAAAATGGAGTGCCTTTGATTTCCTCAGGGAGGAAGTCTTTTGGAAGAGTTATCTATACTTTAATGAATAGAAAACTGTGACTTTTTGCTGCAACCAGGCGCGACCATGAGAGTAATAAAAAATTTTCAGAAGCCACGTACTCTGTAACCTGGAGGTCGTTTTTCGAGCTGTTGAGGAACAGCAGGGAATATAAGCGGAACGATGCTATTGCAAATGTTGTAATTGAACATGTAGGCTTGAAGGATTGTTCTGAGGATATATCCAAGTCAATAAGGAAGTCTGTCAGTATTTTGTGTGCTAAAATTCGATCACGCTGGACAAAATATAGCAGAAAAAGGGACAAATTGCTGAAGTACAATAAAAGTTGGTTTGACCAGGGAATGAGCCTTGCAGAAGGACGTGCATCACAACGTCAGGATGAGCCTGCCAGTTCTATAGCTCATTCCATGTTAAGAAAACAGTATTGCTGTTATGACAACAGGGTTGCCATATTGAATGGCTTTTCTCAACGCCATCACGGGAAAAAAGCGGCACATAAATTTCTGAAATTCAGTATTTAAGTTCAAGACAAAAAGCTGAAGAAACTAAGCTACAAATTATTTTTATGAACTAACGGGGATGTGGGATTTACAGGGGCCACTTTTGGTTTGTACAGAATCAGAGGTAAACTACGGCACATGAGAAACCTCAGCACTGAAATATAAGGCAAATTGCGGGAGAAAATAAACAAATAATTTTATTGGTTCGAGGGGCGGGGGATGTATTTAACTGCATTTAATAAATTTATCCAGACAATAAAAGCTAGAAAAAAGACGCAATTAATAAATACGGCAGATAACTATAACTATAAAAGATCACAGTATTAATGTTAAAGAAAGAAATCACACATGTAGGCTTATTGCATAACACTGATTTAAAGCCTAAAATACACATGCAATAAATAAATAAATAAATACTGTAGATGACTTCACTAGAGAAGTGAGTTGCCAGCGGTTCACAGAGCGGTTGAACATGAGCTACACTTCACTGTGGTGGACGGAAAAGTGTGCAGTGCATTGTCTTCCTATCAGTCTTCCCAAAGGGTGCTATATATGTGGCACGTCCCCTAAAGGGATGAATAATATTCCTGAAGTGACTGAAAGAGTAATTAACCCAACAACACTTAAGTTTGGGTTATGACCACTTCATGCATGGATTCGATGTTTCGAATGCCTATTACATATAATGTACAGACTTGATGTAAGAAAGGTGAAGAAACTGGTTGAAGAAAGAAGAATATATAGGTTTGGTTCAGGGAGGAAACCGGTCTATTGGTTGATATCCGAAGCAAAGTGCTGGCAATACCAATGATGGAAACCGCTAGAAGATTCTTCAGAGAGGCTTCCACTTCTGCGGATATTAATGGAGTAGATCAAAATTTAATAAACCATCTACTTGTCATCTTAGAAACTCTTTCGTGTGGGTATGCCATTGATAAAGTGACATTTGGAATGTACGCAAAGGAAACTATACAATTATACTTACAAAAATACAAATCGTACTACATGCCTGTAACTTTGCACAAATTCTTGGTTCATGGAGAGGAGGTAATTAGGCACTGTATTATACCTATTAGACAACTCTCAAAGGAAGCCCAGGAGACCAGGAATAAAGATAACAGGAAACCTTCCAGAAAAACACAAATACCGACCTTTTCCATAGGCTGTTTATATCATCGGACCCTTACATTACCAGATTAGGGAAATCAAGGAGAAGGAAGTTGATTCAGCTTTCACGAGAAGTGCTCAACTTACTTTCTAAGTCTGCTGTATCTGGTTCTGCTGAAGGAGATAATGACAGTGAAGTTAGCGATTCTGATGTAACTGCATCTAATGACTAACTACATGCATTCCCGTATCTGTTTTTAAACATTCTAAACAGCATGTCCCACTATTAACATCTATTTAATTTTTTAAAGCTATAACTAAAAATGATTAAAATTACAAAGATTACTAATTCTATTCCTGGCGTAGTAATTTGTTCTTTGTACTTGATTGACCACACACTTCATTATCTCCAATAATAGCAGTTACATACTAAGTTTTATGTAAATCGGTCCATTAGTTTCCGAGATACGAGTTTTGGCCGGATAGATTGCTGAAATTATGCACTGTGCACTGCTCAACCAGAAGGCATGCAGATTACGAGGTGTCACGGTTGACACAACTAATCCCGTCAGTCATTACAGTATTCTTGTTTTTTAGACCAGGGCCGCTATCTCAACATCAGATAGCTCCTCAATTGTAATCACGTAGCCTGAGTGGACCTCGAACCAGCCCTCAGATCCGGGTAAAATCTCTAACATGGCCGGGAATCGAACCCGTGGTCTCCGGGTAACAGACAGGCATGCTATCCCTACACCGTGGGGCAGGCCTATTCACAAGAAGCTTACCATAATTTTCCTCAACTATACTCCAGGCATATAACTGTAGACCAACATTTTCTCTTACTTTAAGAGTCATTTATGTCATAAGCGAGGTCAGGAGTCGAGAACAATTTTGTGCCCAAGCGATAGTGAGGACTGGCAATAGAGTTTGAAACTGGTCAATTCACATTATGCCACGAATTGCATAGAATACTTTTTACATCTCCACATAATAAAAATTAGATTAAAAAAGTATCTTGAATTTACCTAATCTTATGTCAGTGAGTACTTCTAGTATTCTTTTGTTTGTACTTATAAAACAAGAGAAAGTGTTGTTGTTAATAATCATAATAAGAATAATAACATTGGTTTTTACATCCCACTACCTACTGTGATAGTTTTTGGAGATGCCAAGGTGCCAGAATGTTGTCCCACAGGAGTTCCTTTATGTGGCTGTAAAATCTACCGGATGAGGCTGACATTGGAGCACTTTCAAATACCACTGGACTGAGCTGGGATCAAACCCACCTTGAGCTCAGAAGGCTCTGAGCTACTCAGCCCAGCAACTTACTTATGTAATGGAAATGAACAAACAAGTGAAAACCACATTAACCTGTTATTGTGTTTATCCTATTATGTATCCCTTTTGATGTTCTATTCCTTACTTAAGTTAACTTACCTCCTGTTGTCAACAGCAATCATAAAAAAGATGGTAGAATATACTTACTTCTCTAGAAAAAATGTAATAACAGTATATATATATATATATTTACTATAGCAGAAGTGAAAAGAACACATTTAAAGCCAGTATTTTTTTATCAGCCTAGGATACAAGAAAAGACAGCAAATCGCACAGAAAATCATATATATTATTTCGGTAGTATAGATCCCTTTTGCGGCATCCACAAGTAACTGAACGTGACAAATGAACATTCAAAAGAAAATAGACATTAGCAGTGACGAATTGTACTCTCATTTCAAAAATATCAATAATTTTGTTAAAAAATGAGTTTAAAATAATTGTATGAAGTGTGCGATTTGAAAATACTGTTGCTGTAGGAAAATACGCGCCATCATTCCTGTCCACTTCACATTTTGGCTGCTGTGATGCCTGTTTTATGTCATTATAATATGCTGTAATTATCAGTTAAGAAAAGAATGATAGTAAAACCAAAAATTACTTCCGGAACATTCGTCAGTATAATAATGCACTTGCATTTGCTTCCATTCAAGTGGATACCTTAAATGTTAAAAAATCAAAGATTACATTTATTGGCAAATAAGACTGTCTAATATTGTACTGAATTGTGTATTCCTTAGTTCACCAGTAGTTAACCAGGGGGCTACTCCACCACATACTTTATGAACATGCAAGATATCTCGCACGGGTCCCCTAGTAAACGAGATCTAAATCCAGTTAATCAGGAGGAATGACTGGCTTACACCTGTATATCTGGAGCATAGTTGTTGGAAATTATGGTACAGCAATATTTTCCTGCTTTCTGAAAGAAAAATCCTCTACTAGTGTAAAAACTGAACCCATTTCTGTAATTTTATGCATCAAATGATAAGTCAGCTTTCATGTACACAATACCATTACTTTCACGAAGACACCACAAATATGTCGTATCCCAAACAAGATCACCACCACTGCATCTCAATCAACATTACATAGCAAATTCAATGCAAACTTTGCCCACCCTTGTAGTACTTTGGTTTAACTACCAACACTCAAGCCAACCAATGATTTGGTCACTTAATTAGCTGTAAAACTCACGGCATAGGTCTTCTGATTCCCATTTATACCTAGATCCACCAAATTATGTTTGTTATACTGTTGAAAATTCTCCCACCCACTAGCTACAAGGGACTCTGAAGTTGGACATCAGTCAGTGTTCAAGTCCAGAGAAGCACTCGGTCTCAATATGAGATAGCTACTCCTTTTTTACATTCTCATCTCACTATCTCATAACATCATCCAAGTTTCAACAACAGACACTACCATTCCTACACTATACTTCATCAATGAAAGTTTAACTCAGGAATTAACATGAACTTCCACAACTAGCCTTGAGAGCCTCGATTTACTCACCCTCTCCCCATGATATTTGAAATATTTTAAAGTAATACACTGATCATTACAGTTCATTATGAATTTACTGCCTTGTATAAAGTAAAAGTGTCCTTGTATCTTCATCCCAAGGTGGTGCAGCTCTGTTCAGGAGAGGGTATTGATTATTGTAATCTTTTCTTATTTTTGATACATGCAGTATACAAATGTTGATATCCTTTAGCATAACTGTACATAACAAATAAATAAAAAACAGAAATAAAGCAGTGTCAGGAAAAATAATAAATCAATTTTAATACATAAATGATTTAGGAATTGAACAGAGAAAGAATAGCCTGGAATGAATGTTAGAAAAATTATGTTAATAAATGGAAGTTTAAAGAGCAAAACACAAAGTAAGGGTCACAACAGTAGTCATCCACAGTACCTGCATACCATGTCCAACGTCTCCACTGAATATTAATATTGTATTTTCAGAACATGCAGTTTAAATAGAATTTGATGGTTCATTCTTTACATGCTACAAATATCATCTACGTACCTAATAGCTCTAGACTTCAACAAAGTTATATTGTCTAGGTTACCTTAGGCACAATTCCGTCACTGACTAACATGCAACAATTCTTACCTCTATCAATTATTTTTCCACATCGTGCATGAGTTATGTGGGCGTGGAATGTACAAACATTTGGAAAATATCTTTTAAAAACACATTTCCTCATGGAATTCATAAATAAAATTTCTGTAGTATGTTATTTAAACCGTGCTCTTTTAAATTAGTACAGAACATTTTTGGTACATTTTTCAAATTCTGACCTACATCTCCCCTTAATGTTGAATGTCCGGCTCTATGGCTAAACGGTTAGCGTGCTGGCCTTTGGACACAGGGGTCCTGGGTTTGATTCCCGGCAAGGTCGGGAATTTTAACCATAATTGATTAATTTCGTTGGCACGGGGCTGGGTGTATGCATCGTCTTCATCATCATTTCATCCTCATCACGACGCGCAGGTCACCTACGGGCGTCAAATCAAAAGACCTGCATCTGGCGAGCGTTTGTCCTCGGACATTCTCGGCACTAAAAACCATACGCCATTTCATTTTTTATTTTTTTTTCAGTGTTGAATAATTTAGCAATTCTTCCCGGGTGCATCCATTCTCTGTTCAATAACTTTACAATGGTATACAAATGAGTTTCATTGTCAATTTTCCTCCTATGCTCCTCATCCATAAATTTCTCCCTTATTTCCCTTGTCTCTAAACAATCTTTTATAAGGTGTGCCCATCCCATTTCTTCAGAATATAATAAACATGTGTTATCATCCTTGTTCTTTCTGCATGCTTTATTTGTGTGTATTCCCATTAGCCACCATATTATTCCCCTCATTTCCCTTTTTGTTATATTATCTACATTTATCCCCATTCTCCCAATTACATTACAAAATTCCTCTAGTGACCATTTATTTTTTCACTGTGAAACAATTTGTTGCTTTTCAATGTCCTTCACTCTTCAGACTTTTTTTTACATATTCTTTACTGCTCTAAACAAGCCCTTTCCCTGTAGTACCCCATTCCTACCATTTCCAAAATATTCTTTACCCCATCCACCCAGTATCCTTGGTTCTGATATTTCATTTGGTGTTGGTAGGCTATCTGTAACATTTCACCTCCTGCTCCCAACTCCAGTCTTAACAATACTTAATTATCTTTTTAACAATATCTCCCTGAAGACTTACATCATTGCATATCATTCTTACACCACAGTTGGGTGTACAATTGGCTAGTCCCATTATTATTTTGGCAAATTTACTTGTGATTACCTCAAGTGTAGAAACTTTTTCAACCTCCCAGATCTCTGTTCCGTACAATACCTTTGATTTAACTACTGCATTAAATAAATTTTTATGCACCCTGTAATCAGTGTTTGGCATTTTTTTGTCTAACATGTTAATAGCTGACAGTGAACCCATACCCTTCAGTTTTGTTCTTTTTATTTGTTCTGACCATTTCCCATTTCCACTTATTATCGTACCCAGATACTCTATTTTATTAACAACTTCTAATTTTGCCTCGCCCATCCACCATTTTTCATTCTTTGATAATTTATAGCTTTTTTTTTTTTTACAAACCATTACCTTCGTTTTCTGTGTATTAAAATTCCAATCTTTGCAGTAATTTATCATTTCATTTATACTACCCTGCATACTCGCAGGAGTCAGTGTGAGAAGGAGGATGTCATCTGCAAAAATGAGACCCAGAATATCCTGATTCTCAAGACTTGGGTAAACTCCCAACGTAAATCCTTTTGATTGGGGACAACTTACATCCCTGTTTCAGCCCTACTTTAGAGAGTATCTCCCCAATTACTTTACCATCCTTAACTTTAATTGCCTCCCCTGCGTACCATGTGACCTTGCCATGGTGGGGAGGCTTGCGTGTCCCAATGAAGCCCAGATAGCCGAGCCGCAGGTGCAACCATATCGGATGGGTATCTGTTGAGAGACCAGACTAAGGAATGTTTCATCGAAAGGGGGGTAGCAGTCTTTCGGAAGTTGCAAGGGCGGCAGTCTAGATGATTGACTGATGTGGCCTTGTAATAATATTCAACATGGCTTAGCTGTGTTGATACTGCTTCACGGCTGAAAGCAACGGGAAACTACAGCCGTAACTAACTCCCGAGGACATGCAGCTCTCTCTGTATGAATGATGTACTGATGATGGCTTCCTCCCAGGTAAAATATTCCGGAGGTAAACTAGTCCCCATTCGGATCTCCGGGTGGGGACTACACGAGAGGGGGCGATCATCAGAAAGATGGATAATGACATTCTGCGAGTCGATGCGTGGAATGTTAGAAGTTTGAATTGTTGTGGTAGGTTAGAGAATCTGTAAAGGGAGATGGATACACTTAAGTTAGATGTAGTTGGTATAAGTGAAGTACGTTGGCAGGAAGAACAGGATTTTTGGTCAGGCGACTACCGAATTATCAACACAAAATCAAACAGGGGAAATGCAGGAGTTGGTTTAATAATGAATAAGAAAACAGGGCAGCGGGTAAGCTATTATGACCAGCATAGTGAAAGAATTATTGTCGTCAAGATAGACACCAAACCAATGCCCACCACAATAGTGCAGGTCTATATGCCTACTAGTTCAGCGGATGATGAGGAAATCGAAAGAATATATGAAGAAATAGAAGATTTACTACAATATGTAAAAGGTGACGAGAATCTAATTGTGATGGGAGACTGGAATGCAGTGGTAGGCCAAAGAAGAGAAGGTAATACAGTAGGAGAATTAGGATTGGGTCAAAGGAATGAAAGAGGAAGTCGACTGGTTGAATTCTGCACTGATCATAATTTAATCCCTGCCAATACTTGGTTCAAACACCACAAACAATGGCTGTATACGTGGACGAGACCTGGAGACACTGGAAGGTATCAAATAGACTTCATTATGATTAGGCAGAGATTCATAAACCAGGTGCTGGATTGCAAAACTTTCCCAGGAGCAGACGTGAACTCTGACCACAACTTGTTGGTCATGAAATGCCATCTGAAGTTGAAATTGAAGAAAGGAAAGAATGCAAAAAGATGGGATCTAGACAAGTTGAAAGAAAAGAGTGTGAGGGATTGTTTCAAGGAATATGTTGCACAAGGGCTAAATGAAAAGGCTGAATGAAACACAATAGAGGAAGAGTGGATAGTCATGAAAAATGAAGTCAGTAGGGCTGCTGAAGAAATGTTAGGTAGGAAGAAAATACTATAAATTGAGGATAATTATGTCCACCTTTTCAATACAAATACAATGTGACGTCATTAACACATCACGAATTTATTACCTTTCAAAAAATTGGGACCGGTTTTGGCATTATTTGTATGCCATCATCAGCCATAGGAAACTTTGTGACAAGGCATAAGTACAATATTAACATAACATACAACATAAATATATAAATAAAATTGACCATATTCTTACATAACTATTAAAATTTTTGGTGTAGGCCTTAAAACTTAAGATTAAAATTGGTAGCATATTATATGCAACATATTATGACTTATTTCTTATATACAGTGTTTGACTAAAGTTAAAGCTTTGTCAGGTTCTTTAAATATTACAAAATGCTGATTTAGCATCCAGTTAAAATATTTTTTCAATTTTTGAAAATTTTATAACTACTAGGCGTTTAAAGGCAATTGTGCATTTTGGTCAAAAATACCTAAAAGTGACATATATTAAAATGAGTTCACCTATTATCAAATTGGAAACAGTACTATTTGTACTAGGTGTAGAGGTATGTTACAGTATAAATCTTTGGTAACTCAATGTCTTACGTTAATGCAGTTTGGTTATTTAACAACAAATCGAGTAAAATGATAAGTTCGGCTGATATTATTTTAGACTTTAAAACATTATTTGTCCATTATAGAGGTCCCTTGAGTAAAGGTTTTTAGTGGGCAAAACAGTTCCTTTTAGAATTGATTACAGGTTCACTCTGTTTTTGGGGTTTGAATAGAATGAAATTCTTATTTCATTATATAATGTTGTTGTGCAATATTCATATACATAATGTTCCATCTTTGCAAGTGTTCTTAAAATATAGATCGACTTAACAGGAGTGGACTGGTGAACCAGAATTTCTTGGAGCATTACATTCAAGGTCTTTGAAGTTCTAGAAATATCTCGATCCAAGACGGACCCCAAGCACTACGTTGTCGAGAAATTTTTGAAAGGTAATAAATTCGTGATGTGTTAATGACGTCACATTGTATTTGTATTGAAAAGGTGGACATAATTATCCTCAATTTATAGTGTAAATCTAGATTCAATACGGACCAAAATGAAGTTCTTAACTTTAAAAAGGAAGAAAAGATCAACTAAGAATCAGTGGATAACTCAGGAGATACTAGACCTGATTGATGAACGACAAAAATACAAGTATGCTAGAAATGAAGAGGGCAGAAAAGAATACAGGCGATTAAAGAATGAAGTAGATAGAAAGTGCAAGGTAGCTAAAGAAGAATGGCTGAAGGAGAAGTGCAAGGATGTCGAAGGTTGTACGATCCTGGGAAAGGTAGATGCTGCATACAGGAAAATCAAGGAAAACTTTGGAGAAAGGAAATCAGATGAAAAACCACTTATAGGGAAAGAAGACAAAGCAGAAAGATGGCAGGAACATATTCAACAGTTGTATCAAGGTAAAGATGTAGATGATTTGGTTCTGGAACAAGAAGAGGCTGTTGATCCTGATGAAATGGGAGACCCAATTTTGAGGTCAGAGTTTGACAGAGCAGTGAGTGACCTAAATAAGTACAAGGCACCTGGAATTGATGACATTCCCTCTGAATTACTGACTGCCTTAGGAAAAACCAGCATGGCAAGGTTATTGCATTTAGTGTGTAAGATGTATGAGACAGGAGAAGTCCCATCCGATTTTCGGCAGAATGTTGTTATACCTATTCCCAAGAAAGCCGGAGCACAACCAGTATGTCTGAGTGTCATGAAAGGTGTTGCTCATAGGGTTAGTTGTGCTACAATAGCACTGTCTGGCCCAGTGAGGAAAGCAATGGCAAACTACCTCACTTCTCATCTTGCCTAGTACGCCTCATTTTGGTACTGCCATTGGTTGACAGGTGTGAAAACTACCGCACCATTAGTTTAGTATCTCATGCCTGTAAAATTTCAACACATATTATTTACAGAAGAATGGAGAAACAAGTTGAAGCTGAGTTGGGAGAAGATCAGTTTGGCTTCACCTCCTAATAATTGAATTTGTGAGTTCAAGAATGTCCCAACTCCACTTTTTAACTAAATTCACTTTATGGTATGTATGGATAGCTGAACTTCGGACTCATGTTTGTAGATGCAGAAAACGCCCCAACTCGAAGCACAAAGCATCACAAAATTTTTGTGTATTTCCAGAACGTACCAATGTATGGAGTTGGGACAGTATTGAAATATCTGAACAGTTTCCCATCAGATGTCTCTGGTGTTACGTTGTTTACATACTGGGTCTGTCTGTTAGGTCATCAGCCCAGAGGCTGCTTGGATCTGCAAATAGCATCACCAAAGGCTATGCAGTTATAGGGAAACCACAAAAACCAATGGCAGTACCAAAATGAGGCATACTAGGCAAGATGAGGAGTGAGGTAGTTTGCCATTGCTTTCCTCACTGGGCCAGACAGTGCTATTGTAGCACAACTAACCCTATGAGCAACACCTTTCATGACACTCAGACACACTGGTTGTGCTCTGAATGTCATTAATCAGCACCACCCATACCCCAGCAGCTTCAATACTGTCATAGCCATGGATGAGACTGGGACTTCAGTGGAAGCTACACTTTGCTCTGGCCTGTGCCAAGAGATGGATGCAAAAGTACTGTAACCATCAAGAAATGACAGCAGGCAGACATACTGGGTATGTGACAAAATGGATTCCACTGGTGGTGCTGAAATGAATGGTAATGAAGATTCTTCTAAAATTCAAGGCAAAAAAGAAGAAATGAAAGTAACTGGAATAAAAATATAAAAAAGAAAGTGCGAGCATCAGGCCAAGCTATGTAAATACTGTGGGGAAACATATTTCTGCAGAGGATACGTCGTCTCAGTGACTACTGTGCTGCAGGTGTGTCACCCTGTGATGTTTGGGGTACTCACAACCCACGCCTTCGACAGAAGGGAGAAGAAATCATCCAGAAGATTGATAGACATATTAGACAATTACCTAATACTGTTTCTCACTACAAAAGAAACCATTGTAAATGCAGGTTTTTGTCAAGTGACCTGAATGTTCTAAAAATGTATACCCTCTTCACCAAAGAACATTATCCAGATGCCTTTCTTTATTTGAAATCTGGGGCTGATGTACATGAACTTGTGATGTTACTTATGCATTTTATCTTGATTACTTTCATATTCACTTTAATTACGGTTTTGGAATACCAAAAACAAAAGTTAGTTGCACATGTGCCCTTCTGAAATGCAAAATTGACCATGAGAAAAATTCTACCATAAGGGAGAAGTTGGCTACAGATTTAAGATCCATAAATATAGACCAAAAAGACTTCAAGAATCACAGGCTCATGTCAATATAGAATTTTGACTTTGAACAGAATATTCCTTTTCTCAATTTGGAAGTAGGTAAAGTATTCTATTCTATTCTCAGCAGTTGTGGCTATATAATGTTTGCATATACAGTTGTAAAACAAAAAAAAGCTGCGATGTATATGTGTCCTGAAAGAGAGGCATGCAGGGGTCAGTTTTCTTATGCTTGTTTCACTATTTCCAAAATTACTTGAACAAAGATGTAAAAATACCTAAGCTTTTTTTCAGATGGTTGCAGGGGTCAAAACCAGAACTACACAATGATCAGATTCTTGTTCATGTTGGTATTCACAGGTAAATTCACCAATATTATATACAAGGTACCAATAAGGGGTCACAGCTTCCTTCTGTGCGACTGGAAATTTGCCATCATTGAAAAATGAAACGAAAGGTAGAAAGGATGGACATGTATAAAAGTTGGGTGCAAGTTGTTGTCAGCGTGAAAAGGGCCATGATACTAAATTTCACAGATCATTTACAAAGATTCTTTAAAACATCTGTAACCAAAAATAATGAGAAGTTTAAGGTAAGTGGGTACAAAACACAAGTATGAAATAAGTGCCAGTAAAGGCATGTCTTCCATTGCACCAACATACATACCGTATTTCCTTTGTTCAAAAACAATGTTAAACCAGAACTACGCTCTCAATCTGTTAAATGTTATGATGAGCTGATACATATTAAGTCAGAAAAGCTAAAAGACTTAAAGAAACTCTGTGTTTACTTAGCACCAGATACAGTTACCTTTATCCATAACATAAAAGAAAATACAGACACACCTTCTAATAGTGATTAAGACTGACATAACTTCAATTATTGTAAACAATAATTTGAAATAAATATGAATAAGTTGGTTTATTTTTACATTTTCATTCTTTTACCCTATATATTTCAAGAATGACCCAACTCCACTCAATATTTATAATATTTTCAGCAAAGCAATAAGTGAACAGTGCAATCTTCTATAATAGATATGTTGAGAATTCCTTAGTTCATCATTTGAATACATATTTTATGTTATTCCTGTAACCATGTTTAAGTATTTAAGTTTTTTCTCTCTCCTGAAAAAAGTGTTGTCTTGGAGTTGGGACATTCTTGAACTCACAAGTTCAATTTCTTATAGTACTCCACCCAGTCAGCATGACTTATTTCAGTTTGCCGAGCAGCTTCCTGCTTACCACATAACCACCTAATAGTACTGCATACTTTCCTACTTTCGTTATGTTTAGAATTTCTATTCAGCTCGATATTGTCCAGTTCTGCCAGATCTTAGTAAGTTTAACTATTGTAGTACGACCTAAGACAATACATCTTTTAATCTCTTTATCACAGCTTCCCGTGTCATCGATGACTGACCCCGGGTATACAAATTCCTTTACTATATCCAGGTCCTTTAGGCATCCTGTAAGTTGGATTTGACCTTGCCGATCAACTACCATTAGTTTGGTCTTTTTGATGTTTATCTCCAGACCATACTGAAGACTAGTGTTCTTCACCCTTGTAAGCAGGTCAGAAAGTTCCTTTTCACTTCCAGCGATGAGGGAATTGTCATCTACAATGCGCAGGTTGTTAATTTTTCTGCCACCAATCGAGACTCCACCGTTCCAGCCATTGAGAGCTCTTTTGATGACACACACTGCATAGATGTTGTAGAATTGAGGTGATAATATACAACCTTGCCTTACTCCCATTTGTCACATTGAAAATGCCTGAGAGGTCACCATCCACCTTTATGGTTGCTGCGTGGTTTTTATACAGGCCTTTCAATAACAATATTAAATGCAGTGGAACCCCAAATTCCTTTAGCACCTACCACAACTTTTCCCACATAACATAATCAAAGGTCTTTTTGTAGTCCAGGAAGCAAATAAAGGCAGGGACACAAAACTCGCAACATTTCTCAATTATCTGTCTCATGTTCAGGATAGACTCTCATGTTCCTTTACCTGCAACAAAGCCTGCTTGTTCCGTGGATATCTGAGGTTGCAGGAATGGTTTTAGGCATTGATTTATTATGTAGAGCAGAACTTTGCTTGCATGGGATATTAATGCAATAATACGATAATTGGAACAATCCCTTATAGACCCCTTTTTTGTGAAGAGGAATTAGTATTGATGTTGTCCAGTCCTTGGGCCATTCACCAGTTTTCCAAACCATATTACATACCGAATGCCCTCCTCCTCCATCACTTTCAAGATTTCTCCCGAAATAATGCCCTTTTTAGTAGTGTATTTCCATAGTCAAATATGCATGTTACAGTATTACTTCCATTAGTGTTGTAGAGTATTTATGTGAACAAGAATAATCATTTGCCATCAATTTACCACAAAAATAAATGTAACTTATCCACATTTGTATTTTTTGTACTTTAACAGTATATTCCAGCAGAGTGTCAATCTTTATCTCAAAATACGAATTCTCAAGGGTCTTCAATATTTATTTAAGAATAAAATCATAAAGCCACATTTTTCACAATTCAATTTGGAGTTTTCATATTTCATTCAACAGGATAGGGCAGGGGTCTTCAAATGACGGACTCCAGTCCAAATCCAGACCCCGACGCCTTTTTTCCCCAAACCTGCACAGCTTATACGATGTCAAGAGTGAGGAAAAAGGGGGAAAAATTAGAATTTAAAACAGTAAAAATATCTTGGAGAGTAATGTACGGCTTATACATTCCTTGGCCTAAAACAATATTTACTCCACAAATAGCAGTACCAAATTAGGAGATTGAACAGGCTTCCTATTTGCTACCTCTGAAAAAGAGAAGGCAACATAGGCATCTTTAATAGTATCCTGGATCTTAGGTAGGGCAGAAATTGTAAACGAGAATCTTGCTGAAATGGTCAGAATGTTATTTCCAAGTGATACAAAAGTGATTCAAGTTGTGAAAAGTATACCACAGTATGCTGCTACAGATATGTGCAGTGTAGAATTTTTATCGATGGATGTTCATACTAAACTTAAGTAGGAAATGAGTGATACTTCTGTGTATTCTGTGGCTCTGAGCAAATCTTTAGATAAGACTGACTGTGCTCAAATGTCGTCCCCCTGTGGGTGGGGGCGGTAGAATAACACCCATGGTATCTTCTGCCTATTGTTAGAGGCGACTAAAAGGGGTCTCAGGGGCTCTGAACCTTGGAGCGTGGGTTGGCAACCACGGGGCCCTTAGTTGAGTCCTGGGATTGCTTCCACTTTCTTGTGCCCGGCTCCTCACTTTCATCTATCCTTATCGACCTCCCTTGATTAACTCTTGTTCTTTTCTGACCCCAACGGTATTACGTATGGAGGCCTAGGGAGTCTTTCATTTTCACGCACTTCGTGGCCCTTGTCTTCCTTTGGTCGATACCTTCATTTTTCGAAGTGTTGAACCCCTTCTATTTTTTCTCTCTGATTAGTGTTATATAGAGGATGGTTGCCCAGTTGTACTTCCTCTTAAAACAATAATCACCACCACCAATCACCTCCTCAAATGTCATATACATTTGTTTCATTAATGGTGTTTGATTTGTGGAAGACACATCAGACGCTATACAACATTATGTCTGAGTATAATATGAAATAGGAAAATCTGTTACGTGGCAGCAGTGATGCTCGTAGCATGGTGGGAAATAAGAGCCGCCTGATACATCATATTCAAGATCAAAATAGTAATGTTGTGTTTTGCCACTTCATAATTCACCAAATTGCCTGCTGCCATTTCTTGATGGATACAGTACCTTTGTATCCATCTCTTGGCACAGGCCAGAGTAAAGTGTAGCTTCCACTGTAGTCCCAGTCTCATCCATGGCTGTGACAATATGGAAGCTGCTGGGGTATGGGTGGTGCTGAGTATTGACATTCAGAGCACGACTAGTGCATCTGAGTGTTATGAAAGGTGTTACTCATAGGGTCAGTCGTGCTGCAATAGCACTTTTTGACCCAGTGAGGAAAGCAATGGCAAACTACCTCACTCCTCGTCTTGCCTAGTATGCCTCATTTTGGTGCTGCTATTGGTTTTTGCAGTTTCCTTTTTACCGCATAACTTTTGGTGGTGCTATTTGAGGATCCAACCAACCTCTGGGCTGATGACCTAACAGACAGAAAATTCACCAAATTGCACTGTGCAGTAAGTTGCCTCCTGAGCTGTCAGACGTTATGAGTACAGTCACTATGTAGTTCATTTTTTATGCGAGAGATCACCATTGATACACAAAGTTCTCAGAATTTACTTTGAAGAACTTGGTGCCATGCACACATATCTTTGGCTTTGAAACGATGTTCGCAGGCTTAAAAAAGGAAACACGTTTTCCAGATTTTTTCAAAAAGAAAGATGAAATGAGAAGTTTTTTCAATGGGTGTGACATTAAAGACAGCAACCAGAAACATCAATTCATCAACTTTCTCAACGATGAAGAAACAATCCAGCAGACTGCTTTCTTGAACTGCTTGATCTGTATGATGTTGTATGACTTGTTCAAGCTAACTAAAATCTCTTTATTCAAGACTTGCAGAAAGAAATAATAAATATCCCCACCTTCATTTGTTATCTTGTAACGAAGATTTGTTTAAAAAATTGTCACATATTTGTACCAACTGAAGAGAGAATTTGATGAATAAATTGGATCAACAAATCGTATCAACAAATTGGAAGACATTTTTCAGACTGTCATGAAACCCTTTTTATTGATCCTCGGAAGGAGATTGGTGTACCAAAGCAACCGAATAGTGGAACTTTAGATGAAGGCATGCTTGCTTGGAGGGGCTGGTTATGTTTTTGAGTTTACAATCCATCTAAAATTACTATGACATTATGATTAGGATGGTGTCTGTATAAAAAACTGCATACATTTGCAAACTGCTTATTTATGAGACAAGTAGCATGGCCTTAAATAGTACCGTCCTTGAACTTCTCAGTCTGTATTTAGGCCTAAGGTATTCTGTTTACATGGATAATTATTACAGCAGTGTTGCTCTTGCAAAAACCCTACATGAACAGAATACTACCATTTGTGGGGCAATCAGGTTAAACAGGGGAGTACTAAAAGACCGTAAGGACCAACAAAAATCCTTCAAAAGAGGGGAAATGACCTTCAAACATGACGGGGAAATTCTTTTTTTTTTTTTTTGGGGTTGTTTATAGTCGCTTTAACTCCAAGATCTTATGGCGACTCTTACATATGATTACAGAATAATAGTAGTAATAATAATATTGTAATTATAAAATGTAAAGAAAAAAGTAAGTATAATATAATTACATTTTGGAGTGCAAGTCAGTGTCTTTGAGGAAGTTTCATTATTGATTAGTATCAGGAAGTGGTCACTATTTCCTTGGAGTGTTGAATAAACAGACCAGGTGAAAAGGGTTGCTACGTCCGGTGTGCAGATGGTTAGGTCTATACTACTACAGGTGCCGTGGGCTATGTCAAAGCGAGTTGGAGCAGTAGAGTTCATTAGAATTAAATCAAATTCATCAAGTATCTTTTCTATCTCTTTTCCTCTTGCATCAGAACTATGGCTACACCATAACGTGTTGTGGCTGTTGAAGTCGCCTACTAGGATGAATGGTTTAGGTAGTTGGTGGATAAGGTTTCGTAGATCGTCACCTTGAAACAAATAACTGTTTGGAATATAAACATTGCAGATACATAGAGAAGGTGGTAGATGGACTGAAATTGCTACAGCTTCCAAATTAGTGTTAACAGTAATTTCTTTGGCATAGATATTGTTTTTGATATAAGTAGCTACTCCTCCACTCACATGATTCACATTAGTTCTATTTTTGTGGTAGACACTGTAGAGTCTTAGATTGGCAGCAAAGTCGTTCTAAAAGTTTGTTTCTTGGAGACAGATAACAGATGGTTGGTGTTTGCTTATTAGGAGTTGTAGATATTCAAACTGTGATTGATAACTGTTAAGATTCCATTGGAGTAATGTTGCCATAATAATGATCAAAAGCAGAACGAGGTTTATCTCCATTGTTATACTGGGAAGGAATTGTCGTCACTGGAATAGTCTGGCGTTACATTGATATGCGTTGGGTCTTCCCTTTGACTGGCGGATTTCAGTAGTTTTTTTACTATTCGAGTGCTTTTGTTTTTTATGCTTTTATCGGTATAGTAAGGATAGAGTTTTTGAAGGGCTTTAACAAGATCTTCTATGTCTTGTGTGTAGTTTGAAGCAATTTCTGATATGTCCTTGGCACCAACTGTATTTTCAAAGAAGGACTGGAGCTGTAGGTAGCTGAGGGGGAATATTGATGGGTCAGCTTCCAGAACTTGTTTTACTGGCAGGAGCATATCACTTATTGATTTTTGTGTGTCTGTCTTGGGTTTCTTGGAAGTGTGATTTGTCTTACGGTTTTCGATTTGTTCAGGAGAGGCCAGTATGGATTTGTTGCTATCAGGAGGATTTGGATTAGTTGTTTCACTGCTAGCTAGTGAAAATGGCCTTTTACATCCAGGAAAATTCACTGTTGTAGGGGTGGCGTGTGTTTCCATAGGTGCTGCAATTTCTCTCTCAATTTGAATTCTGGAGGAGGGAGGATCATTACAGACTTGGCTAAGTGCTAAGTCAGGGTTGGTCACTGAAGTGGCTTCTTGAGTAGGCCTATCTTTTGGGAGTGAGCTAGAAGAGCTAGAAGTACCGATGTCTGTTTTGGGATTTTCGACCTGTGACTTTTGTGAAATCTCTTGGAGCTGAGGAAAATTATTCGAAGAGGATTCATCTTTTGGAAGTGATACATTGTTAGGACAATCTGTGGCCAGATGTCCTTTGGTATGGCAAAGAAAACAAGTGGGTGAGTCGGATGATAAGTAAATCCAGTAGTTTGTACCATCGTATTCGAGATGAAGGGATTCGGGGAGTTTATTGAAGTCTTCATTTTGAATGTACATTTGTCTTCGAAAGCTTAAAATGTGGGAGAATCCTGGAATTGACAAACCTGCTCTGATTGGGGTAATCCTAGACATGATTTTCACACCAAGTTTTAACAATTCCTCTTCAATAACATAGTTTGGGATCACAGGACAAACGTTGGATAATATAATACGCTCGTTTTTTGTTAGAAGGGGTCGTATTTCCAGTGATACATTGTTTATTAAGATCTTAGGGTTTGTCAATATCAGATCTTCGACATATTTCTTACTAGAGAGAAAGATGCATATCCTTCCGTTTGATATACGTGAAACAAACCGAATGTTGCTAGGGGTTGTAAGTTTACCTATAGCTAGCACATAATCCTTGATACTGATTCCGCCATGAGATTCTATTACAATAGCTTGTTCTTTGGAGGGGTACGACTGTATTGCAGCAGAATAATTTAACCTTGAATTACGTTCGTTGCTAGGCCTACTTGTGACGGTTGTCATTTGGTTACCTGATTCACTGTTAGGATGTGGAGGGTTATTTACAGTGCTGTTATTATTATTTGTTGGCTTGCATGGTGTCTGTTGAGGAAAAATATCATTGATTTTTTCATTCATTGAATTCGATAGATGCCGACCCATATCAACAGAGATGGCCATTTTGAGTGGGTCAACAAAGGGTTTTAGGTTATCTGTATAGTTCTTCACTTCACACAAGGACCACGGAAATAATGTCAGGTATCTTACTTACAAGAATGTAGTAGGTAATCTAAATATTTACGTCTGATCACTCTTACACTAATGTAACGATTACGAACCTCTATTATATACCAAAACTTGAGCAAGGTAATTACTCGCGAATATCATCAGTCACTGCCTTCTCGATCCTGTGAAATTCTTCTTGTCTCTTGGATGGACAAGAAAATAATCACAATGATTTCATCTATGCATTCTGCTGAAATGGTTGAAGTCACTTCAAAGTTCGGCAGAAAAACAATGAAGCCAGTATCCATTGAAGATTACAATCAGCATATGCATGGAACAGACACAGCTGACAAATACCTTGCTCTATATCCCTTCATGAGAAAAACTTGTAAATGGTTGAAAAAGGTTTCCTTCTGTTTACTATTATGCAACCTCTTCAATTCTTTCCAACTCTTCCAGAAGTCCAATACCCTGACAAAAATTACCTACCTACAGTTCATACAGACAGTTTCCAGATACTATCTTGAAGATCATAATCCTCCTGCCACTGTCCCAGTCTCAGCCCTGATCCAAGTCAGAACAGCCTCTCCAGCTCTCTCTGACACGTCATAACTAGCATCCACCTCACTGCATTCCATTCACCAGCCCCCCTCCCATGAAGAGCCACCAACTAAAGATCCCCCATCATGTCTGGATGGAAAAGTGAATGAACATGTTCTGTTCAAGTTTCCACCACTGAAAACTGACCCTTACTTGACAAGAAAATGTAGAGTTTGTCTCAAGAAGAAAAAAGTATGTGACACAAAATGATACTGCAGGAAGTGTGGCATCGCTCTGCACCCTGGAGCATGTGACACCAGATATAACACCTTAAAATCATACTAGAATTGCTTCCCCAGGTATGTTCTAATTTCCACATTATTTCAAAATGTAATATAGGAGTAGTAAATATTTTTGTTCCACAGTGCAAAAGGCAGGACTGGCACGTAAGGACTTTTGAAAATGGGTGGGGTGGAGGTTTAAATGCCCTGGCTACTTCCTGGTAGTCAATGTGTTAATAGCACCTACAATGACCGGCATACTTAAAGGATCACTTGAATTTTCAAAGGAAAGAGCATGTTAAATTGTGAAACATTAAAAAAATTATTTACACTGATTATTTTCATGAAAAATCTAAGTAATGTTATTTGTTATTGCTACCCTTAGTTACTCAACAATGTTTTCATGAAAATAATCAATGTAAATAATAAAACAAATATTTCAACAATGTTTTTATGGAAATAATCAATATAAATAATAAAACAAATGTTTCACAATTTATTATGTTTTTCCCTTTGAAAATTCAAGTGATCCACTAATTTTGCTGGTCAGTGTATTTTTGTTTAAGATAGAACCAAAGTCAAGCACCACTTCTTAAACTGCCCATGGACTTAACGGTTTTGATGGCAGTGTACTCCTATATAAACATCAAATATTACATGCACACCTACTTGTTGCACACATCAAGAAGTGCTGTATAGTCCTGAATACCACCTGCACTTTTTATTTTTTTAATAGAAATATTGCTCCTTAAATTTGTGTGCAGGTCATATTTAAACCTTTTGTATTGTGATCTCATAACACATTGTTCTGAAGACGTATCAATGGGGCAAAAGCAGTTTCATGTTTCGCGACTTGGCAATGGCTGAAATCTCGCTTCTATTCTTCTATACAATATTTTAATCATGTACATCAAATGGGTGAACACCTAATGTCATACAAATTTGATGTAACGTTTCATCTGGGTGATTTTATATTCAATTGTAAACCACAAGCCAAGACACAAATGTGATGAATTTTTTTCAGTTAATGTTTACCATATTGCCATGACTGTGTAATAACTTTTATTCTGCATGTCTTATACAACCTTATGAACTGTCGATTTTAATATTTATTAATGCATATTTTGTTGTCAATAACTAGCCTATGTAAAATATTGGTTATAATGGATGGAGATGACCTCTAGTAGGTTGAAACTAGTATGAAGATATTGCAATATTTAAATAACTTACATCTTCAATAAATGTGTATTGAATAGGTGGACCTTCGCTTAACTTCATATTGTAACTGCTTGTCAATACGGATCATCATCATGTAAATTGTAACTTACAAGAGTTAAATCATCTCAAGGGATTATAGCTCTCTGCCTATTCTGAATGTAACAGTGCACTGATCAACTGTTGAGAAGAAAAATGGTGGCTATTCCTGTCCACGCTGCTAATACAACACAAAGTCCTAAATTGAAGCACTTTTGTATTAAGCATTGGTATATATATATATATATATTTTTTTTTCTAGTGTGCACGGGACCATCGATCAAAAATGTGTTCCTGACATTTGTGTGGTTTTGTTGGGGCACATCAAGGATTTCATTAATATAATTGAAAGTTGCATCCCACTCATTGGCTGAATGGTCAGCGTAGTGGCCTTCGGTTCAGAGGGTCCCGGGTTCGATTCCCGGGCGGGTCGGGGATTTTAACCTTCAGTGGTTAATTCCAATGGCCTGGGGACTGGATGTTTGTGCTGTCCCCCACATCCCTGCAACTCACACACCACACATAACACTATCCTCCACCACAATAACACGCAGTTACCTACACATGGCAGATGCCGCCCACCCTCATCGGAAGGTCTGCCTTACAAGGGCTGCAATCGGCTAAAAATAGCCACACAAAATTATTATTATTATTATTATTATTGAAAGTTGCTCCTGGTTTGCTATGAACACAATGTCATCCAAATCAGAATTGAAAATTGGCACATTAGCAGTTTGCTCATAGTAAAGATACAATCCTTCAGGTTTTCATGACCATAAATTATGGCATGGAGGATCGACTCACTCTCCTCACTACCGGAGTGGAAGAAGTTCACAGTCTTAGTGTTAAAATTATGACATGGAGAAAATGACTTTTACCTTTCTACGATATCACTTCAAGCTAGCAAATATATAGGAAGAGCTACAAAGAGACAGTAACATTGTGCTGAATAGCTTGTTCCCAACTGAGCGACTTTCTGCAACACAACACAAACTGGAACAGCTGACCAGGAATGCACTTGCCCCCTTCCACTTCCCCTCTCACATCATATGCTACAGTGCTCCCAAGTCCAGGCGGCCTTTAAGTACTGGCGAGTGCTTTGGTCGATCAGAATGCTACATTTTTCTTCAATAATTTAAAAATATATGGCAAGAAATTTGTTATGCTTTCAAAGACATCCTGCAAATGTACAGGCCTAGAGCTCCCATCAGAATGCTTTACGATGTCAATTGGTTCAACCGTTCTCTCAAACTCGCTGTAACAAAAATCAGCGAAGTGTTTTAAAGATATAGATTCTTGCTATGTAAGAAGAGGATGAAGCATTATTTCTGGGAATTAATGGTATTTTCTTCATTAGCTCATTCCATTTCTCCCCATTGTTACAAATTTATTCGAGGATATGGTAATTTAACTCCTTCTGTTCCATGTACATTGCAAATAATATTCTCAAAGCTTATAAACTAACAAACCCTCTGCAGGAAAAGAATGAGAATTATGTGCTCTATATGAAGAGTAAATTTCCATTAATGTCTCCAGAAGACAAATTAGCACTCTTGTCAATGGATGAGGTTCATATCAACTCCCCAGTTAGATTTAAAATGGGACAGGATAATAGGCACTGCAAGGAGCGGTGATGAATGTGCCACAAGTGCATATGTTGCACTTGCAAAAATCCTATGTGAACAGAATGGTCCATAGTGTACTTTCACCTTATAAAGGTGTTGCCCATATTGTACCTGTCACTAATATTCATGGTGAGGATTATTTAACACTATGAAAACAATAATTTGTGGTTTAAAAAAATAGGCTTCGAAATAGTAGCAGTTATTGCAGATAACAGTGCGCTGAACAGGAAAGCAGTGTCTCTTCTTAGTGATCCATGAAGCATGTTTACAGCCATCCCAAAGATAAGAACAGGAATCTCTTCTTTATCATAGACACTGTCCACATTTTACAATGTGTTTGAAATAACCATTTAAATGTTAAGGACCAGCAACTGTATTTTCCAGACATAACCGAGTATGAGAAAATGCATGTTGCATGTTTTAGTGTGTTGAAACATCGCATTCATTGGAAAAGAAGAATCTTCTAAAATATGGGTTTTCTCTGATGCTGAAAGCTTCGTATCCAACAAATTTGGAATGCCAAAATGATTCTTTAGCACTGAACATTTGTAATTATCCCCTAGCTGTTGCCCTGAAGGAAATAGGACTTAAGAGAAACTTGGACTGCTAGGAAAGTACAGCAAATTTTATAGAAATAATCTATATGTGGTGGGACATTGTAAATGTCAAAACCCTATCGAAAGGCAAACGTCTCAGGAATCCTTCTCAGGAACCTATAACCAAAGTCTCCTGTCATATTGAGTATTTGGAGAAGTTAGTGCAATGGCTAAATAATTGGAAGTCTAGTGATTCTTCTGGAAGACTCAGTAGAGACACACTGTACTGACTCTCTCTACAAAGGGTTTGTCAGAAATGGCAAATTATTTTCTCATTGCCTGGAAAAGTGCAGACAGATAACTTGGAAGTTCAGTTTGGTAAATATTGACAACTTGCAGGTAGTCAGTACAATATATCTCTCAGGCAAATATATGACAGCTGCAATTACTGTGAAGTTTTTATCTGGTATGAAATAGGGAATGGTAAAGCTGTCCATTCAAGCTTAATAAATGCAAATGACAGGGAAGAATTGTGTCATCCACACACAGTGATGTGGTACTGTACACATCATACTGTTTCATAATGATGAATAAACTGATACAGAAGGATTTTAAAACACAGTTTTTACATCATTCCAGTCAGTTGAATGTACTGTTACATGTAACTATGAAATGTTTGCTGCCTGACATTTTTATGGGCCACAAGTGTTCCAGCCATTCGACAGATCTCATTCAATGAAACATTTCCATACAGGTAGCAATATATTGATTAATAATTATGTGAAAGACTTCAATGATGATGCTAAATCTAAAACTCTTGCCCAGCAATAAAAGAAGAAACTAATGCAGTGAATTGTAGTGTTTAGTTCTGATTATGGCAATCATTTCATAAAGAAAGTACAGACTGCTTTTAGTGTAAGAACTATGGCTAAACTTAAAAGCAGACAATTAGTTTGTATATTAAATTAAATTATCTGATATTTTTCTGTAATTGCTCTATGAAACCGTCAGTAATTGGTATTTTAAACTTCTATATTGATGCCCATGCCAAATAATGGATATCATTCATTGATTAGGTAATTATAGTATGACTGTATGCCAATTTATAGTTTGTGTATTTTAAGTTGATCTTGTTTTAGTGGCAAGTTTGTGTGTCATGTACTGTATTTTGTTATTAAAGCAAATATATGGAGTCATTGATTGTGCATGCCATTCTTATAGCTGATGTGTTTTAAGATGCTGCTGTTCTTGTTTAGAAATTGTATTGCAAAATATCTTAGCCTATGAATTCATCAGTACCTGCTGTAAAATCAATTATTTCACTTTCATCTTGAACAGAGTGTGAATGTTTTGGAAACTACCAAACAAAGTATAGGGATAGCTGTGTACCTATTTGTGTAAAACTTCATTATTTAACCCTGACAGTAACACGTCTATAAATATCGCTTTAGTTACACCACGTAACTCAAAGATGTGCCACTCTAAGCCTATTATTTAAAGTTTCGTTTTAAGTTACCAGATGGAATGAACAAGGAATAGAGGTGGATGGAGGGGATAACTCTCCCCTCCTTATGAGGACTAGATGGCATTCATTCGCACGACACGCCAGAAAATCGTATGGTGTAATTGTCAGGGTTAAACATTGGTTGTTTTTGCTGAATAATCCTTACATTAGAAATGATCAATAATACACCTTACACGTTTTGGTTCAGTAATTGCTTGGTAAAAATAAAGATTGAACCAATTGAATGTGCGTGTGTGAGTATGTGTTGAGTGTGTATGTGTGATAGCTTACTGTAAATTCGAACTGAAATAATCCACTCAAAGTGTTTAAGTTACGAATGACATGACGTACGTCCATAGCCTGTTTTCGGCCTTTGCACTGTGACATCATGAATCATATTGCAAGGCCTTCTGTAAAGGTGGTGTTGGTTTCAACATACTGCTTACTAGGGGATTTAACCATCACTGCTATAAACTTTTGGAAAGAGAGTGCAGTACAACAAAAAAAGCACACTTGCATTCATCATCACAAGAATGTAACCCTCTCCTCAAAAAAGGTAACTACTTACCTGTTTTAATGTGGAGCTCAGTTTTAACTTGTTTCCTTTCTTCTTGAAAAAGCCTCTGGCTGAGATGGCTTTCTATGGAAATCTACAGGTAAAATGACAGTCTTAACAGGAGTCAGATCCTCTTCCTCTAAGGTCCAGCGCCATGCCTTGTTGTCCTGAGTGATGCTGCGGACCACCTTGGCTTCTCCACGAGGACGGGCCAAGCGCGGCTGCAGTTTGGCCAGTGCCAGAGATCCACTCCCACTGGTCTTATCATTATCTTGGTCTTTATCTTTATCATTGTCATCATCTTTCTCATCCACCACTTCAAAGGAAGGCATCTCATCTTTCTTCTTCATGTTGTCTGTCATCTGAAACAATATGACACCTGAATGTTTGAAGTACTGCAAAAAATATCAATAATATTTAATGATACATAGATGTAAAGATAAAAAATTAACAATGAAGATATAGAGGTAGTTAAGGATTTTATCTTCCTTAGTTCTACAATTAATTGCAAAGATGACTGCAACCCTGAAATCAAGCAGTTACTGGCACTTGGAAGGAAAGCTTGGAAAAGCAGAGACATCAGTGAGAGAACCAAATGCAGGTGCTGGTCAGTGCCATTGTTTTCTCTTATCATCATCATCATCCTCATCATCATCCTCATCATCATCCTCATCATCATCATCATCATCAGTTTGCCCTTCCAGCGAGCTGGGTAGGGTGTTCCAAAGTTGCCTATTCAAAAAGATTTTGTTGTCCATGACAGATTCCCAATTCCACCCTCTTCTCTCGACGTCTTCCCTCAGTTGGTTCATTCATCTTCTTCTTGGTCTTCCAGCTGGTCTTCTACCTGTTATTCTCTTTCCCAAATAAGCACATGGTAACCTTGTGCTATTCATTCATTTCATCATCATCATCATCATCATCATCATCATCATCATCATCATCATCATCATCATCATCTGCAGTTTCCAGCTGTGGGCCGGAACATAAGCCTCTCCATTTCCTCTTGACTTCCCACCACTTCTCCCTAGTCACTCTTGCCCAGTCCTCACCTCTTCTCTGTACGCAGTCTTCCACTCCTTTTATCCACCTGTCTCTTGGTCTTCCTCTTGGTCGTTTACCTGTCATCTCCATTTTGTGCATCCTCCTCAGTATCCTTTCCTCTGTCACTCTCTTCATGTGTCCATACCATCTACGTCTAGATGCCTCTATCGTATTATGTAGTAGCTCTTCTTTTACTATATCTCGAACCTTCTAATTTCTCATCTTATCCATTCATGTCACTCCTATCCTGCTTCTCAGAAATTTCATTTCACTTGCCAGTATGCTATACACGGCTCTCTGCCATCTGAATAGGTATATAGTACATCCTGTATATCACCCTTTTGCTTCTCTGAGGGACATCCTTGCTCCAAACCAGGCTTCTGACACTTTTCAGGAATGCTCCTGCTTGTCTTCCACGCTTGATTATTTCCTTATCATTTCTTCCACTTTCCTTTATGATATTTCCCAAGTACTTGAAACTCTCTACCTTCCTAAGCTGTTCTCTTCCAAGCAATATCCCTCTCGTAGGTCTCCTCTTCTTTCTAGTTGTGATCACTACCTCGCTCTTTTGGGCATTAAATTTCATTCCATATTGTTCCACCTCATCTACCCAAGCATCTAACTGTTCCTGGATATCCTCTTCCCCAGACTAACAGGTCATCTGCAAACATCATCACTTTCATTTTTCCTTCTCCAATTTTTCTTGCCACTTTTGTCATTATCTCGTCCATATTGAGAATGTATCTTCGAACACCATATTTATTAACATTCAACTGTTTGATATATGTACCAATAAACATATTTACAAAAAAAGGTAAAAATTTCCCAAACAGTTACTATGAAGAGCACTTCCTTGTTTTAATCCACCTTTTTGCTCAAACCAGCCTGTTCTCTCTCCTCCTATTTTCACACAACTGACACTCCCATTGTACATCTCCTTCACTCTTTCTACGGTCTGTTTCTCAACACCTTTTCTCTGCAAGGCTTCCCATACCTTGTTTCTACACACACACAGTCATAAGCTTTCTCAAAGTCCACAAAGACCATCACAAGATCCTTACCCCATTCGTAATGACACTCTTGTAGCTGTCTTACTACGAATATAAGGTCTACTGTAGAACTTCCTGATCTGAAGCCATACTGCTCTTTTCTTAACTTTTCTTCCACCCTATTTCTGATTCTATTCTCCAGAATCTTCTCAAACACCTTTGCACAGTGGCATATCAATGTGACTCCCCTATAGTTCTTAAACTCTTTTCTATTCTCCTTCTTGAAAATGGGTATAATTACCCCCTTCTTCCAATTTTCAGAGGTCTTCCTTTCCTTTCATACTACTTTCAACACATGATAAAGCCACTGTTTCCCTACCTCTGCTGCTGCCTTCACCATCTCAATAATCACTTCATCTAACCCTGGGGCTTTCCCTCCTTTCATCTCGTCCAGTGCTAGCTCCACTTCTGCCCATGTTAAGTCATTTTCTTTTTCCATATTTCTTACTTCCTCCCTGCTTCTACTTTCTTCCTCAGTGCATCCTTCTGGGTTTAGTAAATCTTCAAAATACTCCTTCCACATTCCTTTGAGTTTCTCCATTTCCTGCATTTCATTTCCATTTTCGTCTATCATTATACCATCTTCCCTCATGCCTTTTCTCTTACTCTTGACCATTCCATACAGTACATTTTTATTTCCTTTGCTATCCTCTTCCATCATGTTTGTCCACTTTTCCATCCATTTTTTCTTCTCCTCTCTTACAACCTTTTTAGTTTCTTCCTTTTTGGTCTTATAATTTTGTCTTGTCTCTGTTGTCCTCTGTTAAAACCACACTCTGCAAGCTTTATTCTTCTCCCTAACTGCTGCTTTGACTCTGTTGTTTCACCATGGGGTCTCCTTGCATCTTTTCCTGGCACTAGTTCTCCCACTCACTTCTTCTGCAGTTTTTACTAGTGTCCTCTTGAACCTTTCCCATTCTTCCTCTCCTGTTTTTGTATCATCTGTTGGTAAGTTCAATCTTAATTTTTCCTGGTATTCTTCCTTGGTTTCCTTTTCCTTCAGTTTCCATATTTTGATTCACCTTTGCTGCTTCTCTGTTCTCTTTCTTTCCATCATTGTTCTCAGTTTCATTACCAATAGTCTGTGGTCACTATCTAGGGCCTCTGATGGTATTACCCTTACATCTATAACATTCCTCTTCATCTCCCAGTCGTAGATCATGTAATCTACAATGGATTTCCTAGACCAGTCACTGCTTTACCACGTTATCTTATGGCTTTATCTCTTTTTGAAGCACAAGTTCCCGACCATCATCCCATTTCTTTTGCACAAATCCAGTAGTCTTTCTCCTTCCTTATTTCTATTTCCCCATCCTTCTGCTCCAAGCACATTCTCATAACTCTTATTTTCCATGCATACGTGGGCATTCAAGTCCCCCATTACCACGTTATTTTGTTCATTCAATTGTCTCTCCAATTCTTCCTCAAAGTCATCTTTCTCTTGTTGCATGCATCCTGCTTGTGGAGCATACACTTGTACAATTTCCCAGGTTTTTCTTTTGACTGTTATTTTGACTTTTATCAACCTGTCACTTATCCCTTTTACTTCCTCTTTCAATTCATTTCTTACTACCACTCCTACTCCATTTTGCTTTCCTTCATCATTTCCTATCCAGCACAACCAAAAACCATTCTGCAGCTCTCTCTTACCCTCACCCCTCCACTTAGTCTCTGCCAGCCCTAGTACATCCATTTTTCTTCTTGCCATCATGTCTACGACCTCTTCTACTTTTCCGGTCAATGTTTGTATATTCAGTATACCAATTTGTAATCTCACTCTGTCGTCGTCTGTTACATCCATCCAGCTTATCGTGCCTTGTTTCGTTTAACATGCCCAAACCATTTGAGTCTAGATGACCTAAGTCTTTCCTCCATCGATTCATTTAGACCTAGAATATGTAGGAATATGTAAGGATGGGAATGAAATATGACTTGTACAGGGTCATTTTTGTTCTTTGTGAGACCGTCTCATTCCATAGTAGGTGTCTAACGATACTGGGCATATAAGGGCATATAAGTCTCTGGTAAGACCCCAAATAGAGTATGGTTCAAGTGTACGGGACCCTCACCAGGATTACTTGATTCAAGAACTGGAAAAAATCCAAAGAAAAGCAGCATGATTTGTTCTGGGTGATTTCCGACAAAAGAGTAGCGTTACAAAACTGTTGCTAAGTTTGGGCTGGGAAGACTTGGGAGAAAGAAGACGAGCTGCTTGACTAAGTGGTATGTTCTGAGCTGTCAGTGGAGAGATGGCATGGAATGACATCAGTAGATGAATAGTTTGAGTGGTGTTTTTAAAAGTAGGAAAGATCACAATATAAAGATAAAGTTGGAATTCAAGAGGACAAATTGGGGAAATATTTGTTTATAGGAAGGGGAGTTAGGGATTGGAATAACTTACCAAGAGAGATGCTCAATATATTTCCAATTTCTTTGCAATCATTTAAGAAAAGGCTAGGAAAACAACAGATAGGGAATCTGCCAGCTGGGCGACTGCCCTAATTGCAGATCAGTAGTGATTGATTGATAAAAGTTAGAGTCTTTGGCTACTCTGTTTGTTATTTCTATCTCAGCTCTGTTATTACTGGCCATTACGCTTCCTAAGTATCTCAATTGGTGTACTACTTCAACTTAGTGGTCCTGTATTTTTATGTTGCATTCTGTATTATGTCTGCTTATTTTCAATGTTACTGTTTTTGATGGGTTCAATTTCATTCCATAATCATCAAACTTCTTACACCATGCATTCAGATTATTTTGCACTCCCTCCTCTGTTTCTCTACACCTACTTATTTATGGCTGTGAAACATGGAACCTAAAGAAATCTGACAGAAGGATCAATGCATTTTTGAGCTATGGTGTTGACAATGTTTGCTAGGAATACTGCAGACTGCCAGAATTAGTAATAAAATCTTGAACCAGATCAAGCCAAAAATCTTCTAGGAAGGGAGTATAGTGACACAAAAGCTATCCTATTTTAGCCACATAATGAGAAGTATCTCCTGGAAAAGGATGTCATGCTTGGAATGACGGGTGGAAAAAGAGGAACTGGAAGATCAAGATTATGTTGGTTAGATGGAGTCAAAGGAGATACTGGCATGGTAATCTTGAACTGAATAGAACAGAACTGAAACAAGAGCCAAGAGCCGCACTTTACTCGACTGAATGGATGTAGAAAATGAAGAACGATACTACTACTGCTGCTGCTGCTGCTGCTACCAAGTGAGTTGGCCGTGCGGTTAGGGGCATGCCGTTGTGAGGTTACATTTGGGAACTGTACTGTCGGCAGCGCTGAAGATAGTTTTCTATGGTTTTGCATTTTTACACCAGGCAAATGCTGGGGCTGTACCTTAATTAAGGCTATGGCTGTTTCCTTCCTACTCCTAGCCCTTTCCTATCTCATCGTTGTCATAAGACATATCTGTGCTGGTGCAATGTAAAACAACTTATTAAAAAAAACTACAACGGAATAAAATTTATTGTGCTGATAGTACTGACATGGCCTGATATCCCAGAAGAAAACCAAAGATTGCCATTTGACATTGGCTGTAAACACTGGTATATGCACATTTTGTGATTTTATATCCAAAGTGTCTGTTCTGGTGTATACTGGATATTTGTAATTGATTGGGTACAAGGATTGATGGAGCTGGTAACCTCTATGTTAACCTCTTAAAACAACATTTATTATTAGGAAAGGTTAGAAAGGAAGCACCCATGAATGTGAAAAACTAACAACTCGTAATACAGTGGAAAGGGAAAACTACAAAATCGATTGTTGATAGGCGTGATTGGAACTGTCTGTTTTCTGAGTCCTACTGGGTGTGTTTAGTGCAGAGGCTAAGCTAATTTCTTTCCATACAGGCAACTGTGGTTCAAATCCTTGTGGATCTTAGAGTAGAATTTTCATCTGAAAAATCCTGTGGTGTGTCAGAAAAGGCATCTTGTCTTAAACTCACAGCCAAATCCAAGATGAGCCTGGGTAGCTCCAGTGACCCGAAGCATTAGTGGGATAAGCTCATAGAAAGTTCCATTGTTTCCTAACTCCAATGGTACTTAATACTCTTGTCAGTGCTTTAAAGCACTAAGTCACCTCAGTCAGAAAAGTGTACAGCACTGAAGGGAATTGGAACAGTCTACCTACCGAGACCTACTGGGTGTGATAAGTACCGTGGCTAGGGTTCTGTCTTTCCATAAAAGCAACTGTGGTTCAAATCCTTGCAAACAAGCTTGTGCTGAGACCGTTTCAAACTTCTACATTTCATTCTTCTTGATCAGTTCCTTCAGCTCAAAGGATTCTCTTTCACAGTATGGTTTATCAGGATCTTGTTACTGGTATTTGCTTTTTTTTTGCTTTACCAGAAATCACGAGATTATGAACTATTAATGGTGGTGACCATTGTTTTAATGAGAAAACAATGGAATTATTAACCCTATTTGATCTTTCCGCAACAGCAATTGACCGTTTACAATAAAGCAGGTCCAGTATAACTTATTGATGTTCTCCAAGACAATCTCTTATGAAGAACTCAATCCCCCTTCAGGAAAACCATAATGTTGAAAAACATTTTTACAATGAACTAAAACCAAACTCCATTGCGCAACAGCCCCAAAGGGCCATGGCCTACCCAGAAACTGCTGCTCAGCCCAAAGTGTAGCAGATTACGAGGTGTTGTGTGGTCAGCA
The DNA here is from genome assembly GCF_040414725.1 of Anabrus simplex. NCBI lineage: Eukaryota > Metazoa > Arthropoda > Insecta > Orthoptera > Tettigoniidae > Anabrus > Anabrus simplex. The sequence continues at coordinate 182,577,215 of NC_090269.1, forward strand.
CAATGAATCCTCCTGGCCGTTATTCTTGACTTTATAGACTGGGGCCGCCATCTCGCTGTCAGATAGCTCCTCAATTGTAATCACTTAGGCTGAGTGGGCCTCAAACCAGCCCTCAGATCCACGTAAAAGTCCCCGACCTGGCCAGGAATCAAACCTGGGGCCTCCGGGTAACAGGCAGGAATGCTATCCGTACACCACGGGACCAGTTTTTACAATGCTTTTTGGTTCTTTCAAATGAATAACCCAGTTGCAAAACCTGCTCATTGTCAAAAATATGAAAAGTGAGATAGTGGTAACCATGTCTCCAGTTTGCTATTAGCTATGATAAAAACAAGACTTTTAGTTCCAAAACCAGCTATAACACCTTTGAAATTAGAAAAGAAATTTGTAGACTGTTGCAATACATGCTAAGTGCAAAGTGGGCAAGGATGCAAGACCTGCTAAATGCACAACGCCATGTTTACTTTTGCAATACCTGTTAAAACCATTGAGACAATATGTCCGTCCTTACAGTTACGGATGCAAAAGTTGTTATTTCAAGCTCCATAAGGATTACATGGGGCATACAAAACTAACACGATATATTATTGCATGTGGTTATGAAACTAGTCCTAACTCCTGGAGTTAATTTGGCCAGACGGCTTCATTTGACAAATGAGTGGAGAACTTTTTCCTGTGAATTATCAATGAATTCTATACTTTTAGGTTAGTCATGTTGGGTCTGGAAGTGGTTACTGTGTTTCTTCTTTAGTTTTTGTGAATGAGAATGAGAATGGTTATGGTGAATCCATTTTGCATAACTACAGTGTCAAGAGAGAAGATACAATAAATCAAGAGAATGGTGTTGTCGAAAAAGAAATTATGATTGTTGAGACCAAACCTATGAGGTCTAGAAAGAGGAAGATTTCCAGGACGGTGGAAAAGGGCAGGAAATAAGAGAGCAAGGTGAGTTTAAGAATGTAAACAACCCTATAAACTGATTGACAATAACCTAATGATTATTTCTTCCTGAGATAGTAATGCATTGGTGCAGCATTGGTCTGTTAGCACAGATTTTATGCCTAGTCCTCTGGAAGAAGAGTGAATGAGGTCAACAGAATGGCCATTTGCCTGTATTGTTTCAGATATCAATCAAAAGCTTCCCTTCCTCCAAAAATAGTAAATAAAAAATCCATCTGCAAACACATGAATGGGAAACACTGAAGTAAGGAACTTTCCATGCATGATATACAAAGAATACATCAGAACTTTAGCAAGGAATTAGATTGTGTGTGGCAGAACAATTTCTTATTGCAACATGTCTCTATCAGTTCTGCAAGAAGAACATCCAAAGTAGGTAAACCCATAAGGAAAAAGAGTACTCACTTCATTTTACTCAAAAGAAGAGATAATAATAATGTTACCGGTATTGGCTTTACATCCCACTAACTACTTTTATGGTTTTTGGAGATGCCAAGGTGCCAGAATTTAGTTCTGCAGGACTTCTTTTACATGCCAGTAAATCTACCAACAAAAGGCTGATGTATTTGAGCACCTTCAAATACCACCAGACCGAGCCAGGATTGAACCTGCCAAGTTGGGGTCAGAAGGCCAGTGCCTCAACCATCTGAGCCACTCAGCCCAGCAAAAAAATAAAAATGAAAATGTAGTTGAAAAATGTTAGGGTGTGTAGAACATCATTTGTGGGCAATCTTCAAATTGGCACAGATAGACTACACAGACTGTCGAAAGTATTTTGAAACTGGTACAGCTCTCATTGAAACAAGGAGGTGACAGGTGAACACACAAATATGAAGAAAAAAAAGATGCTGTAATTCAGCACATCAAAAAGTTTTCAAAGCCACTATTCTAGAAGCAAGAAGTGCAACAGACAGTATCTATATAGTGAACTCAGTGTTCACAAAATGTGGTCTGTATACAAAGAAGAAAACCCAGAGAAGCTCCATGTTGAATATGATTACTACCCGACAGTATTCAATGACAGTTTCAGTATTGGCTTTGGAACCTCATATGTAGACAAATGTTCTACATATTCATCCTTTGAGAACAGGATCACAGCCAAAAAGACACACTCAGAGAGACATGAATTACAATTGAAGCTGAAAGTTCACAAACTCTATAGTAATCAGTTTTACAAGAAACTACAAGAAGAGATTGATGGCCAACTTACCTTTAGCTACGACTGTCAAATAAATCTGGTACTTCCAAAGGTACAAGACCAAGCTGCATACTATGCATGGCAGTTATACCTGTATAACTTTATAATCTGTCAGGGGCACTCAGGTTGTTCTCAAACTAAGGACAATACGTATGCTTATGTTTGGACAGAAAATAAGTTTGCCAAAGGGTCAAATCAAATGTCATTTGACAACACGGAGGTCAGAGTACAAAATATATTATGGAACAAAGATATACATACAGCATTAACAAAGGCCACAGATATATGTACCTCTACCTATTAAGACAAATGCAGCTGAGATCTGGTCAGTGACAAAGAAGCAACAATCAAATACAGGCAGTAAAATAAAATTTCTATGATAAAAGTTGTAAGAGAGAGAGAGATATCGTGATATCTGGATCTGACCTATGGGATCAATGGATAGAGAGAAGCTTACAATCTGGAAGATGATGTTGGAGCTGGCGATGTGCAAAGTTTATGATGGAAAAGGAGTTACAGCTATTATGGAAAAGATGAACGCTTCTGAAGGGAAAGGGCAATATGAGGAAGATAGCATCTCTGAACTTTTACCAAATCCCTGAAAGGGAAAATTTCCATTTTTCCCATAATATGGTTAGCATAAAATGCTAAATAGTTTGCCATGGTAGGGGTGTGGCCACACACACAAAAAGAAAAAGAAAGCTTTGTAATCATTGAACTCAGGGATAAAACTGATTTCAGAAGGCACGATCAAAGGTAAATGCATAACTACTCTAGGATGGTCGACAACTTTGTGTGTGACTAAGACACCATAAGAAGAATCATTATTTAAAGAACCATTATTTAAAAGGACGCAAACTTGCAAATGACCTTCTATGCTGATTCATTTAGAAGCTTGGAACATGTTGATCAAATGTTTTACTATGAGCAGAGAAACTGATAATCTGTAATGTGTGTAGCTCCCCTAGTGAGTAGGGGCAGTAGAATACATCCACAGTATTCCCTGCCTGACATAAGAGGAGACCTAAAAGGGTAATAAACCCTCAGCAGTCTCAACTTAGGAACATGGGTTGCTGTAGACACCCTAGATGAGTCTGAATTTGCTTCTGCTTGTGTCAGCCTCCTTCCCTTCATCTTTCCTGTCCAACCTTCCTTGTTCAACTCTCATTCTTTCCAATCTCGAAGGTTTAGGTTTGGAAAGCCTAGGGAGTCTTCCATTATCATGCCCTTTGTGGCCTTTCTCTTTCTTTTACCGATATTTTCATTCTTTTCCTTTTTTCCTTCTGATTAGTGTTAAGAGAGAATAGTTGCCCAGTTTGTACTTCCTCTTAACAATAATTACTGCCACCAATATAATACCAAATACAGGAAGCTAAAGAGGAGAGAAACATACTCTTATGATAAATACAAAACATGAAACTCTCCGTAGGTGGGGACAGTAGAATACATCCAAGTCATTCCATGCCTGTCATACGAGGCAAATAAAATGGGCTCTGTCTTTTGCTGATACCCTCATTTTCAGAGAATCGGACTTCTTCCATTTTTTCCCCTGTATAATGGCCATTTGCACTTCCTCTTTAAACAATAATCACCACTACTACAAGTGTATGTAGCAGTAATTATCTGAGTTTCAGATTAGGGTGGAAGCCCTGAGACTTGAACTGAGCAACTGTCTCAATACTGTATTTAGTTAAGATGAGCATGGAAAACACCTCTCAGAATAGCCATGGTTACTGTACAGGATTTGAACCTTGGACATCTATATAATGAACCTTTCCAATCATATTCACCTTGGCTATTTATGGCAACTGATTATGGAGCTGTTGTGGATTGAACCAATCTTTTGGTTGAGGACTTGACATCCACTCCTGTTATGGTACTTAAAAATAAGAGACCCATGTCAGTTGAATTCCTTTCAGAACAATATTCTGCACAACAAATCAAGATTTCACAACTTACTTTTATAAGCTATTTTATTGTTACACAAGATAGCAGAATGCAGAATTTCTTTCCCAGAATTCCTTTTTGTTTCCTAAACTCAAACAAAGTTTCAGTCTCATAGAGTATGTTGAAGAAAGAATCACATGCAAAATACCAAGAAATACGCTTATATTCTCTAATATAAGGGGCAGTCAAATGAAAACCGAACACCTGCCACAACACACATTCCGCGCGAAAGGTGGCAACACTGTTGTTACGTATCAATATTGCCATTGCTGTGGTAGGAGAACTGCATAGTGACAACTCACAAGTGCAAACAGTTGTTGGGTTATGTCTTTGTTGGTGCGCGGACTGGTCTAGTGTGTTCGTCAAACTGTAGAAATGGAGGCAAGCAAAAAAGAATAGAGAAGAGTGGTGCATTTTCTGGTGGCTGAAGGTGCTGGAGCATATGTCTGCTGTGTATGGCGAACATTGCATGTCCATGATGAGTGTGTACGAGTGGCATAGGAGATTCTGAGAAGGGTGCACATCACTGGAAGACGATGTGTGCCCAGGACAGGCCCATCGAGCCATTACTCTTGATGTGATAGGGCAAATTGATGGGCTTTATCAAGGGAAAACCGACGAATCACGGAGGAAGAAATTCATGTCCAGGTTGGCATTAGCCATGGCTCCGTGCATGCCATCATCAAAGATCACTTGCAAAATTTGTGCACAGTGGGTTCCGCATCAACTATGGAGGGATAAAAGATTGACAGAATGGCGTCATGTCTGAGTCATCTGTAGCGGTATCACGAGGAAGAGTATGCATTTTTGTCCCATATCGTCACAAGTGATGAAACGTGGTGCCATTATTTTGAGCACGAGAGCAAACGACAAAGCCAACAATGGAAACACTACAATTCTCCCCCGCTAAAGGAATCCAAAGCTGTTCACACAAGTTCCAGTAAAGTCACGATGACCTCCTTCTTTGACTACAGGGGCCCTCAACTTGTCAACTTCCTTGAGAGTGGAACCACAATCAATGCACAGCTCTCTGAAGACACTGTACAGAAACTGCGATGCACAATAAAGTCAAAACGCCTTGGAATGCTGTCGGACGGAGTCATCCTGTTGCAATATAATGCTCGCCCTCATACTTCTAATCTGGTGAAGGCTATGCTTCAGCATTTTGGTTTGGAAATACTTCAGCATCCTCCATCCATACATTCCGGATCTTTCTCCTTGCGATTTTCACATTTTTGGTGACCTGAAGAAAGACATTCGTGAATGTCAGTTTCTTTCAGATGAGGAAGTGCAAGAGTTGGTGTGGTTGTGGATCTGTCAGTGACCTACTCTTCCTACAAAACTGGAGCTGAACATCTCATCTCCCAGTGAGATAAACACATTAATGCATTTGGTAATTACTTTTGAATAAAACCATTCCATGGTCACATGGTACTGAGTGTTCAGGTTTCATTTGAATGCCCGATAAATATCAGTTATTTCTAGAATAATATGAGGAAAACATGAACCTGATCAGCAACAAAACAATTAAAATGAGACTTGGCTTTGAGAGTGGAACGAAGGATTTCATACAGGTGGAATTCTTCAATTGATGTGGGTCTCTTATAAGTACTATAACAGGACTGCATATCAAGAGGATTTT